>NC_052508.1:6741124-7112188 GCF_014356525.2 Nilaparvata lugens
GAATCGATGATTTGTTGAGCAATACCTAAAAGCGTTTCATGCCGAAAAATTGAATAATTCAATCAGTTATGGAATTTCATACAATCATCAAGGTGATAAGTATTATATCGGTGATCTACAGGTAATATTTGATAATGGATATATAGAGATATGATAAAGACATTGAGTACATTATTTATGTAGATTACAATATACACTTATACACTTATACACTTACGCTTATACACTTATATACAATAGCTTACAATACAGCAAAATTATAGATGAATTTACATAGTATAGACTAAGAATAGTATATTTCGCACCTAGAGCAGAAAATGAGATTTTACCAAGCTCGAAATCGGTTTTCAAGTCCGAGGCCGTAGGCCGAGGACTAGAAAAGATTAAGAGCTGGAAAAACAATTTTGCCCGTGGTGCGAACGATATTTTTCCTCCACCTACTGTCTAAAGTACTTACTTTACTCCCTGAAACATAATACTAAAGTGTCACTTTTTCGCTCAAGGTAGTAAAAAACAGAAAAACTCCCTAGGGAGTAAAAGTGACTCTATTTAAATAACATGGGAAGCATCTCTATTTAAAAAACTTACATGGTAATATAGGTTAGAAGGTCTAAGCTCAGATGAGAAAGCGTAATAGAGGTGTCTGTCATTGAGTCAACTGAATTCAATACCACACCAGAAATTTGATCAACTAATGAAATATATGTTTGTATGATATTATATTCTTAATATTGGTAGACGATAAAAATTTATACAATTTTTAAAATATTTTATTCTATTCAAAATACCAGCCAACAAATATTTTTGATCTGCATTCTGCAATTCAAATTTGAACCGCGTGATCTGGAGTCAGCCATTTTGGTAGCTCAGCTGATATGATTGTTACAACTTTGGCCGATAGATAGCGCAATCAGCAGTGCCTATCAGACGACGGTTTTTAGGTTTTAGTTTTTAGGTTATGTTGTTAGGAAACATTGTCACCAATACGTAAGCTATTAGAATGATTTAATTTGCAGTTTCTATAAAAAAATGTAGATGGAGGAAAAATGTTGTGTACATCACGAGCGAAAAATACTTTTTCTCCCTCAGGAAAATTGTTGCCCTCGGCTTTGCCTCGGGCTTCAAACTTTTTCCCTCAGGGAGAAAAAGTCGTACTTTTCACTCTAGATATACAAATAACTATTTCGCCACACTACAGGTATTGCTGACAAAATAAATAAAGAATACAAAATAAAGAATACTCGTTAAGCTATCGTACCTATCTCTTGATTTTAGTGGGTAGAAGATTTGCAGTCAGGATTTCAGATTCTTTTAAAATTCACTTGGAATACCACAGTCATCTTCAAGCATTTTTGAAAATTAGGAATGCACTAATCCATAAAATAATTGAATAAAACTGGTTGCGAAGCGAATTAGTTTGATTCGAAACTGGAACTGAAATCATGGCGACTTCAGCTTATGATGAAAGTGGACACTCGCCCGATCTAGCGGATGACTTATTAACTACTTCCATGAGCGGCTGGAAAGAGACAACTTTCTGGCCTAGACCGGAAAAGAAACCCTTTTTCTGACGTCGTCTGCAAACAAGGTCTTTCAGATCTACGTAGGGACTGGAAAACAGCTGATTTCTGTGCAGTGTGGCGAAAAATAATTATTGAACTGTATATGATGTGAAAAAGCAATTAGTAATATAATAACTATGGATAATTATATTGTAATGCATCTACATAAATTGGCGGAGCTTTGGACATATCAATGACCATTCTTCGGAAAGAATATTCAAAATATCCTCCCCACTAACTCTCTACCAAAAGAAGGAGAAGAAGAAAAAGAAGTAGAAGAAATCATAACAAAAAAAGGAAAAAAGTGACGTTTCAATTGAGTTGAGAGGATAAAGAGTGATAGAAAACATGAGAGGAATAATAATACTTTCGTGTAGAACATATTATGAAAATTTATTGAAATATGCGAGGGTGAAAGGGTCGGTTGACAGAGGAAATGTATTTTGAAAAGCGAATGTGTGTGAAGAAGGAGCTGATGATAAAAGTGGAGAATCACAATAACAAAACAATCAGGAGGGATTTTCCACTTTCACTTATTTTTTATGTAGAATAATGAAGGTACAAGAGACCCAGTGATGAATTTGTAATGGGCTCAATTGAATAATTTTGAATTTTTCGCAGATATTCTGAAGAATGTCAAGTGCTAGTCATTATTATGTATCATTTCTTTTTGTTTGTAACTTGTATTCATTAGAGTTTTTATCCTCTTTCTCCCAATTTGTTCTGGCTTTCTTTCATCGTTGATTATAATAATTATGTCCTTTAAGTCTTTTTTCTTCTTCTTCTTTTCTTCTTCTTCTCCTTCTTCTCTTCTTCTTCTTCTTCTTCTTCTTCTCCTTATTCTTCTTCTTCTTCTTCTTCTTCTTCTTCTTCTTCTTCTTCTTCATCTTCTTCTCTTCTTCTCCTCCTCCTCCTTCTCCTTCTTCTTCTTCATCATCTTCTTCTTCTCCTAAAAAGCAGTCGTCAGGTCATGTCAGAGGTCCTGAAATTGATCAGTTGCGACCTGAAAACTCTGACACCAGACCTGAGCCAGCCAGGTCATTCGATATTATTATCATTATCTCACGTTTATGATCAACAATATCCGGGACCGAGCTTCGCACTGGAGTACAAAAGCATTAAAATTCATAAAGAGAGAATGAATTATAATAACATTCATAGTTCATACAGAAATATTCTATCCAATCACAGTAAATTGAGATTAATTCCCAGAGGAATGCAAAAATTTCCCTCACAAAGGCCCGGTTGCCCAAAAGCCGGTTAAACTTTAATCCTGATTAATATCACGTTAACCAAATCAGAGAAGACCATTCCAAAAAGTTCCATAAATTTACATTCCAAACATTCCATACATTCCAAAAGACCATTCCTACTGGAATTAATCAGGATTGAAAATAGCCCGGCTATTTTGTAACCGGCACTAAATACCTGATTGAATGATTACAAATGTTCAACAGCTGAGTCATAATTTTTTCTCAGTCCCACACATACACACTCGCTCACTCACTTCTATCACCAACAGACGACGAAATTATCAGCTGTTTTTTCAAGGATGAATAAATCCTTTCAATGTCCTTCAGCGAGTTTCCCCAGGGATGAGACCTAGTGCAATCGAATTTTCATATTATGAACCTACTATGTTCTGAATTTCGTTAGAATAGTTAGAGCCTTTTCGAGATGCCGTGGAATACAAACCTATAAGCATCTACACAGATATTGTTCGTTTAATAGTATAGGATATCTAGAAACTCATTCAAAGATAGACTACTAATGTATAAAGCAGTTTTTGAGGGAATTCTCTTCTATGCGGCCTCAACGTGGGCACATAGAGTAAGATTGTCAACGTATGGAAAGTTACTGAAAAGATACCAAAGACTAGCTTTACTAGTGGTTACTGGTGGTTACAGAACGGTTTCACATGAGGCGTTGTGCGTATTATGTGGAGTTCTTCCGGCTGACCTGAGAGCGATAGAATTAAAACAATGTATGAATTGAAGGCAGAAGGCCGGTTAACATCAAGAAGGAAGAGGGAGATTGAGGAGGCAACTTGGTTGGCCTGGGAGCAGCGTTGGAGGAACGCGGCAGTCGGAAGATCACTATTTGAAGTGATACCAAGTGTTACTGAAAGAAGAGATTGGTATTGGTTTCAGCCTGATCATTACTCGACCCAGGTATTGACTGGACATGGTAAGTTTGGAGCATATTTGCGGAAATTTAATGTTTTGCAGGATCCTCGTTGTGTTCAGTGTTTGAGACAGGAGGATAATGTAGCTCATGCTTTGTATCAATGTAGCATGCATGTAGAGGACAGAAGAACAACGGAGAGATACTTACGTCGTTTTGGTGCCAGACTGGATCTCAGAGGAAATATAAGAAAAGAAATTGAATGGAAAATCACTAGTCTGTATGTCAAACATCTAATAACAGCTAGAATGAGCCAACTCTGAAAATGTTTCTATTTTGTGTTTAAATTTTGTATGTAATTTTGTCTTTTCCAGCGTCCTTGGATTGGTCTGCTGTCTCCAGTGAATGGTGAGCAAAATTGACAATTTGTAGCTTTGACTTGAATTTAAAACTTAAAATGTAAACTTTCTAAATGTTGAGTTCTTGTCTGGTAGGTGTGTGGTGTTGCCTCCGGAGGTCGTGGGCGAGGCCTTTGTGTGGTTCCCCGGGCCGCATAAGGTAGTATCCTGCGATCTCGACTGGCTAGAACCCGGGAGAGGTCAAATGGTGCTGCTGGCTGCTCGGGGGCCTCACTGGGCAGTGGGTGGTTCCCCGGTCTAGCTTTCCCACGATCCCGACTGGATAGTATCCGGAAGGGGTCAAGAGGCAGCGAGCGGGCTGGGTTGAGCTATGCCACAGGATATGCTCTGCATATGCCTCTTTCCGTTCATGGCTTCTGGTGGCGGCCCCATGCCCTTGCTTGTGCTGGTCGTATACCGGACTGATGGGATAACTATGTCAACATAAACTTAAACTTGACTGCTGATTTCAGGAGTAATGAATGCTGTACTGTGGAGTGATCTCTTGGAGTAATCATGACTAAAGACTGACTGGGGTTAGTTCCTCCAATTAGCTGACGGAGGTTCTGACAATGACTTGACGTGGGTTTGCTCTAGATTTATGAGGTGCTGTGGCCCAAAATATCATCTGATGAATTGAAAAACCATAAAAATCAATAAAAACCATATAACCGATAAAATCAAATAAAAACTAATAAAATTTAGAAAAGCACATAAAATCATAAAATCAAAATCTCTAATTGACTGACTGACTGACACATTGTTGATGCTTATGCATCTGGGGCTAAATTGACTAAAGATTGAGTAATAACAAGACATGCTATCGTAATAAATATTCTATTCATAATAGCCACAGTAACCCTTAGAAGTGGTGCCCTCGTAGCATCAGTAGACTACTAATGTATAAAGCAGTTTTTGAGGGAATTCTCTTCTATGCGGCCTCAACGTGGGCACATAGAGTAAGATTGTCAACGTATGGAAAGTTACTGAACAGATACCAAAGACTAGCTTTACTAGTGGTTACTGGTGGTTACAGAACGGTTTCACATGAGGCGTTGTGCGTATTATGTGGAGTTCTTCCGGCTGACCTGAGAGCGATAGAATTAAAGACAATGTATGAATTGAAGGCAGAAGGCCGGTTAACATCGAGAAGGAAGAGGGAGATTGAGGAGGCAACTTGGTTGGCCTGGGAGCAGCGTTGGAGGAACGCGGCAGTCGGAAGATCACTATTTGAAGTGATACCAAGTGTTACTGAAAGAAGAGATTGGTATTGGTTTCAGCCTGATCATTACTCGACCCAGGTATTGACTGGACATGGTAAGTTTGGAGCATATTTGCGGAAATTTAATGTTTTGCAGGATCCTCGTTGTGTTCAGTGTTTGAGACAGGAGGATAATGTAGCTCATGCTTTGTATCAATGTAGCATGCATGTAGAGGACAGGAGAACAACGGAGAGATACTTACGTCGTTTTGGTGCCAGACTGGATCTCAGAGGAAATATAAGAAAAGAAATGAATGGAAAATCACTAGTCTGTATGTCAAACATCTAATAACAGCTAGAATGAGCCAACTCTGAAAATGTTTCTATTTTGTGTTTAAATTTTGTATGTAATTTTGTCATTTCCAGCGTCCTTGGATTGGTCTGCTGTCTCCAGTGAATGGTGAGCAAAATTGACAATTTGTAGCTTTGACTTGAATGTAAAACTTAAATGTAAACTTTCTAAATGTTGAGTTCTTGTCTGGTAGGTGTGTGGTGTGGCCTCCGGAGGTCGTGGGCGAGGCCTTTGTGTGGTTCCCCGGGCCGCATAAGGTAGTATCCTGCGATCTCGACTGGCTAGAACCCGGGAGAGGTCAAATGGTGCTGCTGGCTGCTCGGGGGCCTCACTGGGCAGTGGGTGGTTCCCCGGTCTAGCTTTCCCACGATCCCGACTGGATAGTATCCGGAAGGGGTCAAGAGGCAGCGAGCGGGCTAGGTTGAGCTGTGCCACAGGATATGCTCTGCATATGCCTCTTTCCGTTCATGGCTTCTGGTGGCGGCCCCATGCCCTTGCTTGTGCTGGTCGTATACCGGACTGATGGGAAATTATGTCAACATAAACTTAAACTTGACTGCTGATTTCAGGAGTAATGAATGCTGTACTGTGGAGTGATCTCTTGGAGTAATCATGACTAAAGACTGACTGGGGTTAGTTCCTCCAAATTAGTGACGGAGGTTCTGACAATGACTTGACGTGGGTTTGCTCTAGATTTATGAGGTACTGTGGCCCAAAAATATCATCTGATGAATTGAAAAACCATAAAAATCAATAAAAACCATATAACCGATAAAATCAAATAAAAACTAATAAAATCTAGAAAAGCACATAAAAATCATAAAATCAAAAATCTCTAATTGACTGACTGACTGACTCATTGTTGATGCTTATGCATCTGGGGCTAAATTGACTAAAGATTGAGTAATAACAAGACATGCTATCGTAATAAATATTTCTATTCATAAATAGCCACAGTAACCCTTAGAAGTGGTGCCCTCGTAGCATCAGTAGACCGAAGTAGGAGGACTAACACTAGGCGGAAAATTTCGGTCTGCTCCTGACACTGGTAACAGTGTTGGTAGCAGGCCGAGGACAGTGAGTGGTGCTGTGATACTGTATCACAGTGCCACGCTAACTCAGTGCTGATCTTAACATCACTGCGGCCTGAGTATTCAGTAGCAGCTCGCACGCGCGGGAGAGTTGCAAGTTCTGCAGGAGAGGCCTTTGGGCCTATATACTGCAGGGGTGGAAGGTGGACACAGGAGTCGGCTCCTGTGTCCGGGAATTTTTGGGCTTCGGCCCCTCACACTGTCCCTATCTACTATTTTGTTTGATGTTTGTATGCTTGTGTTTGAATTTTTATTTCTATGAATGTAAATACTTTTTATTTACCATGTTAAATTTATTATGACGATGCTATGCATTTGTATATAAATGTTTTCGCAATAAAGAAATCTTGAATCTTGAATCTTGAATCTATGAAATAACATTGAAGTGCATGGGAAAATTATTTGTTGTGATTTAGTCAGCTGAGGAATTCATTGCATCAGGACTTCCTATATATCGGACCGACGTCACCGTAGGGGGTGGCCGGCAATGATATTTTAAACGGGAACCAGATGAACTGAGATATCAACAAACTGAGACGCTCTCTAACAGCTGATTAGTGATTTTTCGCCAGTAGGAATTCCTATAAGACCATCACATACAGTGGCCATTTTTACTTTCCTTGTCCTATTATCATAGGTAAGGAAAGTATTGCTTTCCAAAAAAAATTAAGGTACCCTAATTCCATGTTTTCTATACGTTTCAAGGTCCCCTGAGTCCAAAAACATGATTTCTGGGTGTGTGTGTGTGTGTGTGTGTGTGTGTGTGTGTGTGTGTGTGTGTGGTGTGTGTGTATGAGTGTATGTGCGTCTGTGTACACGATATCTTATCACCCAATTAACGGAATGACTTGAAATTTGGAACTTAAGGTCCTCACAATATAAGGATCCGACACGAACAATTTCAATCAAATGCAATTCAAGATGGCGGCTAAAATGGCAAAAATGTTGTCGCGACTTTCTCAAAAACGGCTTCAACGATTTTGATCAAATTCTCACCTAAAAAAGTAATTGATAAGCTATATCAACTGCCACAAGTCACATATCTGTAAAAATATCAGGAACTGCTCATCTATGCAAAGTTTGATTTCAGATTCCCAATTATCAGGCTTCAGACTCAATTTGAACAAAATATTTCAAGTGGAAAAGATTGAGCACGAAAATGTCTTCAATTAATATGCAGACCAATACCGATAAACCACTTTTTTGGACTCAGGGGACCTTGAAACGTATAGAAATTTAGAAATTTGGGTACCTTAATTTTTTTCGGAGAGCAATACTTTCCTTACCTATGGTAATAGGGCAAGGAAAGTGAAAATGAATGTCTGTTTGTGTGTTATAGTCTGTTTGTTTGTTAGTTTGTTTGTTCCTTATAGACTCAAAAACTACTTGACAGAACGGCATGAAACTTTGGGAATATGCTGTGTGAATATTGGTGATGGTTTCTGACCAGAAATGTTAATGGTGGTGGAGGGGCTGATAATAATAATTTATTAATCCATTTCACAGACCTATGTTTTCGAAATTTTCGGCCGAGCGGCTACCTATGATTTAGCATCTAAAACTACCAGCTGTATAATAAATACGTCACCCTGTGATTAATTGTGTACTGGTATTATAACGGTAGTTTGGAGTTGAAGTTAGTGTAGTTGATTGGTACCATCTGTAGATAATCGTTCCTTAGAAGACCTATACCTCCCCCAATTATCACTCCCCTATCATTGAGAAACTGGAAAATGTTGGAAAAAATTATTCACCTCATGGAAGAGAGTTGTTCATATTGCATTCATTAATTACTGAAGAATGACAGACTAATTTACTTTTTTTTTATTTTAACTTAGCTCATATTCATCCTAAAATGGAAGATGGAAAGAATATGGAATTCTGTGTAATTCATCGTACATCGCATATTTCCTGGAACATCTATTGACAATCAACAACTATGAAAACATCAAATTCATCTTTGAAACACTGATTTAACCTATCTTTTTTTCAATTCAACACTTCACTGATAGATATTACTACCAATTGATTGAGAAGAATATGTTTTCGGAATAATAAATGCTGCATGACTGAGCACATAGGAAGTCCGTATTGAGATGAAAATGAAAATATTGATTGTCAGATAAATTTCTTGATTTACCAAATAAAGTCAAGTGTGACATGAAATACATTGACTTTTTGGCGGTACGAAGTTCGCCGGGTAAGCTAGTACAACATAATTTACAACTTTCACATCAAAAAACTGATACGGGTTGAGATATCAATGTGCGGTTTTCCGCCATTCATTTTCTCTTGGAACTCTGTATCGAAATCATGTATCACTTGATCACCTTCTCATTTTAAACATATGAATTGATTGATTGATTGATTTGCTGCCTTTATTAAAAAACCTGGGAGGGCGAAGTTAGGGCGCAGTCGGCCCTCTCTTACACTTAACCCTCCAATACAATTATAAGTAAAACTAAAACACTGTACAACAAAGATTATAAGACTATGAAAACAAACTAATTTTACAATAATAAATACTTTCAAATATCAAGTGAAGGAAAGAAGAAAAAAATCTCTTTCGAATTTAAGTCAGTGGAAAAAAATAATAAAAAAGAGAAAAGTGAAAACGGTATAAAAGTCAGTTCAAAATCCATAGACCATTTCGATAGAAAGAAGAAGAAAGGAATAGATAAGGAGGGAAGAAAACACACAAACACACACACACACACACACACACACACACCAACTCACACTTACGTTAAGATTCAGTTAACATTCCAGCCGAGTCCACCACCTCTGATCCACCGCAAGACTGCCGCGCCGAACCGACGATGTCCCTCAACAAGCCTCAGCTCAGCAGGCATACATTCGGATAAGAAAAACAGTTCTGAGTTATGTTGAACATTTCCCTAGAGCTCCACAAAAGTCCTACTATAGTAGTCCACTTTTGCTGCCAAATTCAAAGGTGTGTGTAATGGTGAAAGAGACAATAGGATGACTACTTCAAAGCCATTCCACCTACCACGTGATTGAAGATTTTGACGTGCTCAAGAACACAAGCCTACAGTCAATAATGATTAATTCAAACTTGCTTTCTCACACTAAATATCCTACTCCATACTCACTCACTTCCTTCCACTGTCCCTCTCATTCTCTCTCAGTGTTTCTCTGTCTCTCTCACTCTCTCACTGCATCACTCCCTCCCTTTCACTATTCTCATACTTTATCTCACTCACACACTCTTTCATCATTTATTTATTTCTCACTCTCTCACCCTATCTCTCTCACTATCTCTCTCTCACTAATTATCAATCAATCACTCTCTCTCTCTTTTACTTTCTTTCTTGCTCTTACTCTCTCTCTCACTCTCGCTCTCCCTCAATCTCTCTTTCACTCTCACTCTCTCTCTGTGTCTTCAATCCAGTCCTGATCTTCTAGAAATTCATTCAACTTTCTACCATCCATTAACATTAACATTAATCATAATTCTCACCCTCTCTCTTCATCTTTTCGCTCTCTCTCTCTTTTTCTCCCTCACTCCCTCTCACGAGGTTTAAGTGTTAGAGAGAGCCGGCTGCGCCTTAACTTCGCCCTCATAGGTTTTTAATGGGGGCAGCAATCCAATTCAACTCAATTCAATTTTCTATCTTTCTTGTATATCTCTCTCTTTTTATCTCTCTCTATCTTTTGGTAGAGAGTTAGTGGGGAAGATATTTTCAATATTCTTCCCGGAGAATGGACATTGATATGTCCAAAGCTCCGCCAATTTATGTAGATGCATAACAATATAATTATTATCTATAGTTATTATTTACAAATTGCTTTTTCATATCATATACAGTTCAATAATTATTTTCTTAGTCTATATTATGTAAATTCATCTATAATTTTGCTTTATTGTAAGCTTTTGTATATAAGTGTATAAGCCAGAATATATATTAAAATCTACATAAATAAAGTACTCAATCAATCAATCAATCAATCAATCAATCAATCAATCTTTCTCGCTCTCTCTATCTATTTTTTCACCTCACCATCCATCTCTCTCCTTCATTCTCTCTCTCTATATTCCTCGCTCTATCTCTATCTATCTATCATTCTCGCTCTGTCTCTCTATCATTCTCGCTCTGTCTCACCATCTATCTATCTATGTCTATCTCTCTATCTCTCTCTCTCACTCACTCTCTCACTCTCTCATCAATCCAGTACACGGAAACGCTTTCTGGATTGAGTTGTAACCAGCCTCCCCCCACCCCTTGCCAGCTGTCAGCCGGGGGAATAATTGACATGCAACAATGATCTGCTCTTTAGCTTTCAAATAAACACAGGTTGTCTGTCTGTCTGTCTGTTAGATGTCTGTCAGTGTTATGTTTGTGTTACACTACAAGCCAGGTGGTTTGGAAGGGTTGCAGGGGGGTTTGCAGGATTCAGGAAATAAGGAGGGGGTTGCAGGATTGCAGGAGAGAGGAGAGAGGGGTTGCAGGATTGTTAGATTGAGGGGTTGTGTTTGCATTGGACGCGTTACAGCATTGTTCTGCCTCAACGCCTCTGTGTTTTGTGATTTCTGATGATCAGAGATCACAATCAATATTTGTTGAAAAGTGTTGATAATTTTCGAGTTGTGATACGTTTTTGATAAATTTGCGTATTGATGAATTTGTGATATGATAAGTTTTTGAAGAATTTGATTTCTGATAAGTCTGTTTCACTCCTCGGCTATAGTGAGGTCCACGTTATAATGCAGTGTTTAATTAGCAATAGTATTGCTATCCTTGTCTATCATTCAACAAAGCGGATAGCTCCATCTCTTCTTCTATTTGCTCTGTTGCCAGATCATCTTTTAACAATGTAGAATTGACAATTAATTAACAAAATATTCCATCTTAATAATGTAAATTCATTATGAAAGTATTCAAAACTATAATTTCTTTGCTCAATAAAATATAATTGATTATTTTAAACGAGAATGAACAGTTAATCTAACATCAATAAACCTGTAACAGCTACCGTCTATAGGAGGCATTGACAAGACAGAGGATCGGCAAAGCTATCTTTCTGCTATCTTTCTTTACTGCCATTATAACGTGGACCTCACTATAAAGTATTCTGTGAACACATCTCTCATTCTCTCTTGAAAAAAAGTTCTCTAAGCTTAGTCGTGCTAAAGTACTTATGACTACAGTGAGGCTACGTTATAAAGGCAGCTAAGAAAGATAAGATCTTCTGTCTTAACAATGCCTTCTATAGACGGTTGCTGATACAGGTTTATTGATAAACTGTTCATTCTAATTTAAATAATAATCAATTATATTTTTCCGCCACACTGCACAGAAAGCAGCTGTTTTCCAGTCCCTACGTGGATCTGAAAGACATTGTTTGCAGACGACTCTCGTCTGACGTCAGAACAGGTTCTTTCGGCTAGGGCGGAAAGAGTACCCTTCCGGCCGCTGAATTTCAAGGTGCTAAAACAGCCGATTCAAAGAACTTTTCATTATTTGAGTTTATATTCAATAATCAAACATTTATAATAATATCATCGTATATTTCATTTGAAAGAATAGAAAAGTATAAACTATACCTCCCAACTTAATTGACATAATATTTTAGGTTATTTAGGGACAAATCAGAATAAAAATGAAAATATTGGACAAGTTACTGATATTCAGATTACCTCAGATTTGCTAGAAAAACATGACCTTCCACTTGTGCTTTCGAAAGGTTATGGAACAATGATTCCATATATATAATTATTAATATCTATATATATATAATATATATATATATATATTGTAACATATTTAAATCTGGGTAGATGAAAAGCCCTAACAGAAATAGTAATAGGTCTAAAAATAAAGTAATTGGCTAATATCGCCAAGCAGATAATAATCAAGATAAGATAGCATCAGCTTGTTCTGGCTAAATGGTACAAGAACTTAAAAAGGATTTGAAGGAAGTTTATTACTCATAAATAGATTATTATAAAATATTTGAAGATTGAGGTTAGGTAGATGTATTCACAGATCGGTGACCTAGAGATCGATCAAACCGAAGAACGTAGAATCTGACCAAAACCCCTTGGCAGAGCTTTATTGCATTCGGATGGTGTGCAATGTGAAAAAACACCCGTCCACGTGGCTAATTATTAGTTAGCATGGAATTAATATTAATATATAGAATATTAACTAGCATGCAAAGAGCATAAATAAAAAACCAAATAAAAATAATTTAATGTATTCAGGAAATAAGAGTTACCAGGCGCATGAATACCTAATAAAATTTGCATGCACCAATAGTAAAACGGCAGTTAATAGGCGGCAACTGTAGGCCAATTCAAAAATATTTATATATATTTATATAATGTACTAGATTTTGTGTAAAAATTTGTGTAATCTATGTTATCAATATGGCTCGAATGCAAAGAAATTATTAATCATATAATCTAAGCAATATTTTGGCATTTTTTGTAAGATCTATTTGAATTAATGGCGGAGGATTGGATATTTAATTTTATGCTAATTTGAAAGTCGGAAAGAGGATCTGTAAAACTTGAGAAGGAAGAACCAGAACTCGCCAGCCAGATGCCACCATAAGAGGACCCCAAATATTTTAGAGCGAAGTACCTTATTAATAATTTTTGTAAAAGTTAAAGTTAAAGTAAATTATTAAATTTCTTAAAAGACTTCGTGATGCTATTGTGAAGCAGAAGTCATTTTTCATTTTAATTAAATTTATAACCCCTTGGAGGAGACGATTCCGGCTACCATATTCCCGGACCACATGGAGTTGGATCGACATCGGCGGCTTACAAGAAGATTTTCGACACGTGAGTGATTAAATTTGAATTAGTGATGGGCGCCCTAGTGCTTCGAAATAATCTGATGATCAAAGCTAGCTCGCCGAAAGGGTTATTATAAATTAAGAAATTAATAAGAGTAATACTTGCGCAAGTAAAAATTAGTATTAAAGGTATTTAATTGAAAGAAAAATATAGATCAATATTTTAGAAATTTCTATTTAATCAAAGAAGTACGAAATCTAGGCTATCAAACGTATGCATACAATATTTAATTTTTTGCAATACAATTTGCGATAATTTATCATAGTTCTAATTCACTAGATGAATGGCTCTACCTATTCCGTCAGGTGCCGAATCTTGCACCCTGAGATAAAAATATATATTCGATACAAATAAATCTACTAAATACTAGAGATTTTAATATATATATATATTTGGATTATTAGTGGCTAATTTATCAAGCTGATCTTAGAGCACATATTTTTGATTGAATTATCCAAGCCGACAAGTATTAGCAAGTACATGTCACAGCTACATGCAAAAGAATGCATATGATTTCAAGATAAAGGCACATGGTAATGATTCGTGCCATAAATCTAGAATATAAAGTTAGCCTGTGATATTTTTATTGATTTCAAATATTGTTCTATTTTTTATATTATATTTTTTATCGCTCTATATATATTTTTTGCCTCGATTGATCTTTGCATTATTTGTGTAATATATGTGTGAAATTTTCATGGTGTGCAATTTATTTTTTATTCCTCAAACTCTATAGTATAAGTATCATTTATATATATATATTATTATTTATTGAATTACAAGAGTTATAGGAGAAGCCCATATCTAGGCCTATCAAGATTTTTTAAGACTGAATACTATTAGAAAACCACGCCCTAATTATATAAATCTCATGCTTTACCGACTGATGCCAAGCAGGAGGCTAATCGTTATTTAAATATAAAGAATAACGTGACAGAAAGACATGTCGTACCAACGTGGGACTGATGATGAGAGCCAAGCTCATTGAATAATTATTTGAAATTAAGTCAATAACCATATTGAAAATTATAGATAACTTATACGAGTTGTGAGGAAAACTGGCGAAGGAAAATTTGTATTACTTTTTGGGGAATCAATAGCTTTAAATAAAGAGAAATTATATGTTTTAAAGAAAATTTTATATTATTAGTATTGTAAAAAATATATTTTATAGAGAGAGATTATATTTTATGGGCCTAAACTGCTAGTCAGAAATCAATGAATAGTATTATTATATTATAAGAGCTTAAGTAATAAATAGGTTACCTGGCTTGTAATGTCCATAGGCCTATCCTCATTTGTGTCCTTATTAATGCCTTGTTGGCCAAAACTTTCACTTTTTTAACAAACACTTGACACTTAATCCATTTTTAAAATATGAGTCTCTTTTCGTCCACGCAAAGTAAGGTAGCAGACACACTGCAGACGGCGATAGTAGCGGAGATCGACGCTGAGGGGGGCGCGATGGAGTCCAACGCCCAGATCTCTTCAATCACCGCCAAGAATCCTGTGAACAGTAATAAACCGTTAAATGTCTCCCAAGAAGCAATAAGGAGGGTTATAGTAGAGGGGATGATCAAGTCATTTTCTAATAGTTTAGAAAAAACAATGACCACAGTAATGAAGAACTTAAGGCGGAAATGAAGGAAATGCGGAATCATTGAAGGATACATCGGTAAGAACGGTAAGGAAACTGCGGACACAATCAGCATCTACCGCTGAAATCAAGAACTAATTACAACCGATTTAACAGCAAAAATAGATACTGTCACTTGTGAGTTAAACGAAAGAATAGATAACCTACCAGCACAAAACACTTCACAAATTCATGAAATAGCTACAAACAGGAACAATAGTCAACTTATTTCCATAAATAAACAACAGAATAGTAAATCTACACAAATAGCTCACCTAAATTCTGATATAAATCAAAACAAAGTACAACTTAATTCATTGGAGACAGCCGTTGGAGAACAGCAATTATTTTCATCTGAATTAAATGCCGAAGTAGTAGATAATGAAACAGAAGCTTCTAGTCATTGGAAACAGGCCCAAGAGAAGTTGGTACAACTTGAAAGTCAAATACATCAATTTCCGCACGAGAATATAGAGCCTATTCCCATAGCAACGTTTGATTCACTACACAGTTTCAATGAATTAGGCCGTTTTGACAATACAGACCGCTATCTCCAACCTAAAGAATTTATAGATCAGATAAAACTAGTTCAATCATTAACACCCACCTCTTGGAATTTTTGGCGTCTTCGTTTGACTAGTTTATTGATTGGCGAACCCCTGATGTTCTTTCGGAGTAGAGCCATGAATTTACATCATTGGATGAGTTTGTAGCTGTCTTCCTGGAACAGTATTGGAGCAGAAGTAAACAGTTGGACGTGCTAGCGGACATTATATCATGCGATTTCAACCCTAACTTAGACGGTGCATGTACCACTTTCGTCACTGCCTACAGTTTAAAAATTCTCAATTGAGCGAGCCCATTAATGAATCGGCATTAGCAAGTATTATTTTAAAGAAGCTACCGTATCAAGTTAGAATGGCACTCGCCACACAACCCATTACTGATTGCAAGCAGCTGATAAATCATTTATATGGCATACAGTCTGTGATGGCAATATCAAACCACCGTTCAGACCAGAGATACGCACAAAATCAACATAACTCAAAATTAATCAGTATAACAGCCAAAATTATGAATCAGTACCATATGATTGCTCACGATCTACCCCTCAATTTAAACGCCGCTATAATCATAATCAAAATAACAGCTGGAATAATAGAAGTTTTCAGAATCGTCAAACAAACCATTATCCACAGCAAACCTATGAAAGAAATTATTATTATGGCCATGATCGATTTAACACAAATAATGATTACACTCAGAATAATTATAATAGAAATTACAAACCGCCACCTCATCAAATAAGTACAAACTACACATTAGAGCATGCGTCCAGATCAAATCACCAAAAAACACAGAACCCAACACCCAACAACCCGCCACCAGATATACAGAAAACTACAGCTAATAAACCAGGACTATATGATACCCCCGATATAACAAGCACAAGCTCAAATGAAACAAACCAAGAAAATCAAGATATTTCAACGTCATACACCACATTCAGAAATGATTTACCGGAGACTTTGTTACAAGAAACACAAGATAACCACCACCAGACACACAGGAGCCATACAAGACAGCCACCACAAAAACCGCCGCCAACATGCAATTAAAACCAGCCGCAAGCAACAACCAATTTTAAGTATCCTGTTTCCCGCCGAAGAGCAACCCGCCACGAAGAATCACTACGCAACAACCTACAACAAGAACGTACCACTATAATAATGCTGAACCCACCACTTGCCAAAAATAAACAATCGCCAGGAGGAGACCGCCACCGCACCCGCGCATCATTCGACCCCACAAAGGCACCCAAGGAACCCAGGATAGAGGACCAAGAGGATGACACCAGGGAGGACGGACTACCGGATAAGAGGAGCGACCATCGCAAGGCCCGGAGACGGAGGCGCCCGAGGACACTGGACGGCCGACATCAGGACGGAGAGGACGGCATACGGGAGAAGAAGAAGATGCATCGCAAGGCCCGGAGGCGGAAAAAGCGAAGGAGGAACCGCGCGCGCCGATGGAAGCCACATGCACGCTTCAAGAGGCAAAGGAGGACATCGAACCAACACCGAGGAGAACAGGGAACCGAGCATGCATCCGCGGCACATCGCTTCAAGAGGGCAAATCAGCGATGTGACCGGCAAAATGGATTGAATGAATGGATTAAAACTGGAGCTACTGATAGGACTACTATGGATTCGTGCATGGGCAACAAGGAAATGGAAGATGGACTAATGAATAATGGAAGGTGGTTAAGAAGAGTGAAAGGAGTAAGGAATAATGTCAATAAAATGGAAGTACCGGGCTATTATATGTGGAAAGATTATATTATTAAAGAATAATAGGTTTTGATTTATTGTATTGTGTGGATTACCATGTCTGTGATAATATTGAAAAGTGATGCTATGATGTTATAATTAAGACCATGTTAGTGTTGAAGGAATTTGTTGACTGTTGGAAATCTTGTATGGTGAAATTATTTGTTATTATGGCTGTGATGTTTGCTAAAAATTGTGATGTTAAGGAAATAATGAAGAGATAATATTATTGAAGAAGTTTATGGCCTATGAAAAATCTTGCTTTACGAAACTGTTTCCTGATATGATTAAGCTTGTTTATAAAGAAACTATGTGGATAGTATTGAAAGAAATAAATGGAAGACTTTGAATCAATTAAAAGAAATTATTATTAAAGGAACAAGGAGTTATTTGAAGAGAGAATACACCAGATACCGGGTTTAAATTATGATGAAAAAATTATCAATAGGACAGCCTCAAATCAACAGCAGATAACCTAGCCAGCCTACAACATCTACAACAGAATGCAAGAAGATGCAAGTAAACCACGGATTTTTACATGCAATATCGTCAAATTTGAAATAATATGATAAGAAATCAAGGAAAACATTATTATCAACCGATTACTAACCTTCCTTAATAAATTTAATATTGGTATAGGACCTCGTGGCAACAATCCAATGTTTTAATTCCTTCCAGCCGTTAGAAGCCTGCAATAAGGAAAAGAACAATTTTTAAATATGTAATTAAATTATATACATCAGATAAAAAAGGACACAAGCGGGGATAATAAAATTAAAATTTGTTAATTACCTTTTTAAGAGAAAAAATTGAGCAGTTAGGTTATAGTTATGAAACTCGACAGCAAATTCTGTAGAACAGTGACCAGCTGACCAAAGCCACCCAAATCAAATGAATGTAATGTCTGTTGAACATATGTTTATAAAAAGAAATACTGTACCCAAAAGTTATTTATTATTGTTATTTATTATATTTATTAATGTCGATATATTTATTTATATGTTTTATATTTATTACTTTTAATTATGCCACGTTTGTTACCTGAAAAGACTTAAAGTGAATACCAGTTACCAAAACCAAAGAGCCATTAGCAAAAGAAAGTATTGTACCTGATGTATAGAAAATTATTTATATTAAGACCTAAGAAATACTATAAGATATAAGCCCAGAAGTTATGAATCGAAATTATTGTCTAAAAGGAATCATTTATGAGAATTATGAAATGTGTGTAGTTAAGTTGGCAGCCCTGCAAGCGGCGAATTCAAAAATTACTGTGTTGTAAATGTGTCAGGAGGAGTACGTTTAGAAGTTTATATTTATGATATTTTTATGTGTGTTGAGGAGGAGAATTTGTTATTGTTTTTGATAAAGGTATAAAGGAGATGCAGCAAATATGTCTGCGAAATGTGATAGAAGTAGGAGAGTATAATTTATAAATAAAGTATAGTGTATATCAATGTATTGAAGGGTGGGTTTTCATTAAAAACATTGTGATTCTCAAATATTTTGAATTCAAACCCAGGGGCGCGTGTAACATATTTAAATCTGGGTAGATGAAAAGCCCTAACAGAAATAGTAATAGGTCTAAAAATAAAGTAATTGGCTAATATCGCCAAGCAGATAATAATCAAGATAAGATAGCATCAGCTTGTTCTGGCTAAATGGTACAAGAACTTAAAAAGGATTTGAAGGAAGTTTATTACTCATAAATAGATTATTTATAAAATATTTGAAGATTGAGGTTAGGTAGATGTATTCACAGATCGGTGACCTAGAGATCGATCAAACCGAAGAACGTAGAATCTGACCAAAACCCCTTGGCAGAGCTTTATTGCATTCGGATGGTGTGCAATGTGAAAAAACACCCGTCCACGTGGCTAATTATTAGTTAGCATGGAATTAATATTAATATATAATATTAACTAGCATGCAAAGAGCATAAATAAAAAACCAAATAAAAATAATTTAATGTATTCAGGAAATAAGAGTTACCAGGCGCATGAATACCTAATAAAATTTGCATGCACCAATAGTAAAACGGCAGTTAATAGGCGGCAACTGTAGGCCAATTCAAAAATATTTATATATATTTATATAAATGTACTAGTTTTGTGTAAAAATTTGTGTAATCTATGTTATCAATATGGCTCGAATGCAAAGAAATTATTAATCATATAATCTAAGCAATATTTTGGCATTTTTTGTAAGATCTATTTGAATTTAATGGCGGAGGATTGGATATTTAAATTTTATGCTAATTTGAAAGTCGGAAAGAGGATCTGTAAAACTTGAGAAGGAAGAACCAGCACTCGCCAGCCAGATGCCACCATAAGAGGACCCCAAATATTTTAGAGCGAAGTACCTTATTAATAATTTTGTAAAAGTTAAAGTTAAAGTAATTATTAAATTTCTTAAAAGACTTCGTGATGCTATTGTGAAGCAGAAGTCATTTTTCATTTTAATTAAATTTATAACCCCTTGGAGGAGACGATTCCGGCTACCATATTCCCGGACCACATGGAGTTGGATCGACATCGGCGGCTTACAAGAAGATTTTCGACACGTGAGTGATTAAATTTGAATTTAGTGATGGGCGCCTAGTGCTTCGAATAATCTGATGATCAAAGCTAGCTCGCCGAAAGGGTTATTATAAATTAAGAAATTAATAAGAGTAATACTTGCGCAAGTAAAAATTAGTATTAAAGGTATTTAATTGAAAGAAAAATATAGATCAATATTTTAGAAATTTCTATTTAATCAAAGAAGTACGAAATCTAGGCTATCAAACGTATGCATACAATATTAATTTTTTGCAATACAATTTGCGATAATTTATCATAGTTCTAATTCACTAGATGAATGGCTCTACCTATTCCGTCAGGTGCCGAATCTTGCACCCTGAGATAAAAATATATATTCGATACAAATAAATCTACTAAATACTAGAGATTTTAATATATATATATATTTGGATTATTAGTGGCTAATTTATCAAGCTGATCTTAGAGCACATATTTTTGATTGAATTATCCAAGCCGACAAGTATTAGCAAGTACATGTCACAGCTACATGCAAAGAATGCATATGATTTCAAGATAAAGGCACATGGTAATGATTCGTGCCATAAATCTAGAATATAAAGTTAGCCTGTGATATTTTTATTGATTTCAAATATTGTTCTATTTTTATATTATATTTTTTATCGCTCTATATATATTTTTTGCCTCGATTGATCTTTGCATTATTTGTGTAATATATGTGTGAAATTTTCATGGTGTGCAATTTATTTTTTATTCCTCAACACTATAGTATAAGTATCATTTTATATATATATTTATTATTTATTGAATTACAAGAGTTATAGGAGAAGCCCATATCTAGGCCTATCAAGATTTTTTAAGACTGAATACTATTAGAAAACCACGACCTAATTATATAAATCTCATGCTTTACCGACTGATGCCAAGCAGGAGGCTAATCGTTATTTAATATAAAGAATAACGTGACAATATATATATATATATATTATTATTTTCTGTTTGGCGAAAAATATAGTTCGCAGCACGGGCAAAAATGTTTTTCCGGCTCTCAATCTTTTCCAGTCCTCAGCCTACGGCCTCGGTCTTGAAAACCGATTTCGAGCCGGAAAAGTCTCATTTTCGGCCCTAGGTGCTAAATATACTATATTAAGCTAGAATTTATATTTTTCAATAATTCCTTTATGAGTTTTCATAATTAAGATGAAATATTTTCCAATCATTTTTCAATTCTACATTGTTAAGAGACGATCTGGCAACAGATGAAAGCGAGAAAGACATAGCGCTATCCACTTTGTTGAATGATAGACAACGATGGCTATACCTTTGCTAAACAAACACTTTTATTATAACGTGGACCTCTCTATATACAGTAGAATGTAACATAGAATGCAATTTAACATTCTATACTCACTGGTCCTCCATGATTCTTTCATCTGATAGTATGTAGATATATTTATGTTACTCATGCATATCATAATTAAATAGCCACCGCAAACACACACACACACACACACACACACACACACACACACACACAAACACACACACTTTAAAGTTCTTTTAAAAGCGCGCCGACAATAAAAAGCAATTTCAGCATTTATGAACAATTTAATTTGGAATATGAGCAGAGGTGCTTGACCAAACCCCCCTACACCTCTCCACCATAACCACTTACACCCTCCATTCTGCAGCCACCTTTGAAATTAAAAGCGATCGAGGGGTGGGGGGAGAATGAGTGGGTGGGGGAAGATGAATGGAATGAGGGGAAAGGGAGGGTGAAATTGAGGGTTTTGTTGGAAGGAGAGAGAATGTTGGAGAGGGTTGGCTGGGGGGAATGGCGGAGGAGAATTAAAAACAGGAGGATGAGAAGAGGAAGGAGGAAAATAGAAGAAGAATAAGAAGAATTAAAACAAGAATGAGAAGAATACGAACGAAACAGAAGAGTGGAAGAAGATAAGAGTTGAAGATGAAGAGGGAGAAGAAGAAGAAGAAGAAGAAGAAGAAGAAGAAGAAGAAGAAGAAGAAGAAGAAGAGTAAGAAGGAGGAAATGCAAATCAAGGGGAAGGAGAAGAAATAATACAATGAGACAATGAGAGGAAGAAGTAGGTGATGGTGATGGAGAAGAAGAAGAAGAAAAACAAGAAGTTGAAGGAAATTAATAAAATAATGAATTCAAAAATTAATAAGTCAATTTGGAGCAATTATAAGATAAAAGTTGGAGAAATATTAATGAGAGGAAAAAATCAGAATTAAAACAAGAGTGTTTTATAGAAGAGGAAAATTGAAGAGGAAAGCGATGGATGATCAGCAGAGAATAGAGACTGAGAAAAAAGTGGAGCTCACAAAGGAAACGGATCACGTGGAAGTGATGGAAAAGTGTGAGAAATATGATAATATATGATGAAAATGATAATTATATGAAATATGGAAAAAGTGGATAAACAAAATGGAAACGAAGAAGTAGATAATATCTTAGAGAAACGAGAGCATAAGTAGTTATCCCATGGTATAGGGCGTTTATATCGCACCTTTTACTGTTATTCCAAGCCGATAGTTCACGTAGTTCTTTCCTATGCAGCTGTGTGACGCTGGTCGTCTCTCAAATTGTGCCGTTCATACACTATCACCCCAACAAAACAGTGAAAATTGACAATTATCGACAGTAATCGGCTTGAGATAACAGTAAAAGTTGCGACATAAATTCCCTATATCATGGGATATCTACTTACGCTATTGTTTCTCTATGATAATATCAAGCGGAAAAGAAGAAAGTTATTTGGAACATTCAATGAGATGAATGTAAGATTGAGGGAATATAATATTAGGATACAAAGAAGGATGAAGAGAGAGTGACAGAGAGAAAGAGCGGGAGTGAGAGAGGAGGGAAAGAGAGACGGAAAGAGAGAAAGATAGAGTTACATTTGTGAAAAATTCTCTTCCTGATCCTTTTGTTGTTTTTGGACGCTAGAATAGACAGAGAATGAAGCAGGAAGGTATGTGGTGGGGAAATACTAACAAAGAGGGAGGAATAAGGGAAATAAGTGAGAAATCATCCGGATGAGGGTGACTGTGGAAAATAGAGAGAGAGAGTGTGAGAGAGTGAGAGAAAGAGGAAGTTGTAGAGACAAAGAGAATGACAGACAGACAAACGTACCTGCTGCAGTACAGTGCTTGTTGTAATTTATAGTGCCTACTAATTAAATGCTGCCTAAATTAATAGAGAGTTTTGGCAGAAAGAGGAGAGTGAGGGAGAGAGTGAGTGTGTGTGAGAGAGAGAAGGGAAATCTCACCCTCTTGTCGTTATTATTTCTCCTGAATGGAGAATGTGGAGGAGGAGGAGAAGAAGAAGAAGAAGAAGAAGAAGAAGAAGAAGAAGAAGAAGAAGAAGGAGAAGAAGTGGAAGAAAGAGGAAAATGAGGAGGAGGAGGAAGAGGAAGAGGAGAAGGATGATGAGGAGGAGTAGAAGAGTAGGAGGAAGAAGAAGGAGGAGAAGAAGATGAAGAGGACGAAGAAGAAGAAGAAGAATAATGAGGTGGAGAAGAAGAAGAAGAAGAGGAAGAAGAAGAAGGAAAAGAAGAAGAAGGAGAAGAAGACGAAGAAGAAGACAGGTGGTGAAGGAGAAAGAGGGGGAGGAGGAGAAGAAGGAGGAGAAGAAGAAGAAGGAGAAGAAGAAGAAGAGAAAGAAAAAGAAGAGAAAGCAGAAGAAAAAGAAGAAGAAGAAGAGAAGAAGAAGAAGAAGAAGAAGAAGAAGAATAAGATATAAAGGTGAAAGAGGACTGAAACTCATTTTCTTTGAATAATTATTCATGAGGGAATAACAGAGATGAAATAGTAGTGAGAATGAAGGATAAGGAAGAGTGGAGTATAAATTGTAGAAGGAGAAAAAGAAGAAGAGAGAAAATAAGAAGACGAATATGACAAGAGAGAAGTTGCTGAGTTGGTCATTGGAAATTTGAACTTTGGCAAATTGTTATAATATTTTTTAAACCCATTAACTACGACAAATAACTGTTTTCTTCAAATTTCCACGATTTCTCAAATTTTTCTTCGAATTCCTATTACTACTAGAAGCTGTGTAATCCATATGTCAGCTGATTGATTGACCGAGCGAAGTGAGGTCTAATATTCAAGTCGACGGTTTTGCATTTCTCTTTATATTCAATTGTTCATATATATATATATATATATATTAATATATATGTTCACAGCAAAACGCAGCAATAGATTTTCATGAAATTTGACAGGTATTTGAAAAAATACCTGTCAGGTAAAATATACCAGGTAAAAAATACCTGTTCAGGTAAATTTGAACGCCAATATTACCGTAGAAATCGGACTTTAGAATTATTCATCATAAATCAGCTTTCAAGTGGACTATAACTACGTTCGGTCAATAAATTTATTCCAAGGATGTGAATTTGTCAAAGTCACATGTCAGTTGAGTTGGTGCTAGAATATATTCTCAGGTTTTGTCCAGGAAGCTGTTATCAAAAATACTGATGAATTGAGTTGTTCTAACTGATAACAAAGAATCAAGTTATAGTAAGGTCCACTTTACAATGGCAGTGGAAACAATAGGAGTCAACGTTGCAAATTCTCTGCCTTGCCACTGCCTTCTATTGAACATAACTGATACCAGCTGAATACTCTGCCATTATAACGTGGACCTCACTATGGGAAAAGCCCTCAGTTAATACTTAAATCTTGAAAGTGCTGAATACCCGCAAGTGTTGAAAAATCCAACCTTTAGTTCCAATTATTAATTTTTCGCCACACTGCACAGAAAGCAGCTGTATTCCAGTCCCTACGTAGATCTGAAAGACATTGTTTGCAGACGACTCTCGTCTGACGTCAGAACAGATTTCTTTCCGGCCTAGGCCGGAAAGAGTACCCTTTCCAGCCGCTAACATGGAACTAAGAAAGGTGATCAAAAAACAACTGATCAAGAAACTTTTCATTATTTGTGTTTATTATTCAATAATTAAAACATTTATAATAATATCATCTTATTGTCATTTGAAAGAATAAAAAAGTATAAACTCAACCTCCCACATAATTGAACATATTCTTTAAAGTTATTTAGACAAATCAGATTGAAAAATAAAAATACTTTGACAATTTCCTGATATTCAGATTACCTCAGATTTGCTAGAGCTATGACCTCCCATTTCTGCTTTCAGAAGTGCTTAGTACACAACTAATCCAATATATATATAGATATATTATATATATATATTTATATATATATATATATATATATATTGTTTATTTTTGTGTGTGGCGAAAAATATCGTTCGCACCACGGGCAAAAATGTTATTCCGGCTCTCAATCTTTTCTAGTCCTCGGCCTACGGCCTCGGACTTGAAAACCGATTTCGAGCCGGAAAAGTCTAATTTTCGGCCCTAGGTGCGAAATATACTATATTACCAGCAGGTAACCCGTGCTCCGCAAGGGCCTAATTGAAAACTTTAGAAACTAGGAACTTGACCTACTGAAATCTTAATGAATTCATAATAGCCTTAACTCATAGCGGTAAATCAAGAATGTGTATGCAAAATTTCAAGTTAATCAGTTGGGTAGTTGAGACGTGATGATCCGCAATTCCTGAATTTCCAATCCCGTACGTGTATAAGTCATCCTCTCCTTTATTATAATATCATATATTATAAAGAATATATCGGTAGCCCAACCAAGCACCGTCACCACAAAACAACAAATTGAATCAAACATTTAATATTGTAATGTAAATAATAAATAAGTTTACCTCAGTTTATTATTATCTTTTTGTTCATCTACAAATTATAACTGTGTTTCTGGTTTATTTCCTTATGTTGGGACTCCCATATAGGCCTTTGCCTCGGAAGTACCTAATTATTTCCTTTCAGATGTTTGTGTGTGTAGAAGTGATATTTTGTTTGGTTTTTTTCACGACATTAGCTATAATTATGCAGACTTTGGTATCACTTAACTATTCATACAGTGTAATTAATGTTATTTTATATAATATTGTTTTTGTTCTTTTGTACACATCTTAATGGAAATAAAAATTATTATTATTATTATTATTATTATTATATTATTATATATAGCCTAATATGAAAATCTTGAAAGATTCTTACTTCATGTATAGTAGATATAAGATAATATGTATAATGATCACTTCAATTTGTAAAACCTACTATAAATGTAACGTAAAAAAAATAAAAAAAAAAAAAATTCATTGAAAAATACGGCTGAAAATTAAAATGTTCTCACAACGACCTGTTCTCTGTTAAAATAGTTGAATGAATCACACTCATATTCAATCCCTTTTGATAAATTCAAGCTTGAGTCCTAATTATCAATCATGAATCCTAGTCACTGGCCTTTATAGTTCTGGAAGGAATGAAAAAAATCCTTACCTTAATACAATCCTATTAACCTAATCCTATTAACCTACAACCTCTGTAATCCAACGATTAATCTAGAAGGATTGAAGAATTCCACGATGATAAAAAATCCAATTTGAAGTACCACTTCCTTTTGTATCCCAGTACCTCTTATTAATGTGAACACTGAACAATTTCCACGATGAAATCTCTCTCACATACTCGCTTCACCCTTCTCTGGGGGAAGCAAAACGCATTCTCCAGAGTCGCTCATCCCTGATGAAATTCAATATTCTTTCAATTTTCGGGGGTCTGTTAGGAATGGACTGACTTTTTCCAGGTGCTTTCTTCCGGCTGGCATATATTATATTGTATTGTACAGGGGAAGCCAGGAGCTGAGAGGGGCTCATATTCATGAGAATGGATGGATGTTAAGGGTGGTGCGGCGGGTGGGGTTGGAGGGAAAAAGGAGGAACTTTGAAGAAGTAAGTCATTTGGTGGAAACTTGCAGGAAACGCGGCTTAAATGCTTCCATCTTTGTGGTGCTGCATCGCCTGTATGGGACTTAGTTTTTTATTAGGGACTTCCGCTGAGCTATTCCCAGGGCTTCATCTTCCTGCAGCATTCACTCCTCAAGGACTTTTCATTTTTTCTCAAAATTCTCCTTCCAAATTTCTCTGCTTTTCTATTTCTTCGGTTTCTTCTGATCCTTTGCTAAAATTTTTCAGTGATTGTCATTTATAAACCTACTCTAACCTCTCTACTTATTTTTCCGACAGAGTTTAACCATAGACAAATGGTTATTACTAAAGTATTAAGGGTATTGAGGATTTGAGGGTATTCAAGGGTATTTGAGGGTATTTGAGAGTATTGAAGGGTATTCAAGGGTATTTGAGAGTATTTAAGGGGATTTAAGGGTATTCGAGAGTATTTAAGGGTATTTAAGGGTATTCAAGGTTATTTAAGGGTATTTGAGAGTATTTGAGTTTTAAGGGTATTAGGATTTGAGGAGTAAGTAATTACTAAGAATTTAAGGGTATCTTCACTAAGATATTATAGATAGAATACTCATTGATAAGTTATTGAGCCATATGAACAAAAACTGAGCATATGCTCATGAGCATGAGCATGGAGCATAGGGTTTTGCTCATGAGCATTAGGTAGAAGCATAAGCATTATTTGCTTATTTTTATATGAATAAGCTCTACCTTATACTCTCTCACCTTATGGTCCTGAAGTCTGGAGCAAATGCTCACGTATTTTGAAGATTTTTCATCAGTTGATTCGCCTTACTTTGTGAAAGGTTAGTATTGTATAAAGGTTAGTTCGTATAGTGAAAGATTAGAATTTGCTACTCACGTAAGCGCTAAATATGCAAGAGTATAGACACCGCTTGTATTTGGACGTCTGATCTGTTCTCTATCTATGAATTGAGTTCTAGGTTAGTTGGGTTCTGAATTTTAGAAAAATAGCGAGAGAAAATGTCATTTCTAAAATAATCTTCAGCATAGTATTATAATCTCAATAGCCTTCTTATAATCGTCTGCACGAATTTCCTATTCTGTGATGGCTATCTTTATATCCCATAGGTATCTTTTGTATTTTTTCTTTTGTATGAATAATGGTGATATAATTATATCATGGTTGAATTTGAAAATAGTTCAATAGTTCTCAACTATTTGTTGTGATCGTTTCTAATATAGTCTCCTCTTTCTCACACGAATTAGTTGAGCCATTTTACTATGAGCAAACGGTGAAAAGTTGCTCTAGACTGGACTCACCTTCTTTGAAGCATTTTCTTCAAAATTTGAGCAAATACTCTAGTTTACTCATACAATTTTGAGTACAAGCTTTTACTTTTGAGTAAATTCTCAAACTATTTTTTCGATGAGCATGAGCAAAAGGTTTTGCTCACGTTTACTCATAGAAAATGAAGCATATGCTGCATATTTAAGAAGTATAAGCAAATGCTTTACTTTATTCATATGGCCCATTATATCTTTACAATGTTCCTGCCTTTATCTCTTACTCTCTTCATTTTAACCAACTTCAACCATAGAAAATAGAGATAGCATGAGAAGATGTCTTCCATATCTACCCCTCTACTCCCCCTTCTACCACAACTACCCCCACACCCCTACTTCTACTCCCTCTACTTCTTCACCTTCCTTCTCTAATAATAGTCTGCCTGTTCACTACACAACTCACATAGCAGAGCGCATGATAATAACTCATACTCGAGCACCGAAAAAGGGGAGCATCGTCAAAATTTCTATTAAAGATACTTTTATACTCTCTCTCTCTCCATGCTGGAAAATATTCCAAGTCTCTAAACCCTCCTTCATCTCTCTCAAGACTTTCATTCTACTTTTTATTATCATTAGAAGGTGCCTTAAGGATTTGTTCCAAACTGCACATCCCCCAAATATCCTTCTTCAAGATTTTTCCTTCCTATTCTTCTTCTTCTTCTCCGTTTTTCTTCTTCTTCCACTTCTTCATCTTCTCCTTCTTCTTCTCCTGTCGTCTTCTTCTTCTTTTTTTCTTCTCCTCCTTTATCATTTTTCTCTCATCCCAACTTGGAAAGTTTACTCAATTCAGAGAAAATCTTCTCTCAAACAGCGACAATTAAACGTCGCCTCTTTACAAATTAATTTTCCCACTTTAGAATTCATTCTTATCTCCTCCTTCGCATCTTTGTCCCATGCTTAATTTTGCATTGAATATAGCAGCTTGTTGATAGGTTCCTCAACTAATTATTTATTTTTTCTATACACCTCGCGAGTCATTATGTAGTTCCAAGAAGATTCTTTTAATTTTTCAAGAAGGATTCACCCTTCGTTTATGTGGGCTATAGAGAAAGTTTCATTGAATAGATGATTGTTGCTAAATGATGAATCGCTCTAGATTCTGTAGTTTAGAATACTTGGGGCTGTATGCACATTTAAAAGCTCAATCTGATTTTAATAACTTTTTGTGTAGTTGAGAAGTTGATATTGTGGTAATTATTCATATTGAATGAAAAAGACTGAGAAATTGTCAAAAAACCACAGATTTATTGATAAGTTACTTGAAAAGACCGGTTCCGGTTATTACACCATTATCAATCTCTGATAAGCTGAAACTAATAACTAAATACAAAATCAGCAGAATTTATACTAGTAGGCGAGTACTGCTATTGGTCAAGGGCACGAACGCCTTCCATTGGCCCATCTAGACAGTCTCCTCCCACTCAACCGTGTCACAAAATGGCGGCTTAAGCAACACCATGATAACGAAATTGATTCACCATGATAACAAAATTCACATTCAATACAAAATAAGAACTTTAAGTGAACGCTGATAAATGATTGATTATTCTATGCTGATTGATGAACTAATATGCTCTATGTTCGATGTAGATGATAAAACACCTCCAAAGCTTTTTTGAGTTGGAAATCTGATAATATTGTTCTATATACTCAATTGAAAAGGAGATTAATACTAATTTCTTCCAAAGTTTTCATGATTAATTGAACTAATTCACTCATCTATATTGATTTTTGATCAATAATCTATCTCCTTTCTATACACATAACTTCATATTGGTTGGTATTAATCACTATATTGAAAGATATTGAAAGCTGCTCAAGGCTTTTATATTTATGATGGTGGAAGTCCATAGTATAATATGAACCAATACTATTATGTGAGTTGAAGAAAGTTTAATATATAAGTTTGCAGATTTCAAACAAATAGACTGGAAGACACAGAGGATGAGATACAACTAGGGCACACGAGTTGAATCAAATCGGAGAGAAACATAATAAGAAGAAGAAAATCGAAAAAATGAAGAAAAGAAGAAGAAAAACGAGAAGAAGAAGACAGTGAAGGAGAAGAAGAAGAAGAAGAAGAAGACAGGAGAAGGAGAAGAAGGGAAAGAAAAAGGAAAAGAAAAAGAAGAAGAAAAACATGATCAGGAACAAGAAACAGTGCAAACAAGAAAATAGAAAGACACCGCTACGGTATGTTTCGATTTGTATCGGGAATGTGTATGATTGCCGTCGTGGGATGGTGGGGTACGGTGGAGACAAATCTAAGGTTCATGAGAAGAGTGGGTGGGTTGGGGTGAAGGAGAAGGAGGGTAAAAGGAGGAAAACTGAGATGTGGAAAGCAATTTTCCCGGTGGTTGCTCATTCTGCAGTCAGGCTGCTTCAGATTGTGTCGGCGATGACGATTCGAATCTCATCTCCTAGATTTCCTCCTCGCCCCCTCCTTAACATACCCCCCCACAAATCGCTGCACATGACCTGTCTCACAATATCTCCCCTCGCCATCCACAGGATCTACCCCCACAACTGCCAAAAAACCATTATATTTCCGGGTGGCAGCGACAGAGCTATCAAGTCGTCTATGGAGAGAAATAAATTTATTGGAGTCCACCTTCATCAAAACAATGTGGAAATATTCCGGTTCCTCGATTCGGATTGAGTTGAGTTGAAAATCTTCATTGATGTTTTGACATGATTGTAGATTGAGTCCGTGCTCGGGATTTAGCCAAGTTCTAGACTTCAAACAGCTGGAGTCAGAAAATTGGCTTTCCAAAACGGGGCGTAGTCGTAGTCATTGTCAAAGTCACGTTTGATAGTATATTTCGCATCTAGAGCAGAAAATGAGATTTTTCCGGCTCGAAATCGGTTTTCAAGTCCGTGGCCGTAGGCCGAGGACTAGAAAAGATTGAGAGCCAGAAAAACATTTTTGCCCATGGTGCCAACGCTATTTTTCGCCACACACAAAAATAAACAATATATATATATATATGAGAATAGTTGTTTACTAAGCACTTCCGAAAGCAGAAGTGGAAGGTGATAGCTCTAGCAAATCCCGAGGGAATCTGAATATCAGGAAATTGTTCAAGTATTTTTATTTTTTAATCTGATCTGTCTAAATAACCTATGAAGAAGAAGAAGAAAAACAATTATGTGGGAGGTTGAGTTTATACTTTTTTATTCTTTCAAATGACAATAAGATGATATTATTATTATGTTTTAATTATTAAATAATAAACACGAATAATGAAAAGTGTTTTGATCACCTTCTTAGTTCCATGTTAGCGGCTGGAAAGGGTACTCTTTCCGGCCTAGGCCGGAAAGAAACCTGTTCTGACGTCAGACGAGAGTCGTCTGCAAACAATGTCTTTCAGATCTACGTAGCGACTGGAAAACAGCTGCTTTCTGTGCAGTGTGGCGAAAAATTAGCTTTCCGAAACGGGGCGTAGTCGTAGTGATGGTCAAAGTCACGTTTAAATTGACTTTTGAAAAACTAGAGAATTGAATACAAAATAAAATTGAGAGGAAATAGTTAAAAGTTTCAGCTATTTCGAACTATTAAGAAATGTTTAATTTCGTTGAGGAAAAACGTTTCCAATTATAGAAATGAGAAAATAAAGATTGTTGCAAAAACTGCGACTATGCCCCATTTCAGTAAAGTTGCATTTTCATTTGTTCGTAAACTTCCGCATTGTTGACATTCATACTGTCCAAACTTCAAGTGTGATACGACAGCTGATCAAATAACTTTCAATTATTTGTGTTTAATATTCAAGAATTGAAACATTCATAATAATATCAACATATTGTCATTTAAAAGTATAAAAACGTATGAGCTCAAACTCCCTCATTCGAGCATTAGCAAAGTTCTCACTTTTGACTTACTAGAGCCCAAAGTCGTTTTCTGTCGGTTTGTATGTTCGACAAAAGCTTTAGAGAGATTGATCAATCAGCTTTAATTCTTGAACACGAATCCTTCGAACCTTTTTATAGGCCAAGTTCGTCATACAACAAAATTGACTCACTTCTTCGTCCTTTTTCAGAATATGAGTGGATGGCACACTGAGGCACGAAACGGGCGCACCCCATTTAGTGTTATGTTTGCGTACAATTCACCCTATACAAACACACACAATATCGGGGCACCGAGCTTCACTCGTTATTTTTATTTATTGATGGTCATAACACAATTCTCTAAAATGATCGTGTTTATATTTCACAGCTGGCTATACGTCAGCTTATGAATTTCGGGGATGCGATATTTTGATTTTTCACATACTCACTTTTTTAGGATGAATTATCCCTTCAATGTCGTTCAGCGAGTTTTCCCAAGGATGAGACCTAGAGCAATCGCATCTTAATATCATAAACCTACTATGTTCCAAATTTCGTGAAAATCGTAAGCCGTTTTTGAGATCTATTAAACAATATAAATAATCAGATATGAAAATAGCCAGATATGGAAATAACCAGATATATAAATACAGAAATTGCTCGCTAAATATAATAGGATACAGATCAATACCCAAAAACCACTTTTTTGGACTCGGGGGACCTTGAAACGTATAGAAATTTAAAAATTGGTGTACCTAAACGGTACCTATTTTTTGGGAAGCAAAGTTTCCTTACCTATGGAAATAGGGCAAGAAGAGTGAAAACGCGAATAAAATAAAAATATGAATCTCCCTTTACCCTTTTAAATTATTTTGTAACAACATTTCCGGACATGAGAGATTTATATTTTCATTTTATTTATATTAGAAGTAGCCCTAAAGAAAAAAGACAAGTGAAAACACGTTTGAGGCGGAAGAAATAGCAAGAGAAAAGATATTTGTGTGGCAGTGGCAGCCCTATAAGCGAGTATAAGAAGTCACGGAGTATTTCTGATCCAAATCTATAAATATATGATCAGAGCGCTGGAAGCTATTGATCCATTCAATTCCCCTGGGGAAGAAGCAAGCCTACAAGGAGAGAGGTCTACCTTAATATTTGATAGGCCAGTTGTATTGATTGCAATACATTTTTGAACGGACTCTTCATACTATTGTATTGTTTCTCATTTCTCCGGTATTTCTATCTGCTCCTCCAATCCATTACCGTACGTCTTGAATTCTGCTTCTTTTTCATTCATGTAATTTCTGATGGTTACAAGATAGTTCAGCTGGTACGATATATTGATAGTTCTGTGAACAGTAGACCTCACGCAGTTTTCTCATCCAGTAGTATCTTATTTCTCCTGTTTGAATTGTTAACAATTCCAATTCACGTTTGAATTTGTATTCCATATGATAATTTATCCAGTTCCGTGATAATCTTTCCATCTGATGAAAATATTCCTCAAATATTTGAAAATCAATTCTTTCAGTCAAAAATACTAGTATATCTGTGAGCAGTAGACCTCACGCAGTATTCTCATCCACAAGTACCAGATTGGAACTAATAGACCTTATGGAAATACAGCAATAGACTGGCTTCTCCACACATCTGTGTAATCACTTGTCAGCTGATTTATGATGAATAATTCTATAGTCTGAATTTTACTCTGATATTGGGGTATGAAGGAGGCTCCTTTTTCTTTTATATTATCCTTGAAATGCAAAATTCCCAAAAACCTTGTATATACGTCGACGCGCAATTAAAAAAGGAACATACCTGTCAAATTTCATGAAAATCTATCACCGCGTTTTACCATAAATGCGCAACATAATAACATATAAACATTTAAACATTAGAAGAAATGCCAAACCGTCGACTTGAATCTTAGACCTCACTTCGCTCGGACAACTATAAATTCTTCTGCATTATTCGATTCAATCAATTATTTCTAATAACCTATTGAATTTGTTTTTTCAAATGTGAGAATAACGATACTGATGAGCACGCATGACTGCAAAACGAAATATTGAAACCATGTCAAAATAGATATCTTGTAATGCTTGTAATACCTTCTTCAGATATCTATGTAATGCTTACAATGAATAATCCACTTGTCAGCTGATTAATAATGGATAATTCTTTAGTCTGATTAACCCTATCTTCAGAGTAGATGATATATATAGTGATATCGGAGTATGAGGGAACTCCTACTCTTTTCATACTATCCTCAAAATGAAAAATTTCAAAAAAACCTTGTGTATATATCGACGCGCTGTTGAAAAGGGAATATTCCTGCTGAATCTCATAGAATTCTATCAACGCGTTTGGCCGTGAATGCGTTACATACATACATAAATACAGACAAAAGAAAATCCGAGTTGAAACATAAACCTCACTACGTTCGGTCAATCAGGAGGATGTCGTGATACAATCTAATAATTAAATTCTAATATTTCTTAGGGCCGTTTGCACAGTGTAAGTTTAAGCTAAAGCTTAAACCAAATATGGATTTTTTTTTGGTTTAAACTAAAATTCCGTTTGCACAGTATCAGTTTAAACTCTGTATTGAGTTCAAACTCTGGGAAAGTTTTAACCTCCAAATCAGGAGGTTTAAACCAAATGATTTGGATTAACTTGACATCTGTAAAGATCTGATGGGGAAACAGCTGATAGTAAATTATTTTTCGACGGTTGTTTTTATTGCTTCTGTAGACGATAATAATATTAGGTTATAGTGAATTATTATTTGAATATAAAAATAATTTTAATGGAGGAATTTATAGGAGTTTTTAATGCGATTGATAAAGATAACTGCGAAGAAATTTTGAAACTGAGAAAAGTTGTGCAAAAAACAAATAATTTAAATTTCTGGGATGAACCAGGATTTTTTAACGGTTTTGCTTGAGTACAGCAACTGCCAATAATTTAGTATTTTGATTGAATAAACCACTTGATAGAAATTAAGACAATTTTTAACAGTAGTCTTTGATTGGAAAACATGTTTTTAATAACACATAACTGAGATATTATATTGCTTTCGAGAGGTTTCTAATAAACGAGAGAGACCGTAGTAGATTCAAGCATAACAAAATAACTTGTTTATCTTACATTCTAAAATATATTTTCTGGTGCCAACTAAACATAAGTTTTTAAAGAATTTCTTGATCGCATTTCACTTTTATTACCGTACAACTTACAGCTCAGTGGATTTTGAACAAGAACAAGAAAATATTAAAATAGTAGCTACATAACCTCAACCTCAATTTACAATTTATGTTAACAAATAACAAATTTCCTGTAAAAATCAGCCTTCCTGATATTATAAACGATGACGTTCTATTACCAACTTAACGCTTAACTAGCTTAACTTAAACTGGATTAGAAAATGCACTGAGAAAACCAATTCAAGTTGAAACTTTCAGATTAACTTAAACTCGATTAACTTAATCGAGTTTAGCAATCTATACTGTGCAAACGGCCCTTAGAGTTCAATTGGTAATCTTACAATTTCTCAGGATTGTAAGAGAAGTGTGACTGAATGACTACAGTGAGGTTCACGTTATATGGCAGTGGGGGAGAACAGTGTTGCCGAATCTCTGCCTTGCCACTGCCTTCTATAGAGGATAGCTGCTACCGATATATCTGATTTAATAGTAACTGTTGATTCTTGTTATAGTATCCCACGTAACAAGGACAGGAAGGGGCCTTTTACAGGCGAGAATGATGTTTTTAGTCGAGGCGTAGGCCGAGACTAGAATTTCATTTGAGCACTGCGAAAGACATTCACGTCCAAGTAACGTACACTATTTTCTGTCATAATAATCTTAAGAAGAATTATTGAGAAATAGAAAACATTACCAGTTTGTGCTTACGTTACTACATGCATTCTATAAACATAACCTAGTTTACGAATTCCGAATCAGGAATTTTGTAGAAGTTAACAAAACTTCTACCTGGAGCGCCGAAAGTGATATTTTGTAGAAGTTTTTCTATTCCTATTTTGGAACTAGGAAACATACTCGACTGTAGAGAAAACATTCAATTCCATTACAGTAGAGTATGCTGTAATTAGAATCATCTATGTTCATTATTGTTCTACAAACAGCTGTTTACCGGATTGATTTCATGCAGGGAAACAGCTGAAATTGAATGAACATGACAAAAAAATTATATCTAGTTTATTTTGATTAAATATTTTGTTCAATATCCATTTTTCTGCACCATCTGCACCATTAAAAACCATCTGACAAGTTAAGGATAGCGCTATCTGCTTTGTCAAATGGAAGACAAGGATAACAACAACCATTAAAGTGCTACCATTACAAAACCCACTCTAGAACATGGTACGCCATAGTGGAGTAGGTCAATTTCCACACAGAAACAACTTAACATGTAGAGGACACATTATAAGAAGTTTTTTGAAACTAACTATTGTATTTAATTGTAATTTATCTAATATTTTCTGTGATTGATGTAGTTTTTTTTGGGAAATGAAAAATTATTTATTCTTTTTATTAATTTATTATAAAGTACACCTCACTATATAATGAGACGTCCCATTTGGATTGAATTTTTCCAGTACGAAATTATGTATCTACTGCGATTATGTTTTGAAATAAAAGGTGAATACAATACAAACATTGAAGTTCCAGTTATATCCAGTTATCCATGCTTCAATAATAATTTTCAATTTAACATCCATGGCTGTCAAACTCAAAAACAGAATTATCGGTCCCAAAACATACAAGAGTATATTACATCCTATACTCACTGATAACATATGCCCGACTATGTTGCTGATGAATCCATTCGTTGGAGATCTCTAACTTTTCCAGCAATATCATCACGATTTGATAGATCCTGACAAATTAATCCCACTGGAAATCATAATTCAGCCGATACTCCCAGCACGAGTCTACAAAAATAATTAATCAGATTTATCCGGTTTAAAACAAAGTTTCCGAACAACAATGCAGAGCTGTGCGAATGATTCGGCATCAAATTTCGCCGATCTCTGACAACAATAGAGGCTTGTTACATGGATTGTAATCACAGATAACGAAACATGAATTAATGAGAGGGACAGACGGATCAGGAGTGAGAAAGAGTTAGTGTGAGAGGGTAGGATGAGAAACAATGATGAATGTCAGCCAGATGGTAATTTGATAGTTGTTATTTATACAGTATTTGCTGGCCCTAACAATACAGGCTCTCGATGATTTCAGAGAGTGTAACATTTATGGATGATTTGTGGGTGGGAGAAGGATGAAGGAAGAACAATGATAAACCATGGACAAAGGAATGTCGAAAGGCATGCGGCTTCATTATTCACCACCCGTTCATTCATACAATTCATCGGTATTCATTCATTCACCTGCTGTATGCCAGTGATCATCAGCCACAGATATCTGATTTTAATACTTCATCTGCATTGTTATATCTCTTCTTCCTTTGGATTGTTCCCTTCAAAACATGCGTCAAATAAGAATGGGTTGTTAATAAATTGGGTTTCTATTGTCTATTGTTTTAGATAATCCTGGAAATATTTCTCTAGTCTAGGATTTCATTATTTCAATCCTAAAAATATTTTTATAGTCAAGAATTTTATGATTTTATTGACTTGACTGATGTGTGGTCTTGATTGCCTTGATGGTGATCTATTGTTTGAGGTAACCAAAAAAATATTTCTATAGTCCAAAAATTCATGATTTTAATCATAACATTTTTTTTCAATAGTCTTGAAGTTTTGAAATTTTTCCCTTCAAAACACGCGTCATATAAGAATGGGTTGTTAATAAATTGGGATTCCAACTAGTTCATTTTTTGAGGCAATCCTGAAAATATTTTTGTAGTCTAGAATTCAATGATTTTAATCATACAATTTTGTTCTAATAGTCTAGAATTCAATGATTTTAATCATACAATTTTGTTCTAATAGTCTAGAATTCCATGATTTCATTGACGTGACTGGTTGTATGGGGGTAGTCCATCGACTATAGAAAGGTTCACGTTATAAGACAGTGGGGGAAGATAGGAAACATCGCTGTCGATTCTCTGCCTGTTTCTAGAATATAGCTGATACAGGAGTATCTGTTAAAACATCAACTTATCATTCTTGTTTAGATTTATCAACTGTATTTCACTCGGCAAATCAAATTTATTGCCAAATTCATATAAATAGTTCAGAAATACATGGAAAACAAAATTCAGTTTCATACGTTGGAAATTTACTAACAAAATTATAAAAACTTTAATTAAAACTAAATAATAATAAAATGTAAGAAAATATATCTCGCAATAATACACTTCTATAATCGAGATAGAATATTTTCATCTAATTATATTTCTACATATCTGGCAACGTTGCAGAGATGGGGAAAAATGGGGAGACAAGGATAGCAATACCAATATTAATGAAATTCTGTAATTTTATCGTAGACCTCACCCTAGAACCCCACAATCTCTCACTTCAAATTGGAGTGCAGCATCCTTATGTTATTGACCGAGCGAAGTAAGGTCTAAGATTCAAGTTGACGGTTTGGCATTTCTCTTAATGTTTAAATGTTTATATATTTATATGTTGCGCATTTACGGCGAAACGCGGTAATAGATTCTCATGAAATTTGACAGGTATGTTCCTTTTTAAATTGAGCGTCGACGTATATACAAGGTTTTTGGAAATTTTGAATTTCAAGGATGATATACAAGGAAAAAGAGCCCCCTTCATACGCTAATATAAGAGTAAAGATCAGACTATAGAATTATCCACTATAAATCAGCTGACAAGTGATTACACAGATGTGTGGAGAAGCCAGTCTATTGCTTTATTTCCATAAGGTCTATAGTTTCAATCAGGTACTTGTGGATGAGAATACTGCGTGAGGTCTACTGTTCACAGAACTACTAGTCATAAGGAATGTTGAAGGTTCCTAGTGAATTGTATCTGCATTGATTGAATTAGAAACACCAAAGTTATTATAATGTATCCTACGCTGACACCTTGGTTCTGTTTAACGAGGAAGAAAGAGACAAAAGAGAGAAACAAAAAAGATAAACAATATAGAGAGAGAGAGTGATAGTGTGAAAGAAGAGAGAGAGAAAGAGAAACAATAGTCAGAGCAAAAAAAAAAAAGAATAGAAACATTTTTAAGCATTTGTCTGATGCGGGTTGCATACATATTGTATACCAGGCGTTACGTTCTAAACACAGTACAGATTACAGATTACACAATACAGATCGGATTACCTATATTTTGACGAATAATATGGAGTTGGAAATCGTTGTAAAAAATCTGGTGTGGCGCACTCACACAACTTTCCATACCGTTATGAAAATTGTTCTTTTGACGCTAGTGTTCTCGCGCATCTCAAGTCTACTATTTCAAGAACTGAGTCAGCTTGTGACAGGACAATAACGATGGAGACACATGAGGTTTGCTATCTCTTCGTAGTGAATGATTTAATAGAATCAACAGTTGCCAACAGTTTGCAATTGAATAATCACATTTTCTCAAATTCTGAGTTTATTTCCAATTTTAGGTGAAAATGTTACTGAACATTAATTGTAGAGATTTTCATGTTCAATCTTTCTCACTTGGAATTTTCTGTTTCAATTGTATCTAAAGCCTGAATTAGGAATTTAAAATCGAAATTTGCATAGATGGGACGGAGCTCCTGAATTTTTTACAGATATATGACTTGTGGCTGTTGATAGAGCTTATCAATGACTATAATATTAGGTATAAGTTTGATTAAAATCGTTGGAGCTGTTTTTGAGAAAATCGCGAAAACCCCAATTTTTCGTGTCGGATCCTTATAGTGTAAGGACCTTAAGTTTCAAATTCTAAGTCATTCCGTTAATTGGGAGATGAGATATTGTGTACATAGACGCACATACACACACACACACACACACACACACACACACACACACACACACACACACACACACACACACACACCACACACACACACACATACAGCCCAATACCCAAAAACCACTTTTTTGGACTCAGGGGACTTTGAAACGTATAGAAATTTGCGTTCTAAACACAGTACAGATTACAGATCACACAATACAGATCGGATTACTCATATTTTGACGAATAATTCGGAGTATGAAATCGTTGTAAAAAAATTGCAATTTGAAAGATGAAATTGAATATCCCTAAATACCAACTTCTAGAAAAGCATTGTTCTTGACTCTTATTTTACCCTAGAAGTCTAAGCTCTCTAGGTTTAGTTGCCTGTCAACGTTATAAAATCTTTCCATGAACAATTACTGCTCAAGATTTGTAAACTAACTGGAAGAAAACATTCTCCTCTTCTTTCATTGATTCTAAACGAATTTGACGGTTCGTGAGACCTATAGCAGCGCTTTTTCCCACTGCATCAAGAATATTACAGTTTGAGTTCAACTCCCAATCAATCAACTTCTAATTTTATTGAAGAAAATGATTCTAAAATACATTGACTTGATGAGGCAGATTGGAGCCATTCTTTAAGGAGAAGAAGAAGGAGAAGAAGAAGAAGAAGAAGAAGAGGAGGTAGAGGAAGAAGAAGAAGAAGAAGAAGAAGAAGAAGAAGAAGAAGAAGAAGAATAGGAAGAAGAAGAAGAAGGAGAAGAAGGAGAAGAAGAAGAAGGAGTAGAAGAAGAAGAAGTGGAAGAAGGATAATTAGAGCTGTGACAATATCTTGTATTTTCTTACTTCATTGAATAAATAGATAAAATAGAAATATCTTATCGTACATTCGGTTCAAACGAAAGTGAGAGAAGGAGCCCACCAAGATTTGGAGAGCAAGTTATACACGAATACTAATAATAATAATAGCGCCAACCAGGCAACCACAGATATGGGCTGTGCAAACTTCTGACTCTTGTTTGAACATGAGATATATCTGTTGCTGTATCCTCACGCTTTCACTCTCCCCACCTCTTGCTGAAAAGGATCCTGCAGGAAAGACGCTTCACGGTGTTAATTAAGGACACGAGAGAGACAACCAAGTCCTTAAGGACACGAGAGAGAGACAACGAGCACGGGAATTCCTTGTTTGACTCTGCGGTCGTATACCAAGACTCAAATATGGGTATACAATTGAGGCACCAACATTCGTCCTATATATACTTCTTAGTTGGGATTGTTTGCTGCAATATTTGCAATCTAATATGGCGTCGTTAATGGGCTTTGAAGAGCCGTACTCACCTGCTGAATGTTTGAGCTCTATTTACATTGCGAGAGAAGCTCTTACATGGAAAATATGACGTGCTAACAGAACTTGAAACGTTTTTCTTATAAATACTTTCAGGGTAGCTTCAAGGTACTGTATCTTGAATGATTTTTCAAATTCTTATTACCTTATTTACATTGGGAGAAAGGCCGTTACGCGAAAATATGTTGTCTAAAAAAAACCTTTCCGGAAAATTCTTGTGTGGTACTCTCACACAACTTTTCTTGCTCATTGATCTATGAGCCTCTTTCTTGAAAAAGGATAATTTCGGGGGATAACATTATACCGATTGGCGGCTAAATAATTAAAACTATGATTATACTATTGTTATTGTTTTCAGAGTAGTCTACATTTTCCTTTGTTTGAATTATGAAATTTGAGGATTTTTTGGAAGTTTTCAGAACAGCTGTTCTACAAATTAATAAAATATCGACATGTGTTCTTTTGAATAAACTCCTCTACCTACCTACCTCACGCACGAGAAGGGGGTTACAAAGTAAATTTCTCAGGGATGGGGTGGACCCCCTGTTTGTTTTTCAGGGAGGAGACTAATGCCAGTTAATAGAGCTGATAAATAACTATAAAGGGTATGAACTTGAAAAAAATCGGTCAAGTCATTTTTGACAAAATCGTGATAGAAATTAAACGAAATTCATTCTTCTCAGGAATATTACGGAGCTCCTGCAATTTTCCCAGAAATGAGACTCATGTCAGTTGATAGGGCTTATAAATAGCTATCTAGGGTATAAATTTGAAGAAAATCGTTAGAGCCTTTTTCGAGAAAACCGTGGAAAACATGGTTTTTTAGTAATTATCAATCATTTTTTCCGCAATTTTTAATTGAATTTCTTATTGTCGGATCCTCATGCTATAAGGACCTTAAGTTAAACATTTCAAGTCAAACGGTCAATTAGGAATGGAGTTATCGTGTTCACAGACACACAAACACACACACACACACACACACACACACACACACACACACACACACACACCACACACACACACACACACAGACCAACACCCAAAAATCATGTTTTTGGACTCAGAGGACCTTGAAACGTATAGAAAACATGAAATTAGGGTACCTTAATTTTTTTGGAAAGCAATACTTTCCTTACCTATGGTAATAGGGCAAGGAAAGTAAAAACAGTTGAAACAGTGGAATGAGGATGGGTTATATTATCAATCATTGAAGGACACTACGAATTTAGTTTTATCATAACATTGTAGGCATACATTAGTCGATAGTTTTTTTTATCTAAATATTTGTTCCATTATCTTTTACTTGTTTTATTGGTTTTTATTTTGTACTGGAGGTAAATTTTGTTCTCATGGCAAGTCTGTTGCTTAAGCCGCCTTTTTGTGACGTTTCTGTTATACCGTTAAGTGGGAGGAGACTGTCTAGCTGGGCCAATGGCAGGCGTTCATGCCCTTGACCAATAGCAGTACTTGCCTACTAGCATAAATTCTACTGCTCTTGTATTAACTTTCAGTTTATCAGAGATTGTCAATGGTGTAACAACCGAAACTGGTCTTTCTAACTATCAATAAATCTGTGGTTTAGACAATTTCTTAGTCTTATTTGATTGCAGGATATCCTTCACTTGAATTATAATTTGAATTTTCATTGGGAACGGAGTTTCTCACATGAAAAATAATATATTGTGCTAACAAGTCCAACTTTCTCGTCTATAATATAATAAAGAAAAGAATTGGATGATACACGTACGGAATAGGAAAATCACAAATAATGACGAATCATCAGTCATCACGTCTGAACTACTTTATAATTTGAAATTTTGCATATAGATTCTTAATTTAACGAGGATGATTATACGCCTATTTTCAATTATCCAAGATTTCATTATTTTAAATCAGCAAAAAGATTCATAATTAGTAAGAGGAGGAATAGGTGGAGAGGGGAAAGAGGAGGAAGACGAGGAAGAGGATGAAGAGGAGGAAAAGGAGGAAGAGGAGGAAGCGTGGGAAGAGAAGGAAAAGGAGGAAGAGGAGATTTCTTTAGTTATGTATGTTACAATATTTACTGGCTTATACACTAATTCAAATTAAATTACGATAATGCTAGTTATTCAACGAATTTCACAAAGTATAAATAATTAATCGATGTAAATAAATATAGAAATGCAATTAGAATAACGATGATAGAATAATAAGATGTAACTTCTTGAATCGGCGGTGTTTCAACAATAATAATTGTCGATTCTTTTAGAAGGATATAAAATCGGATGGAGAAGGAAACCTCCCCGGTGTTGAGGAGGAAGAGGATGAAGAGGAGGAAGAAGATTGTTTGATTGATTGAGTACTTTATTTATGTAGATTACAATATATACTGGCTTATACACTTATATACAATAGCTTACAATACAGCAAATATATAGATGAATTTACATAATATAGACTAAGAAAATAATTATTGAACTGTCTATGATATGAAAAAGCAATTTGTAATATAATAACTATAGATAATTATATTGTTATGCATTTACATGAATTGGCGGAGCTTTGGACATATCAATGTCCATTCTTCGGGAAGAATATTCAAAATATCCTTCCCACTAACTCTCTACCAAGAGGAGGAAGAGGAGAAAGAGGAGGAAGAGGAGGAAGATGAGGAATAGGAGGAAGAGGAGGAAGAGGAGGAAGAGGAGGAAGAGGAGGAAGAGGAGGAAGAGGAGGAAGAGGAGGAAGAGGAGGAAGAGGAGGAAGAGGAGGAAGAGGAGGAAGAGGAGGAAGAGGAGGAAGAGGAGGAAGAGGAGGAAGAGGAGGAATAGAAGGAAGAGGAGGAAGAGGAGGAAGAGGAGGAAGAGGAGGAAAAGGAGGAAGAGGAGCGACAGGAGGAAGAGGAGGGAGAGGAGGAAGAGGAGGAAGAGGAGGAAGAGGGGAAGAGGAGGAAGAGGAGGAAGAGGAGGAAGAGGAAGAGGAGGAAGAGGAGGAAGAGGAGGAAGAGGAGGAAGAGGAGGAAGAGGAGGAGAGGAGGAAGAGGAAGAAGAGGAGGAAGTGGTGGGAGAGAAGAACATACACAAGCTCTGCAGCCCAGCAAATTGTATCAATATGGAGTAACACACAAATTGTATTTGGTATTTCGGAAGCTGAACTCTGCTTGTTATCATCAATAAACATAAATAGGACAACAAAACATAGCAGATGCAATAACAAACAACAGAGTCCTATGATGAAATTCACTTACAACTGGCATGCTCTGGTTAAATGGTAAGTATCCAAGAATTCTGGCAGTTTCAAATGTACATCACTCTAGCTGTGTCTGCCTTTCTAGCAAATTACATCCACTGCAGCAATCGATCCTCGATGTCCATATATCGATTTGTAGTATCGATCTTATCTGTGTTTAATCAATATATGGATTTTCTGAATATAAATATTAAGAATGAGAATTATTCTACAAACAACACAATCATATGGCCGTTTGCACAGTATAGATTGCTAAACTCGATTAAGTTAATCGAGTTTAAGTTAAACTGAAAGCTTAAACTTGAATCGGTTCTCTCAGTGCATTTACTAATCCAGTTTAAGTTAAACTAGTTGAGCGTTAAGTTGGTGATAGAATGTCATCGTTTATAATATCATAAGGCTAATTTTTACAGGAAATTTGTTATTTATTTACAAACCATCAGTAAATTGAGGTTATGTAGCTACTATTTCCTTGTTCAAAATCCACAGAGCTGTAAGCTGTATGGTAATAAAAGTGAAAAGCAATTGAGAAATCATTCAAAAAATGCTATATTACTATTAGATAAAAACTTATATTTAGTTGGCACCAAAAAATATATTTTAGAATGTAAGATAAAAAAGTTATTTTGTTACGCTTAAATCTTCTATGATCTTCCTCGTTTATTAGAAATCTCACGAAAGCAAAATATATCAGTTACTTGTTATCAGAAACATGTTTTCTGACCAAAGACCACTGATAAAAATTGTCTTATTCTCTATCAAGTGGTTTATTTGATAGAATACTAAATTGACACTTGCTTTACTCAAGCAACACCTTAAAAAAATTCTCTATCATCCCAGAAATTTAAATGATTCGTTTTTTGCCCAATTTTTCTCAGTTCCAAGAATTCTTTGCAGTCATCTCTATCAATCGCATTGAAAACTTCTATCAATTCTATAAATAATGTTCACTATAACCTAAATAATTATTATCGTCCACAGAAGCATTAGAAATAACCGTCGAAAAATAATTTATTATCAGCTGTTTCCCCATGAAATCTTTACAGATGTCAAGTTAATCCAAATTATTTGGTTTAAACCTCATGCTTTGGAGGTTTAAACTTTCCCAAAGTTAAAACTCAATACAGAGTTTAAACTGATACCGTGCAAACGGAGTTTTAGTTTAAACCAAAAAAAAAATCCAGATTTGGTTTAAGCTTTAGCTTAAACTTACACTGTGCAAACGGCCCATAGTCTCTCCCTCATAGCCAACCTACCAGACAACCAAAGTTAGTAGACAGTCTACTAATGTTGCCAGACACCAGCAACCAGAATGAATTCGATACATCGATATCTATGATATCGATAGTGTGAGTATCGAGCCACATTGTGTGTCACATAATTGGGGACACGGTATATAGGAGAAGACGGTAGGTGTCACGCGCATGTTTGTGCTAAGTTTCCGGTGTAGCTGACGTCATTTTTTATCCAATCATCTGTTTCTAACAAATAAGTTTTATGGTTTGCCAATAGATGTTAAAAACCTTTGTTGGTGACGATGACGCAATTATCTAGCTGGCTGGCCACTGCGCACACATTTCATGACCCTCACCGTTCTCATCTGAATACCGTGGTGTTTCTTTTCAAATTTTATGCTAATTTTGCAAAATTATTAAAAATTTCCAATTAGTGGAGATTGAATGAAATATTTTTGTTTTTAATCAGTTTTTGAAAATCAAAATTTGAAATTTCCAGTTTAGTCATTAGTTTTGAAGTAAAAATTCTACTTTAAAGTGAAAATCATAACCTCATTCCTTATTGAAACTATCATTCATCAAGATTCAGGTGATAGACAGGTTTGGGCTATGCCTGTTGTCTTCTCCCAATCAAATTATATTGTAATATTGATTTGTGATTGTCAAGGAGTGAATAAATAAATGGATAAACACTGTAACATAGCTGGATAGCATGACTTCTGAAACCTTTAGCAACCAAACTGAATTCGATACATCGATATCCCTGGCATCGATAGTGTGTGTATCGAAACTCGAATTTTGTGTTAAATATTGAAGATACTGTAACATGACTGGATAGCATGCCTACTAGAAGTCACTGTAGGACTGAATTGAATCCAATATACTGGTAGCTCTGTGAACAGTAGACCTCGCGCAGTTATAAACGACAGCCTCCTATTATATTGTTCAACAGAATAAATCCTGTCTTTATGACATGTCGGCGAGATATCGGTGTGAAAACGGCTAATGGTTGTTGGGGTTGGTGTATCAATAGTGCCAACATCAAAAGCTAATCTCCTTCAAGACATACTGGTAACAGGTCAGCCCGAGTTCAAAGCAGAGAAAGGTCGAGAGACAATACTATGTTAGTTTAGTTATAAATTGAATGCGTTGTTGCATGCAATCAATAGTTCATTTAATAGTGCATGAAAATTGCATTCAATGAGGCATGGAATTGATAGTTCACACTGCAGCTGATTTTTTACCAAGTTATATTGAGATATTATTTGCAAGCGCTATTGCATGCAGTTGATAATACACTCGACAGATTATTTATGATGAATTATATTATAATCTGATTTTTATGGTAATATTTGCGTTAGAAGAAAACTTCTTTTCCTTTTGTATTATACTTGAAATGCGAAATTCCAAAAAACCCTATATTATATACGTCGACGCGAAATTAAAAAAGGAACATACATGTCAAATTTCATTAAAAAAAAATCATAAATCTATTACTGCGTTTCGCCATAAATGCGAAACATAAAGAGAAATGCCAAACCGTCGACTTGAATCTTGACCTCACTTCGCTCGGTCAATCAATATATCCATCATATCAATATCCGTCATATCGATTTATCAATATTCGTGGTTTTGTGTTTTGTCTCACTTTTGTAAATGTTTGGACTTTTTAACATCAAAATGAACTTTATTCCGAAGTGAAAAGTGTAAATTTAAAGTATTGTGCTCACTAAAACCTTAGTGTCCAGTTTCCCATAAGAAAACTTTGGACTATATACGGCGAGGTGGAACTACCCTTGGGTCTCCCCACCATTCAAAGCCATACGCTAATAATAATTATAATCAATATTCGTCATATCGATATCCATCATATCGATATATATTAATATCCATCATATCGATATATCGATATCCATCATATCGATATCTATGACATCGATAGTGTGTGTATCGAAACTCGAATTTTGTACCATAATTGGGAATACTGTAACATGGCTGGACAGCATGACTACTAATCAGTCAGCACACGTCAATAGGCCAGCACCCAGCAATGCAACCGTTTCCTAAGCAAATTACTGCCCCAAAACCAGACCCCTTTTGGGGCTGAGGGGGTTGAGGGGGGTGGAATGGGGGTGAAAGGGTGGAGAAGAGAGGGAAAGGGGGGCCAAGGGAGGGCGGAAATAGGGGTGAAATGGGGCAAAGGTCCTGTTAGAGAGCAGGATATCCATTATACAGATTTATGCGCTACATGCTCTCTGATAATTCGATATCAGATGCACTGACACTGCACTGAATTATATGCAGTCAGCTGCATCTTGCAGTGCAATTGGATTTCGGCAGATGCAGTTCTGGACATGATAGAGCAGGTGCATCACAAGGTTAGTGGAGACACGGTCGGAAAGTAATCACTACCATCTTAGATATATGGGCTGATTCAATAATGTGATTCGAAGTCGAATTTTTACTTTCCTTGCCCTATTACCATGGGTAAGGAAAGTATTGCTTTTCAAAAAATATTAAGGTACCCTAAATTTTAAATTTTTATACGTTTTGAGGTCCCCTGAGTCCAAAAAAGTGGTTTTTGGGTAAAGGTTAGTATGTGTATGTCTGTGTACACGATATCTCATCTCCCAATTGATGGAATGACTTGAAATTTTGAAATAAAGGTCTCTACACTCTAAGGATCCGATTCAAGATGGCGGCTAAAATGCCAAAAACGATGTAAAGACCAGGGTTTTTCGCGATTCTCTCAAAAACTGTTCCAACGATTTTGATCAAATTTATACATAAAATAGTCATTGATAAGCTCTATCAACTGCAACAAGTCCCATATCTGTAAAAATTTCAGGAGTTTGACTTTCGATTTCCAATTATCAGGCTTCTCAGATTCCACCTCAGATTTTTTCTGATTACTTTGTATCATGTTTCTTTTATATTCCAGACAGTTCACAGGTACTGAATTTGAACGTTCATCAGAATTTCACATATATAATAATAATAATCCACCTTCGAGTATGGAAATCTTCATAATGGCAAGGAAAGTTGTGTGAGTGCGCCACACCCGATTTTTCATTCTTGTCTGACAATTTGCAATATATTAACCTCGTCATTAAATGAAAATACACATAGGCCCGGTTGCACAGAAGCCGGTTAAATTTTACCGTGATTAAATTTACGAGAACCAATCAGAGAAAGCGTTTTTGAAAAGACGGCTTCTCTGATTGATTCTCGTGGAATTAATCGAAGTTAAAGTTTAACCGGCTTTTGTACAACCATAATATCACACATAACAGAGCATAAATAACACAATACTGAGTACATCAGGAGTAGCAGCCTTCAAATGGAATGAACTGAAAAAAACAGTCATGTCAGAGGCCCTGAAATTGATCAGTTGCGACCTAAGAACTCTGACACCAGACTTGAGCCAGCCAGGTCACTTAATATTATTATTTTTTCAGCACTACAGCCCAATATGAGCTTTGGCCGCCTCCACTACAGCTCTCCACACTTCTCGGTCCTCTCGGTCATTTGTTTCCATCCTCTACATCACATTTTTCGAAGGTCATCTCTCACTTCATCCTCCCACCTTATTCTTTGTTCTTCCTCTCTTCCTTATTGAATGCAGCCTTCCTTGATTATTATTTTAGGCATTTTGCTCTCATGATTATAATTGAATATTATCTTAGAGAAAAGATAGCATTATGAAGATATCCCATAGTATAGGGCATCCATGTTCCAAATTTCACTGTGAACTCAAGCCTATAGTCTAGGTGGGTTTTTTTTCCGTGAAACTATGTGACACTGATACTCTCTCATACTGTGTCGTTCTCACACTCTCATTCGGCCAAAACAGTAACAATTGACAGTAGTGGACAGTAATCGGCCTAAATTAACGGAATACCGGCTTGAAATTTGGAACATAAACGACCATCTTCTTATGCTATCTTTCCTGTATGATAATATCAAGTTGAGTTCATTCAACCTGAGAAAATAATTCTATTATATAAAGCGAACAATTTCTGAATATTGGTTATTTATATGGTTATTTATTTGGTTATTTATGTCCAACGGATCTCGAAAACGGCTGTGATGATTTCGATGAAATTTGCATTATAGTAGGTCTATGATATAAAAATTCGATTGCACTAGGTCTCATCACTGGGAGAACTCGCTGAACGACATTACAAGGATAATTTAACCTTGGAAAAACAGCTGAGACTTTCTTCGTGTGTGGATAATGGAAGTGTGCTCAGTGCGTGTGTGGAAAATCAAAAAATCTCATCCCCGAAATTCATTAGCTGGCGTATATAGCCAGCTGTAAAATACAAACACGACTTAAAAGATGAAAACCTTAAGGTTTGAAAGGTAAAATTATTTATAATTAATCAGTTCAATCAATCATAGTTTACAGTTCCAAGTGATTAATGAGTGTAATTTTGTCAATCAAAATTCGAACTTTTCTTTTCTCAAATATTTGGACTTGAATACGGAAGTGTATGGAACATAACCTACTTTTTGGACTATAATTCATATATATATTGAAGCGAAATGGCACTCACTCGCACAACTAAAAATCTACCGGACCAAAAACGTTCAAATTTGGTAGGTATGTTCAGTTGGCCCTTTAGAGGCGCACTAAGAAATCTTTTGGCGATATTTTAACTCTAAGGGTGGTCTTTGAGGATTTGAAGTTCGTCTTTTATCATGTATATTCTTCTTATTCCAATATATTAAAATTATAATTGAAATGTCCATACCATATGTTAATATAGAACTATAATCTAGAGAGAGTACCTCTTCGAAACAGTTGTTCTGGTAACTAAATTAAAAATTTTGTCAGGTTGGCATTAAGTTGAGTTGACTTTGTTAGGTTGATACCAAGTTGAAGATTGAAATGCATCTATCCAGGACCTCCTAAATACCAATTTATCTAGTACTTCCTAAATACCTATTTAGGAGGTCCTGATTTATCGCGGAAAAATGGATTGGGTACTGCTACTTCAATCAGAGCTATTCCTGGGAATATTATATTACTAGGCGTCAGGCTCGCTTCACTCGCCATATCCGTTCAGCCAGACGTTTAGTCTGGACCCCCGACTGGATCATCCTAACATATGATAAAAATATGACATAACATTTCAAATTTGGTAGGTGTTTTTCGAGATCAAATTGACATAATACGTTCAAATTCGGTACAGAGGTTCCGCTGAGGTCTACATGCAGGCGAGCGAAGCGAGCCCGCTGATCTCATTTTAGGACAATCTAGTCGGGGGTCCAGAATTCGGTACAGAGGTTCCTCTGAGGTGGCGACCCGCTGATCTCATTTTTGGACGATCCAATCGGGGGTCCAGACGGATATGGCGAGCGAAGCGAGCCTGACGGCTTGTATAGTGTATAAACCTAAATTTGGGGAAGATACAGTTTTGGGCTGCACCTATTGATCCTCCCCCAATCAATTGGAAGAATTTGTGTTCTGTGTATCAATAAATATAAACTAAGCTCTTATACTTCTATGCTTTTGTACTCCAGAGCGTAGCTCGGTGCCCTGATATAATATGCTTAATGATCCAGCTCATATTCGAATCTCGCAATGAAACGAGAGACGATTCAAAACCAATTCTGTTCCTCTTTCCCAGTCTATAAGACTAGAGTAGGGTAAATTCCCCATTCCTGAATCCATTGTTACCAAAAAAAGTTGATCCCCGAAATGTGCAAACTTGGAATCTCGATTTGCTTCGCGAACTTATCGCGCGACACACGATAATAAAACGACGAAACAAGACGCTAAAGGAAATTGGGAGCTGTAGGATGAATAGATAGATAGATATAGGAAATGGAGATGTTGGCAGAGGAAGTGGGATGTCTTATAGAGTCGGCAGATAGTTAGGGAGACGATGTTAAAACTGGCCAAAAAAGCCGATAAAAGAAATTGCAACTGTTTGTTATTATTATGTGCGCGCTGTTACTGTTCTTGGTCGTGAGAGGAAGAAGAGGAAGAGGAGGAGGAGGATGGAGGAGAAAGAGTAGTAGGAAGAGGAGGAGGAGGATGAAAAACAGCTGAAGGAAAAGACAGGAGAAGGACGAGGAGGGAATGGAGTAGGAGGAAGGGAAGCTGAATAAGAGGAAGAAGAAGGAGAATAAGAAGAAGAAGAGAAGAAGGAGACGACAAAGAAAACGTGTTCCATATAGAGGGATGAGAATTTCTGCCACTTGATAGATCCAATTCCATGTACTCTACTTATGGGATAGGTTTGACTATTTGAAACTTCCTCTTTCTTCTTCTTCTCCCTCTCCATCTTTCTTTCTGCATCTTTTTATTGCAGTGCGTTTCAATTTCTTTGCACGATTGGACCGGGGCAATAATAATAATTTCAATGGCTGTAAAATGATAATCAGATTACGGTACCGACAATCGGCGCGATGTGATTCTATCACTTCTCCTTTTCCTTACACTTCTTTTTCTTCTCTTTCACTTTACCTATTCACTCTCTCCATCCTTGAAGAGTGATATTTTCGAGGGAGATTGGAAGAAACCATCTCCGCGAAGAGAACGATGAAGATCGATAGGAAAAGGAGGGAAAGAGCAAGAAGAAGAAGATACAGTATGTGAGAAAGAGAGGAAGCTTCAGAGTGATTGATTGATTGAGTACTTTATTTATGTAAATTTAAATATATCGAATGGGTGAAAAGTTCGAGAACGGCTTAATATCTCATACACAAAGGTTATTTGATGGTGGGTGTGATTGGGGATCCTACTCGAATTGAAAATACTACTTTACTATGACTTCAAAAATCTAGTCCGCCATCTTGGATCCGCCATATTGAATGCAACTTAATTTTTTCAAATAGGAAGGTGGTCATGAGATAAATTATTTCGATACGAAATTTGAGGGAAAAAATGGCGAAACCCGCTTATCGATATCTCAAACAGTTTAGAAGATATTCACATTATTAATCAATACTTTTCTAAGCAGAAAGGAGAGAGAAAAGTCCGAGAATGGCTTCATATCTCATACACAAAGGTAATTTGGTGGTGGGTGTGATCAGGGATCCTATTCTAATTGAAAATTTGAAAAATTGAAAATTGAAAGGAAATTAGACAAATAATTAATGTAGCCACATTCATTGCGAATCAAAGCCACAGCGTCAAATCGAATCGCAAATAAATAACAATATACATCAATGGATCCGCAATGGATGTGGCTACATTAATTATTTGTCCAATCTCCACTAAGATTATTTGCTTCGAAGTTAATCGGAGAAAACAAAAATCTAATCAAAAAACCCCTAAACTTTTACATATATATTATTTTATCAAGGAAACTGTTTGATTTATTGATGAGATGAATACGACTAATATTATAGTCCATAATGTAACGAATCGAATGACATATCATAGATTTTTTTCCGATTAATGGTTACAGAGATAATTGATTTCCAGTTTGCTGTTTACTATGGCTAATAGAGTCAGCCGCACCGTTCCGCGTCGACTGTTTCCCCTTCCACGGCTTCAAATGAAATCGCAAATACATAACAATATACATCAATGGATTTGCAATGAGGGTGGCTACATTAACTATTCGTGTCATTTTTCTTTAAAACTACCTGCTATGAAGTTAATCGAAGAAAACAAAAAAATCAAATCACAAACCCCCTAAATTTTTACATATATATTATTTTGTCAAGAAAACTGTTCATTTTATTGGAAAAATGAATACAATTAATATTGTAGTCCATAATTTGATGAATCGAATGACATATAATAGAACTGTTTCCGATAATAGTTACAGAGATAATTGATTTCCCGTGTTTACCTGCATTTTTCATGTTTTTTGGGGGCTGGGGCGGAAAACTCCAAGGGGATTTCTTAGGACTTTTGGGAGAATGACCCTCTGGGCGGGTTCTATCGATGGTGGGAAATTCAGCTTTTATTTAATTTTCGAATCGAAACTGATTCTTTGGACCTCCATTGACTGGGCATATACAGCAAAGTTGTAGATAAATTTACATAACATAAACTAAGAAAATAATTTTTGAATTGTACAATGATATGAAAAAAAAACAATTTTGAATAACTATACAAGATAATATTGTAATGCATCTACATAAATTGGCGGAGCTTTGGACATATCAATGTCCATTCTTTGGAAAGAATATTAAAAATATCTTTCCCAGTAACTCTTTACCAAGAGAGAGAGAAAGGGATTGCGAAAGAAAGAAAGAGAGAGAGAAAGGGATTGCGAGAGAAAGAGAGAGAGAGTGAGGAAGCTGGAGAGAAACAGAGAGAGAAGTGAGACAGATTGAAAGAGACATCAATCATGTGGAAAAGACGAATATGCATAATATTTTGGTGGCTTTCTTGTTGGAGCAACAAGTATGAAGCAAAGAACGACTTGTATGGGATGTGACTGCCGCCCCTAATTTCCTAATGCATCCGTCATCCTCGGATTGGACTTTTGCTGAATCAGCATAAATGGAACGAGCGAGCTTGTGCTCAAAAGCACAAAGCCTCTAATAGCAATCATAGCTAAAGCTAGATGGAATGATGAGGATTAAAATATCAGGAGAATATAATTTGTATTTAAATTAAATAAATACTCTGAGAAATAGTCAAAAACCACAGATTTTTTTTAAAGTTATAAAGACTTTTGGTTGTCACACCATTGTTAATCTCTGAGAAACTGATATTCTGTTTATTAGAGATTGACAATGGTGCAACAACTGAAACTGGTCTTTCTAACTTACAATGAAACTGTGGTTTTTGACTATTTCTTAGTCTCTTCATTTCATTTAAACAATTACCACAATATCAACTTCTCAACTACACAAAAAGTAATTTGTATTCATTCAGCGTATTACAAATACGCAACACATGGAATTATATTTAAAAATAAATTATTTTAAAAAAGTTAATTGGATTTTTAATTTCAATTTCTACAACTCACGATGGTCTTACGTCTCAGATGTCTACAGAATTGTTGAAAATTGAGGAAACAGCTTAATTTCTTTCACAAGGAAGATTTGACTGTGGGTTTCGTTGGAAATTTAATTTGAACTGAAACAACGACTTCTCCGTACTTTAAAAATTGTTGTTTTTGCCATCTTAGATCCGCCAGTTTGATTCTGACTTTGTTTTATTATGGGAAGGTGATCATATTATATACAGAGTGAGTCATATATGTATAGGAACCCTTGAATAAGTTGGAGACTATTGTAGATATAATACTGAAACTTTCAGGATAAGTTCAGGTCGAATACTCTACCTTTTGACGTACAACTGAATTTCACCCCTAATAAAAAGTAAATTCGTATGGCTTTTGTTGGTGGGAAGGTCCCACCGCCTGAATATATAATTTAAGCCGTCAATGGGCCTTACGACTATCATACTTCAGCCGGGACTGACAGTTTAACGTGCCCATCCGATAACCCCTAATAAGGGGTTGTAACTCGAATATTTTTAATGTAAACACCCATTGTGTGATACATTACTTCAAAGGTCGTTAAAGGTTCACGTCAAAAGGTGGAATATTTGACCAATAACTTATCCTGGAAGTTACAGTATTATATCTACAACAGTCTCCAACTTATTCAAGGGTTCCCATACATATTACCCACTCTGTATATAATATATGACCACCTCCCACAATAAAACGAAGTCAGAACTAAAATGTCGGAACTAAGATGGCAAAAACAAAAATTTTAAAACGACGGAGAAGTCGTTTTTTCATTTCAAATAGAACTCTGTATAGAATACGATCACCGTATTTTCACGTTCTCGCTATTTTGTCACATAAATATCTTGAACATTACTGTAGCTCCATGTCTGAAAATGGTTTTATTTAATTTTTTAGTTCATTTTAGATAAAGTACGCTGAATTATACATCTTAATTAACAGCCAACACATACCTGTAGGGCTTCGTTTCAGCAGGGGAATTGAAATTCAGACGAAATCTTTCACCTTGTTGTTTGGTAACCAAGCATTTTCGGACCTATGTTAATTGTAATTTTCTTCTTTTCATGTGAGGAATCACACCCTGACTTATAGGCAACTTTTTTCAGAACATTCTGTATGCTATAGAAATTCATTGCCCACATTTCATGTTGTTTTACAGTTTCTTAAAATCTAATTAGGGAGCACTCAGTAATCAAACAGAACACTCTGTATATTTCTCCATTTTTCCTCATTGAACTTCATTTTTTCTACCTATTTCAACCCTCGAATGCCAGACGTTGAAATTAAGTTGATAGTAAGATCTAGTATAATCGGATAGCATCACTCAATAATACCAGCAATGCCCTACATTCAACCAATCTCAACAGTTAAAAATCTGGTGTGGCGAACTCACACAACTTTCCTTGCCGTTATGAAAATTGATCACCTGACGCTAGTGTACTCGCGCATCTCAAGTCTACTATTCAAAGATATGAGACAGCTGGTGACAGGACAATAACGCTGGAGACACACGAGGTCTGCTATCTCTTCGTAGTGAATGATTTAATAGAACCAACAGTTCCCAACAGTTTGCAATTTAATAATCACATTTTCTCGGATTTCAAGTTTATTTTAAATTCTAGGTGGAAATGTTACTGAACATTAATTGCAGAGATTTAAATATTTCCAAACAAATATTTATTTCAAACATATTTATATACAAACAATATTTCCAAACAAAATTTTCTGTTAAAATTTCATATGAAGGCTGATAATTGAGAATCTAAAATCAAACTTTGCATAGATGGGGCAAAGCTCCTGGAATTTTCACAGATATAGGACTTGTTGCAGTTGATAGAGATTATCAATGACTATTTGAGGTATGAATTTGGAGCCGTTTTCGAGTAAATCGCGAAAAACCCAGTTTTTGACAACATTTTTGCCATTTTAGCCGCCATCTGGGATTGCATTTGATCGGAATTGTCCGTGTCGGATCCTTATAGTGTAGGGACCTTACGTTCCAAATTTCAAGTCTTCCGTTAACTGAGAGATGAGATATCGTGTACACAGACGCACATTCACCCATACACACACATTCTTTCATACACACACACACACACACACACACCCAAATCCACTTATTTGAACTCAGGGGACCTTGAAACGTATAGAAATTTAGAAATTTGGGTACCTTAATTTTTTTCGGAAAGCAATACTTTCCTTACGTATGGTAATAGGGCAAGGAAAGTAAAATCTGAACACAGCTATAAAAAAATGGAAGATTTTCAAGTTTGATTAGATTTGAGAGTAAGTCTTTATCAAAACATAATAGTTTGTAGATGAGGGCTATTTTTCTGCAATGTTGTATATACATTTCTCCATTTTCCCCTTACTTAACATAATTTTTTCTACCTTTTTCAACCCTCGAATGCCAGACGTTGGAATCAAGACGATAGTATGATTTACTCTAATCGGTTAGAATCCAGCAACAATGCCCTACATTCAAGCAATCTTAACAGTTCAAAATGGATGTGACTGCAATGTTCACTCAAAAATGCATTAAACTCAGAATAGATGGCATGATATTAATGCATGATTCAGTGCAATGGAAGACGAGCACATCCTTCCTATTAGTCGGAAAGGAACAAGGATGTCTGTCCTGTATCCTTAGCATCCGGCACGAGGATAATTCGTCCAAGCAAATAAAAAGATGATCCTTCTTAGATGAGCGAGAGAGTGTGAGAGAGAGGCAGGCCATCTCATATATGGAAATAGGAATTCCTTCGACTCCACTTTATATACCCTATCAATGTGATATAATGTGATTCTTCTTATTCCACTTATTCTGCCTCTCCTCCTCCTTCTTCTTATTCCACTTATTCTGCCTCTCCTCCTCCTTCATCTTATTCCACTTATTCTGCCTCTCCTCCTCCTTCTTCTTCTTCTCCTTCTTATTCCACTTAACTTATTCTGCCTCTCCTCCTCCTCCTACTCCTCCTCCTTCTTCTTCTTCTTCTTGTTCCTGTTATTTTCCATCTTCTACTTCCCCTTCTTCATTCTCTTACCCACCCTCATTCCACATTCTTCTTCTCCTCCAACTTCTTCTTCTCTTTCCTCTTCTTCCCCATCTTCTCCTGTCTTTTCTCGTCTTCTTCTTGTTCCTCTTATTTTCCATCTTCTACTTCCCCTTCTTCATTCTCTCACCCACCCTCATTCAACCTTCTTCTTCTTCTTCTCCTTCCTCTTCTTCCCCATCTTCTCCAGTCTTCTCTGGTCTTCTTCTTGTTCCTCTTATTTTCCATCTTCTACTTCCCCTTCTTCATTCTCTCACCCACCCTCATTCCACCTTCTTCTTCTTCTTCTTCTCCTTCCTCTTCTTCCCCAACTTCTCCAGTCTTCTCTCGTCTTCTTCTTGTTCCTCTTATTTTCCATCTACTACTCCCCCTTCTTCATTCTCTTGCCCACCCTCATTCCACCTTCTTCTTCTTCTCCTTCTACTTCTCCTGCCTCTTCTTCCATATCTTCCCTTGTCTTCTCTCGTTTTCTTCTTGTTTTTCTTATATTTCATCTACCACCTCCCCTTCTTCATCACCCTACCATTCATCTTATCCACGTCCTTTTTCACCACCTTCTTCTACTTCTCCTCCTGTCTTCTTATTCTTCTTTCCCCCTCCCCTTTCCTTTACCAGCTATTCTTTTCATTCTTCATCTTTCGAACCTTCGCTCTCTCTCTCTCTCTCACTCTCCCAATTCATATCTGCAATCTGCAAATTGCTTTTATGCAGATCGCTTCCACTTTGGCTATATATAGTGTGAAGGTTCACTTGAAACGGTCAGCATTCCAGATCGAACAACGTATTTGCTACCCATTAAAACAATGCTGACCAAAGTGAATAATCTCATTGGCTTACTCTGTCTATGTGTGAGAAGAAGAGGCTATCAATAATAAGAGAGCCGAATATATTTTGGATCATTAGTCCGTGCAAATTTACTTCAGACTTTGAGGAATATGCATGTCCATTCGAAGTCGAAAGTAAATTTGCACGGACTATAGTGAGGTTCACGTAAAGAGTTAAGGGGATGACTGAGTCTATCAGAGATTGACAATGGTGTAACAACCGAAACCGGTCTTTCTAACTATCAATAAGTCTGTGGTTTTCTGACATTTTCTTAGTCTTTTTATTTAATATGAATAACTACAACAATATCTACTTTTAAACTCCATTCACTACACAAAAAGTGAAAAATAATAATTTCATATATTTTTCAATTTACAATTTACAATCATTCATTTCTTTCCAAAACATACATGAAAATGTACATGAGGAAGTCAAAAACTAAAAACTAACTTAAAGCTTAAGAGAAATTAGTGACTGTATAAAATTCATTTTTTTACAGTAAACTCGTTTATACTGTAGCATGCTAAATCCATCAAATATTCTCTCAGCAATCCCTTAAATTTTGATACTTTATATTTAATTCCTTAAAATATGAAACATATGGATATTATATCCGTAGATACATTTAGTCATGAAACTATATTTTTAAATGATTGGATAATACATTTAATACATAATTGAGATTGAATATTTTGTTTATTTGCTCGTTAAAAAACGATCTGCCAACATCGCGGAAGTAGGAAAACATGCATCATTCTTCATCTATTCGAGTTAACAATATTTTCAATGATGTAGAAAAGATTAACCACTTGAACAGAATAATATTCATTTAGTTATTATATTCATATTTTATTATAGTCATAATATTCATAATAGTCATTTAAATATTATTTAAATATCTCTCAAATCATCTTGATTGAGTGATATCCGCGATTTCTTTGGCATTATTCTGTCTTCCTTAATATTATTCTTCAACAATGAAGAAAAACATGGGATATGCTCCAGCTACCAATCAATGCTAAAACGTCTTTCTGCTTCATTACTACGAGAAATGAATATTTTCAATCTTCCATCGCTTATTGTCATTTCAGCTCCAGATATTCTACTACTATTTCTTTGTCATCTCTTATTCTTCTTCTCCTTCTTCTTCCTCTTCTTCTTCTTCTTCTCCTTCTTCTTCTTCCTCCTCTTCTTCCTGCAATTGTTGACGAATGAGAATATCTGAAAAATATTCAGGTATTGTTGACAGAGTCTTTCCAGCATTGATTGAAGTCTTTGGAGACAAGAAGAAGAAGAAGAAGAAGAGGAAGAAGAAGACGGAGGAGAAGAAGAAGAAGAAGAAGAAGAAGAAGAAAGAAGAAGAAGAAGAAGAAGAAGAAGAAGAAGAAGAAGAAGAAGAAGAGAAGAAGAAGAAGAAGAAGATGATGAAGAAGAAGAAAAAGAAGAAGAAGAAGAAGAAGAAGAAGAAGAAGAAGAAGAATGAGGAGAAGAAGAAGAAGAAGGAGAAGAAGGAGAAGAAGAAGAAGAAGAAGAAGAAAATGAAGAAGAAGAAGAAGAAGAAGGAGAAGAATGAGAAGCAAGTAAGCAATATGCTAGGCGGAATTGGCCTATTTTCATGTGGCTTGTGGACGTTTAATTGGCAAAGTTTGAAATTTCCGTTTCTCTTTGTCAAATTTGTGCCAATCCTCCCTTCCCCCCACTCCACAAAAGTGCTTCTTGAATTCACCCCTCTTACTTCAACTCGTATCACCGAAAATGAGTCTGCAACTGATAAATTAATAGAATGGATTATTTATTTCTAGAAACTAATTTTGAGAATGTGTAAATCTACAGAGACTTGACTCACTGATTAACCATTTAAGATATTCAACCGGTTTCTTAGACGAAAATATTTAAACTCTCCCTCTACAATTTTTGGTTCATACTATTTTTCTCTAAAACGCGTATTTTTTTAGTTATAACCTTCAAAGGCCCAAAAAAACGTCTTTTCTGAATTTTGCTATTCCATATCCATTTTCTCTCATAGTCCGGGCGCAAATATGTCATTCCGTGGTCATTTTAGGGTAACAGCCGTGGAAGATGTCTCAATTTCTCCGTTAGGTCGAGCATAATAAGGGTCGTGATGATGATAAGTTGAAATCACATGCAAACACCTCGGGAACAAGATGGCCGCAAAATTTCCCGGGTTTTGCTATATCGCTTGTATTTCAATAACCATTCAAGATATTCAACAGGTTTCTGAGACGGAAATATTTTTAAACTCTTCCTCTACAATTTTTGGTTTATACTATTTTTCTCTTAAACGCGTATTTTTTACTTTCCTTGCCCTATTACCATCGGTAAGGAAAGTATTGCTTTCCAAAAAAATTTAAGGTACCCTAATTTCATGTTTTCTATACGTTTCAAGGTCCCTTGAGTCCAAAAAAATAATTTTTGGGTGTTGGTCTGTGTGTGTGTATGTGTGTGTGTGTATGTGTGTATGTGTGTGTGTGTGTGTGTGTATGTGTGTGTGTGTGTATGTCTGTGAACACGATAACTCTATTCCTAATTAACCGATTGACTTGAAATTTTAAACTTAAGGTCCTTATACCTTGAGGATCCGTCTATAAGAAATTCAATAAAATTCAATCCAAGATGGCGGATAAATTGGCGGATAATTACTAAAAAACCATGTTTTTCACGATTTTCTCGAAAACGGCACTAACGATCGGCCTACGGCCTCGGACTTGAAAACCAATTTCGAGCCGAAAAAATTTCATTTTCTGCTCTAGATGCGAAATATACTATACTGGCCGTCAGGCTCGCTTCGCTCGCCATATCCGTCTAGCCAGGGGGCTCCGCCCCCTGGACCCCCGACTGGATCGTCCAAAAATGAGATCAGCGGGCTCACTTCGCTCGCCTGCATGTATACCTCAGCGGAACCTCTGTACCGAATTTGAACGTATTATGTCAATTTGATCTCGAAAAACACCTGTTACTATATCAGCGTATCTTTGGCGAACAAAATTCTTCCACAACAGCTAAACCTGTGTACTGAATTTTTTTTAATATATTTCCCTCAATTATTGAAAAAGGTGAGGAAACGCAATAAAGCTGAGAAAACGCTAATTTTGGCTAACTGGATAAATGGTATTTAGGAGGTCCTGGATAAATGCATATCAATCTTCAACTTGGTGCCAACCTAACAAAGTCAACTCAACTTATTGCCAACCTGACAAAATTTTTAATTTAGTTACCAGAACAACCTGTTTCGAAGAGGTACTCTCTCTAGATTATAGTTCTATATCAACGTATAGTATGGACATTTCAATATTATAATTTTAAGATATTGGAATAAGAAGAATATACATGCTAAAAGAACTTAAAATCCTCAAAAACCACCCTAAGAGTTAAAATATCGCCAAAATATTTCTTAGTGCGCCTCTAAAGGGGCCAACTGAACATACCGACCAAATTTGAACGTTTTTGGTCCGGTAGATTTTTAGTTCTGCGAGTGAGTGAGTCAGTCAGTGAGTCAGTGCCATTTCGCTTTTATATTCATAGATGGAAACAACGAAAATATTCGACATCATTGAAAAATTCAAGATGGCGGTCATTATTGACAGAAGTTTTTATATCGCTTGCTATTGAGTTATTAAGAGAGATATCGGATTGGTTTTTTCTTCAAAGTGTTCAGAATTAACCAGACTATAATGTTTTAAAGAATCGTCTCATTTCGACCACTCTTTTCATGATTCATTCAACTTCAACTAACATTCAAATAACACTAAAACTCCCTATCCGAGAAAAGCTGATAGTTTGAACTGAATGTACTACTACATACTGTATCACACTCATACAAACTTCATAATGGCGAGGAAGCAATTTTAGTACGGTACTCCATGTAACTCAGCTTGGATACTGCAGACTATAAAAAGTTTTGATTTAAGACAAGGGAGTAGAAAGCATTATTATGGGGTTAAGTCAGATGCTATGTATTAGGATTCACTTGAAAGTGTCAGCATATCCTTCATTTAAACAGCCTCAATGCTTCCCAGGTAATGAATGCCACCACATGCACTGCTTGTGCATATTATAGTAATATGACTACCATCTCATATAAGCCACATTATATGCTGGAATTATATCATAAATATATGGCTATTTCTTCCGGCAAGAGGATGCTGTAGAGTAAGGGATGAGATATATCTGTACAGCAAAATCATCCCCTATAAGCACAACCCTGGTAAGATGATAGCTACAAGTTGTTTTTGCTCACTCTCTCTCTCACTGTCTCTCAATCTCTCTATCCCTTTCACCACCTTCTAACCACGTATCGTCTTCATTCTCCCACTCTATATCATTCTCTATCTCTCATTATTTCTCTTTTTCTCTCTCTCCCTCACTCTCACACTCTCTCTTTCACCACCTTCTCAACCACCTTGACGTATCCTCTTCTTTATCCTCTCATCACACCCACTCACTCCCTTTTTTTTACTCTTTCTCCCTCCCACACTCTCCATAACACTTTTATTTCTTCCTCTCTTTCTTTGATTTTTGTTATTTCGGTTGAATAACTCTAACCATCACTCAGTCACTCTCTCTCTCTCTTACGGTAGAGAGTTAGTGGGAAGGATATTTTTAATATTCTTTCCGAAGAATTGACATTGATATGTCCAAAGCTCCGCCAATTTATGTAGATGCATAACAATATAATTATCTATAGTTATTATATTACAAATTGCTTTTTCATATCAATAATTATTTTCTTAGTCTATATTATGTAAATTCATTTATCATTTTGCTGTATTGTAAGCTACTGTATATAAGTGTATAAGCCAGTATATATTGTAATCTACATAAATAAAGTACTCAATCAATCTCTCTGTCTCATTCTCACTTCATCATACTATCTCTTTCTCTCGCTGATTTTCCTTCAAGGATTATGTGGTAGAGAGGACATAGAGTTCTAACTCCGTCCTTAATAAAGGAAAATAAAGTATTGCTCTCTCTCACTCTCCATCCTTCTTACTCTCTTTCTCTATCGCACTATCTCTTTATCTCTCTGATTCTCCTTATTTCAGCTAGAGAACACACACTTCAACTATCCCTCTCTCCCACTCTCACTTACCCGATCTCTCACACTTTTACTCTCTCATTCTCAATATTCTTTCCAAAGAATGGATATTGATATGTGCAAAGCTCCGCCAATATTTATGTAGATGCTTAACAATATTATCTATAGTTATTCCAAATTGCTTTTTTCATATCATATACAGTTCAATAATTATTTTCTTAGTCTATATTATGTAAATTCATCTATAATTTTGCTGTATTGTAAGCTATTGTATATAAGTGTATAAGCCAGTATATATTGTAATCTACATAAATAAAGTAGTCAATCAATCAATCAATTCTATCTCTCTCTCACACACACACTATCTCTTCATATCCCTGATTCTCCTTTTTCTCGTGAACGATCTTCAACTATTTCTATATCTCACTCACTTTCTCTCTCTCACTCACTTTCTCTCTCTCTCTCACACACTCTCACTCTTTCTCTCACACACTCTCTCCAAATCCCTGATTCTCCTTATTCTTGTGAAAGAGCTCCAACTATTTTTCTCTCTTACACTCTCTTTCTCACTATTCATCAATCACTTTCTATCACACTATCTCTTTCTCTGTCTCTGATTCTCCTTCTTCCTGTTGCCATCTCTCTCTGTTCATCCATATACATCTTGCTTGCTCATCTTTATTAGCAACAATCCCTGTAATAAAAGACACCTGCTATCTTAGACTAAACAACCGCAGCCTAAGAGGTTGGGGTACAATATCTTCACTAGGGTATTCTACCCATATCTCTTGGGTTGGGAGGATGTACCTGGAATATAGCATATCATAATATATTCTAGGTACATTTAGTTAGAGTGAGTCAGTGAATCTATGAACTCCACATGATGTGATATAATCTGTATGATTTTATCTCAGAGAGTGATATCATAGAGGAAAGATAGCATGAGAAGAAATATCATGGTATGGGACGTTCATGTTCCATATTTCACTGTTGATTCAAGCCCAGTGAGTATAGAGTATAATATTATATGGATGTTCACTCTATTATATACCTTCTTTTTTTATATTCTTTACTTACTGCTCAAGCCAATAGTACTAGTAGCTCTTTTCCGTGAAGCTGTTTATAGTCTCTCATACTGTGCCGTTCTAACACTCTCACCCCGGAAAACAGTGATAATGGACAGTAGTCGACTGTAATCGGCTTGAGATTTATAAAGAACCTATACTGTATTGCGTGTGGAATAAATAAATTGGAGAATAATTAATACTAGGGGATATCTTCAAATAGACAAGCACATAATCATACATCGATTGTGAATTGAAAAATATAGTGGGGTTCAGGTCACGTGGGGTTTATGTGAGTATTTGATTAGCATTAGTGTAGTCTATCATTCGACAAAGCAGATTTCATTTTCTAGCTCCGTAACGTTGCCACACCATTTTTCAACAATGTAAAAATAAAATATTATCAATTAAAAAAATATTTGATCACAATCATGCAAATTTATCACTAGATCATTGAAAAACTATATTTTTCAAATACTATTCAATTGATTATTTCAAACTTGGATTGAAATTGAATAATGAGAACACAAATTTAAATTGTCAACCACTTTTCACATTGAAAGTATCGATGGTTTGTATTACATTGTCAACCATTTTTAAATTGAAAATTTGAATTTGTGTTTCCATTACGGAAAAGTACCACAACATCATTCACAACACAACTGTAAGAAATTGAATATTTCATCAGATATACCGGTATCAGCCATCATCTATAGAAGGCAGTTGCAAGGCGAGAATCGGCAAAGCTGTTTTTTATTCCTCTTCACTGCCATTATATAACTTGGACTTGGTTTACAGATGGAATTAAATAGAGAATGCATTTATTCAAATGCTAATTGATAAATAATTATTATCATTATAATCCTAAATAAATGCTGTAAATCACCCCGAAGACTTCTGCTACTGCAGACATTGACAACAGGGTTAACAATTCGATGAGAACTACTATCCAAAAATTTACAGAATTTATTTAGGATTTTCGTTAAATGATAATTATACTTGGACTTGGACCTCACTATAGTATACTATACTACTGTGTAATGAAAAAAAAACCCTAGAAAAAGAGAAAAATGAAATGAAAAATGAAGACAGAAACAAAAACTCCCAGAGTGAGAAAAATTGAACGAAAATGACGAGGGAGAGACAAATCGCTTGTCTCTATCCCATTTAGTTGATCAGCTTCTCTTCCGTTTCCGGTGTAAGGCGATTTCTATAATATCAACTGTCGATTTTATTTTTCATTTTCGGAAAGATGTTCCTGTCGAGATGTTTGGTGCAAGTGCTTGAGAAATAGGAAGACGAAAAAGGAAGTAACAAGAGATGAGAGGAGGAAGGAATGAGAGAGTGAAGGGTGGAGGAAGGAGAGAGACATTACGAGAGAGACATGACGATCTGACAACTTGACAACTTGACAAAGCTGTATGAGCGCTCCTCTTCCCAGTTCAATGTTTCACTGCAGTATTTTGACTCGCTTTTGAATCTAATTTTGAGTTAGTAGAATTGATGGTGATTTTGTGGAATCTCTCCATAATAAGAAAACAAAGATATTGTAATTACTATTATTTTACTTTATTGTAACAAAGGTAATAATATTGATGGAGATATGGATAGATGAAAATGAAGATAATTGTTACCAAATTGATGAGTATACAATGGTAGGTTGTTATAATCATAATTACCGAGCCGGAATTACTGTAGTTTATTTGAGTAGAGATGTAAAATGTGGGACAAAAAAGGTTGATTTATTATCAGCTGACTGTATATTTACTGTCAGTGTTCATGCCAAGGCTTATCTTTTTCGTTTTTGGCGGTATATAGATTACATCTATATTTACCGGGATTGTTTATAAACGAGATAAACGAATTCCTGATAGAACTGAATGAGATAAAAAAATATCCCAAACCATTCTTCGTTATTGGTGACATAAACTTAAACCTATTATCTAATGAGAATATCATAGATGAATATAGAATAATTATGAGTTCTTTTGGATTTGATTCATTGATAAATGAAACCACAAGACTAGTTAACAATACAGGATCGTGCATCGATCATGTTTTTGTTCAGTTCACCAATACTAGATCAAATAACAAAATAAAGGATATAGAAACTGAAATTTTACATTTAGATATAACCGATCACTCATTGATAAAGATAGGAATACAATACGAAAAACCAATTATAAATCAAATTACATCAAATGAAACAAACGGGAAAAATAGAATAGACCACAGAAAGCTCAAAAACATATTAGCAGCAACGGTATGGAATAATGTTCTAGGAGAAACAGAGAATCGTAATGTTGAAACAGCATGAGGAAAACTTATTACATACTTGCAGAAAACAATTATTAACGAAACTGTAACAACTGGGGAAACTATGAAAAATAAGGGGTTAAAACCAAGGTCAGAGTGGATTACACAGAAATTAATCAATAAAATACAATTTAAAAATTCTCTATATAAAAAATATCGAGAACAACCAAATAATCCGATAAATAAGAAAAAAATATTAAAATATAGAAATAAATTGAGAAATGAAATACGTATTTCCAAACAAGAGTATTTCTTAAAGCTATTTGAAACTTGCAAAAGTAATACTAAAGAACAATGGAAAATTGTAAATAGATTGTTGGGGAGGGGGGAAAAAAGAAAGACAATTGAAAAAATAACACTTCAAAACGGTGAAACAATTGAGGGTACAAAAGAGATAGCTGATAGTATAAATAAGTACTTTCTTACTATTGTAGAGAATAATAGATCTAAATTAGAAAACTGTTTGCAAGATCAAGTACTGGCTGATGTTTTCCCAATACAATATCAAGCTGGATCTATGTTCATCCAGCCCGTGAATGCAGAAGAGATGCAGATCATAATAAAATATCACAAGATGAATACTGCACCGGGAGTGGATGGTATCTCGACTTAAACAATTAAAGGAATTCTAGATTACATCCTAGACTTTTTAGTTGAGCTCTGCAATCTGAGCTTACAAAGAGGTGTTTTCCCCGAAATATTAAAAAAATCCGTTGTAATCTCAATTTCCAAAAGTAGCAGAAACAGAAACATTGATAACTTTAGACCAATAACACTATTATCAATATTCGCTAAAATACTTGAGAGGGTGATGAAAAACAGGATTCTGAACTACTTAAAGTATAGAAAAGTCTTTGTATTCCTTCAAGGTAGAGGTACTGAGGAGGCAATGAAAAATTTGCTATCCAAGGTAAATAACAGTTTCAATGAAGGCTTGAAATGCTCAGCAATATTCCTGGATATTTCGAAAGCATATAATTCCATTGAACACGATTTGCTTTTGGAGAAGCTAGAGAAAATAGGCATAAGAGGAGAGGCAAATGAATGGTTCCGGAGCTACCTTAGAAATAGATTCCAACAAGTAAGGCTAAATAGTGAGTTGAGCGACTTGGGGTTAGTTAAGTACGGCATACCGCAGGGATCGGTTTTGTCAGCAGTTCTTTTCCTAGTTTATGTGAATGACCTATGCAATGGAAAGCTTTTGGGTGAAATAGTATCCTTTGCGGATGACACGGCTATTATCTACAACGGCCAGAATGAATTAGCTATACATGCTAAAATGCAAGAAGATATTAAGTGTATTCACTGGTGGTTTTGTAGGAATAAATTACTGCTCAACGCGAATAAGTCGAATTTAGTTCATTTCAGGCTCAAAAATAACAAATTGAATAATACCTTGCCATTACTAAAATACCATAAGTTCAATTGTGAGGATACCTTGCTTGATTGCCATTGTGATTTGACAAAAGAAACAGATTGTGTCAAGTACCTTGGTTTGCTGATAGATAATAAACTTTCATGGTATGATCATATACATAAATTAAAATCAGAAATGTTAATTTCCATAAGGAACTTCTACTTTTCAAGAAATATGTGTCCAAGATATTTTCTAGTACATTTGTATCATACTCTGGTTGAGTCAAGAATCAATTATGGACTCATATGTTATGGAAGTGCATATACATCAAATTTGAAACCTATTATTGCAGCACAAAAGCATTTTATAAGATTGATTTGTGGCAAGCCAAGGATCGAGCACTCGCTACCCCTGTTCAAATCCAATTGACAACAACCCATATCGCTGATTATAATGTACGCTATAGAAATAGAGTTCAATTACATAGACCTAGGCTTGAGCATAACAGAAGATTTTTTAGATATGTAGGTGGTAAGCTTTACAATGCCTTGCAACCTGGCTTACAGGAGTGTCAATATAGCCAAATAGTAAAGGCCAGATTAGAAAAATTGATTGTTACGCAGTTGTTTTTATGAAGGTTTTCATGCTCGAAAATTGATATTTTGTTTTTCATGTTTGATTTAGTTTTTGTATGATTGGGAATTTGAATTATTTATGTAATTATATTGTGTCATAGCACTTATATTTTGCATGGCTTCATCTGTTGACTGAAGAATAGATAATTATCATTTGGAATGTGCTGCCCGCACGGAGAACTGTTTAAATTGCAAAATGATTTATTATTTTAGTTTCAATTCTTTTTCTCTTGATTCTTTTTTGAAATTTTGTAGTTTCTTGAGATTTTGTATACTATTAATGTAAGACTCTATATATTCCTTCTTACATTTTTTTCTATCTTTTGTCTGATCATTTTCTATTGTGATTAATAATATACGAAGGAAGGCCCCACACAGGATTACCTTTGGGGCTTCATTTAGACTATGATGACATGTATTGTGCATGCGTGGGTGTTTGCTACACCAGTTATGTTATTTTATTTCAATTTGTTTGTACAATGTTTGTTTTCTGGTCGAATAAATTATTATTATTGTAAAATTTCACTAAAAAATCATTAAAAACTTTAAAACACTTGAATGCGTTGGTAAACTACATGAAACCATGGTAGTGTTTTGAAATTTTTAGTGAAATTTGATAATATCTTTGTTTTCTTAGATTAATTTTGAGTTTTGGAAATTGGGACAATCGAAAAGGAAAGAATGGATGAGTGAGACGGAGAATGGGAGAACAGAGGAATAATTTAAAGTTCACGTTATAATGGCACTATTTGATTAACATTGGTGTTGCCATCCTTGTCTATCATCCAAAAAAACAGATAGCGCTGTCCTGGCCTAGCTCCGCAACGTGTCAGATCGTTTTTAACAATGTGGAAATATGAGTAATTAACGTAATATCAATGAAACATTAAAATGTTAATAATTAGTTGTAGGATTAGGACGATTAGAGGGATATTCCCAAATGAAATAACAAACACCAAATCGAGATTGATAAAATCGTGGGTAAAACAAAACTATTATTATTTTTCAAATTGGCAATTGAGTTGGCTGAATCAACAATTTTTGGCAATATTAATTGTGTAAAAATTATTAAAACTCGACAATTTTTCTGTGCATCTATATTTTGTTAAATCAAGTACTCAATTATTGATAAAATTCAACATCTATAGATTATCATCCATCGACAGAATTGTATCATTTGTATTGCTATTATGAGATTAAAAAACGTATTTATTATTTTTAGAACTCGTGGCTGGAGCTCTAGGCTTCTTTTTCCAGTCACGACAAAAACTATTGTAATTTACTGATCATTCTATTTGTAAAAATATTTCTTGTATTTGGCAATAATTTCATCATTCATTATTCATTATTCATTCATATAATATGAGTACCAAATAAGAAATGAGGATATAAGACAGAAAACTGAGTGTCTTCAACATGATCGAAGAGGTAAATAGAATATATATATCTATCAGAAATAAGATAAATATATCGAAGAAGATAAGATAAATAAGATGAATAAGATAAATGAATAAGATTCATTGGATAGAGCAAACAATACAACAGTCGGAAAAGGAAAACAGGTTTTTGCCCAAAAATTCTTCTATTTTGTCACAAATCGTCCAAATATTATGTAGGTTATGTCCACTTCAATTTCAACACCAAATCTTCAATCTGAAACTATAAATCAGATCAAAACAAGAATTTCAAATTTGGATGGATTGATAATGAAACTTCCGTGGAAACATGAAACAAACTTCAAGGGCCGGTTTCCGAGCTCGGGATTTGGTTAAGCTCTAGACTTTAAAAAGCTGTAGTCAGAAAATTGGCTTTCCGAAACGGGGCGTAGTCGCAGTTATTGTCAAAGTCACGTTTGAATTAAATTTCGAGAAACTAGAAAATTGAACGCAAAATAAAATAAAGGGGAAATAGTGTAGGGTTTCAGATATTTTGATTTTTTTAGGAATGTTTCATTTCGTCGAGGAAAAACGTTTCCAATTATATAGAAATGAGAAAATAAATATTTATTTTGCTGTTACTATTACTGCGACTACGCCGTAATAATTGTTTTCTATCGTTTTGGAAAGTCAATTTTCTGACTCCAGCTGTTTAAAGTCTAGAACTTACCAAAATCCCAAGCTTAGAAACCGGCCTTTAATATTCAAAAATCTTTAAGCTGGGTTTACACCAAAGTTATTAACAAAATGTCAATAGCTTAATCAATATAGATTCTATTAGATTGAACGGATCTTCACAAACACATATGTTCATCATGTGTATGCTAAGTTATGTTCAATCTAAAAGGATTGAGTTATTAACATTTTGTTATTAACTTTGGTGTAACCACAGCTTAAAGATTTTTGAATATTAATGGCCGGTTTCCGAGCTAATAAAAATCAAGCCTCAAATTTCGACGTTCAATAACTTTTTATTTGTGCACCGAATTTGATGATTTTTGTTTAGTTGTGTTTGTTATGTTCAGGATTAGGTTTATGGCCTATGAAATTCACGACCAGACTCTAGGACTCTTCACTACGGTCCTTCAAAGTTTACATGTAATCCTTATGGAAGTAGATTTGTGAGCTGGCCACACACAGAAATAAAAATCAGCTATTTATTTATTTCGTCATCCAACAGCCGTCGGTAGATCTGTTTTTCTATTTTCTTTCTAGTGAATCAGAACAGGCAAGAGAATAAACCTTGAATGTAATATGAAGAGGAAAAATATGAATTGTAACACTGATAAGGTGTAGACGAGAATAGATAATTGGGCGGGATATTATTGGGAAAAAATTGCAAAGAATGAGATAAATAGATTGATTGAAAACTTTATTAAATTTATGTAGAATACAATATATACTGGCATATACACTTACATATAATAGCTTACAATACAGTAAAATTAAAGATGAATTCACATAATATAGACTAAGAAAATAATAATTGAACTGTATATGATATGAAAAAGCAATTTGGAATAACTATAGATAATTGTTATGCATCTACATAGAGAGAGGTGAATAGAATAGAAGGAAATTGAGAAGATTGATTGATTGTTCATTATTTTTCCTACAGTTACCTTGAAAATTGACCATTCCTGCACTGATTATAGAACGCAAAGAATCACTTTTCCGCTCTAGTGGGCAATGTATTACTTTGCGTATTATCTTGCAGCCATTCCAATCAGCTGTTGACATTGTTGGCGTGTATTTTGAATGCGAATTTGTTCTATCTATTTTTTCTGATTTTCAAATAAATATAAAAATAAAAATGATAACTCATTAAATTATACATTTTGAATATTATTAATTAATTTTTTCATTCAACGATTGATTGGTTGAAAAATTATTTAAAAATCAATACTTACTCAAAATTATTCGAATTTTTAAATTAATTGGATTAATTAAGTTTTTAATTTCAATAAATTATCGATTATTAATTTTCAATTGGATTATCAAGTTTAAAATAAATTAAAGTTGTTATTCAATTCAATTCAATTCAATTCATTTTATTCAAAAACTTTATAACTTACATTACATAGTATGTAAAATCAAAGTAAAGACGATACATTAGTTTGTAACATTAATATGTAAAACAAGTAAAAAGTAAATGAATAACTCCATGCTTGGACGACAAGTCCGTGTGCATGGAGGAACATTGGTAACAAAATTATACAGACAAACATTTGATAGATTTCAGCCATCATTTACTCATAATCAACCACTTCTCATGTTCAATGGTAACTGTAGAAAAAATTTAATGTGAAATACGTGCGCAAAGTTCCTCTGCTGCAATCAAGAAACCATTCCGCCCTCGCCTACGGCTCGTGCTTAAACGTTTCTTTCGGTGCAGCAAACTGTCACTTTGCGCAATAGTTGCACAAATAAGTATTTCTCTCCTTTTTCAGGTCTGTGACAACATCAAATCACTGAAATACATTCAAAAATCAAATCGCAGTTAAAGAATACACAAAAATTAAAGATATGAACAAAATTAGTTCATTTTTTTTCGAGTAGTAGAATATCGATTCATTGACATTCAATATACATATCTACCATATCAAATTAACATTAACACAGAAACTTTTTTAGAGTGAAGAGAAGAGGGTAAGGGAGGAAGAATAAAATAAGGAGAGTACGATAAAGTTGGAAAGGAAGAGGAAATATGATTGAATAAATGAAATAGCAGGAGAGGCGACCACTTTCAAGATTAGACTTTCCGGTTTGAATGTAAGTATGCAAGTTTGACTCAACTTAGGGGTGGCGAGATGCTTAGCCGAGGTGCTTAGTGTGCTTATTTCCAAGTGCGTTTCGCCACAGCAAAATGAGATGGAGGATAAGTAGGAGAAAGAGAGAATGATCAGGGGAATGAGGAAATTTTCTAAATTGTTAGCTTCTGGCGAAATGTGAGCGAACGGCGAGAAGAGTTTTTAGTCGTCTTCAAACCCTCTTCCTTCGTTACACATTTTTCACCAGCGGATTTTGAATTTAACAAATTTTATTATAGTTCACAGATTTTGTAATTATCATCTATTAAAAAAAATCTTGAGGATATAGGAATCCTGAAATCCGAATATCCTACTTTTTGGAAAGCCAAGCTAGAATAAGAAAATTTATTTCAATTCATTTCCTCCCTAATGATACTGTTCTGAACAAAGCTCAGGCTAGAGCTACTAGAGGACTGTAATTTACTATTTGAATAATCAAATACAAACAAGGGGGAAAATTTAATCTTCAATTTGAGCCAGGTTAATTGTACAGCTAAACTCTGCATTAATGAACAATAAAAAAGAGCAAAAACTCACCAGATTCAATCCAATCTTGTCTACTTGCCCTTCGAAGCCTTTATTAGGTGTTTTGATCAGATTCAGGGTGGGAAGAAATCTGGGGAAAAAGACAGGTTTTCGCTTCCAGGCTGTTTTTTTCGTGTTGATTCTGTGTTCAATTTGCAGGTCATACACTGTGGTTTGAACAAAGCTCAAACTGGAGTCTTTATAAATTCAAATCCGATTCAAATTAATTCAATTTAACACTATTTACGCTGTTATACTCATAATTCACACACACTTGGGAGTGGATATAATTGCATTATTACTAGGTCGAACACGGAAACAACGATTACACTTAAAGACACAAATACAAATAATAGAGCGAGCAGACAGTATCCAGAATTTCTGTCTGATCAAGGACAACAATAACGAAGGTCCAGCATGACAGTTCTTCTTGTGATGATAATCAATCAAAATCGATACGAAAGTGTCGGATTTTGGTAAGATCATCTGATGACAAGTCTCAAATTCCAGGCCAGCATGAGACAAACGACCGCCGACGCGAATCACACCTTTATCAATGAATCGAGACAGGCGACGTAGGCGCATAGAACAATCTTCTCCCTTCTCCAATTGCACAAATTCAGATGAAAAATGTATCTTCTGTACCACTTTACATAGATACCTCTCAGCAACATCGAAATCTGATTCTTCTGATTGGGGTAAGATTCGTAAGAATTTGAGAACAATAATTACAATTCTCAAAAGACGACCATAATCCGAACAACGACCAATCAATGAATATATTGCATTGCTGTTACAATCAGGAGATTTTGTGACTGTCAACACTGACGGTTTTTTCGCCTCCGGTGGATCCACTATCTCTTCCATTTGAGTTCGAACGGGCCAATCGCATTCGTCCTCTGCTATCCATGATGGACCTGAGAGCCACAACGGAAAGTTCACAAGCTCAACTGGTGATAAAGCTCTAGACAACCAGTCAGCGGGATTTTCAATTCCGGCAACATGCATCCACCCCTGTATACAAGAATCCTGTATTTTTGCGACGCGATTACCAACAAAAGTTTGCCATTTCGCGGATGGAGCATTAATCCAACACAAGGTGACTGTCGAATCAGAGAGTGCGACAATACGAGACACATGACAACGTTCACTAATAATAGTGACTACTGAATTCATGAGTTCTGCCAACAAGAGTGCCGCACACAACTCCAAACGAGGTATTGAAACAACTTTAGATGGTGCTACCTTGGACTTTGAACACAATAATACAACTCTTGGCTCCTCGCTCTCCTTCTGCGACTTCACATAGATAACTGCACCATAACCAGACAATGATGCGTCACAAAAACCAATTAAACTGATGTGAGAATCCTGAAACAAACCAACGTGACGTGGAACAGCAAATTTCAACAATAGAGGCAACTCTTTTTGACAATTCTCCAAAGAGTGCAGATAGACTCAGGCGGCTACTCGTCCCAATCCACTCCTAATTTCCACAGTTTCTGGACAAGACACTTTAGAAATAATGTAAACGGTGACAAGAGACCAAGTGGATCATAGATACGAGCCATCACTGACAGAATAGAACGCTTAGTAGCGACGACCTCACACTCTTGACTGAAAACTGAAACAGATCAGTACTAGGTTGCCAATTCAATCCAAGATAGCCAAGGAGTTGTCTGCTTCGAAATCCTTGTACGAAAACGATTTCTCTTCCTCCGAGAATTTCTCCAACATTGATGGTGAATTTGAAGTCCACTTTGTGAGCGAGAAACCTCCTCCCTCAAACAGCTGCTTGGACTGACGATACAGCTCCGCGGCCTCTGACTCTGTGGCGACAGATGTGACTAAGTCGTCCATGAACATGTCTCTTGGTATTCTCGCCTTGGCTGCTGGAAAACGATTTCCATCCTCCTCTACAAGCTGGTGGACGGTGCGAAGCGCCAAATATGGAGAGCTTGAAACACCAAAAACAACACAATTGAGCTGATAAATTTCGATCGGATCCTCCGGCGAAAATCTCCACAATACACGCTGATAACGACGGCAGGAATCCTCCACTAATATCTGTCGATACATTTGTTTAATGTCGGCAGTTAGTGCGATTGGGAACAAACGAAAATTAACTAACAAAACAAAAATGTCAGTCTGCAATTTGGGACCAGCATGAAGAACCTGGTTCAATGACAAACCCGATGATGTTCTGGAACCAGCATCAAATACAATTCGGATGGGCGTGGTAGTGCTGCTTGCTTTCACGATGGCGTGATGCGGTATGTAGTAACCACCTCGGTCTGTCTGATCTGCTACAAACGACATGTGACCCTGACGTAGGTAATCGATCAATATTTCATGATATGAAATACGAGTATTGCTGTCAAGCTCTAGTCGTCTCTCCAAAGTCAGCAGTCTGCGTTCGGCGACAGCATACGAATCTCCCAAGCTGCTGGGCGGCTCCGCAAATGACAAGGCAACAACAAAACGACCAGAATTCACACGATGTACAGACTTCCGAAAATTTACCTCACACTCCAACTCTTCCGGTTTCAGTTGACAGCTTGGTGCAGGGCACGATTCCAACTCCCAAAAACGTTCCACAAAACTATCCAACGATGGACTACTAACGAATGGACTACAGATGGCTGTAAAACAATTCGACACATTCGTTGTTGAAGTGAGAATCGGCGCTCTCCCCATCAGAATGTGACCAAAGACACTATTAACAGTCATCAATTCGTGCGATTCACCTGTACTAGGACTCCCACGTAGCAAGTGAGGAACTAACTCCGCACCAATGATGCCATCTATTCTACTAGGAAGGTAGAATTTGTCGTCAGCCAGTGTGAGATTTTCAAGATGATGAAGTTTGGATCTGTCGATTTCACAAGAAGGCAACTTGTCGATGATTTTATCTACCACTGTGGCATCCATCGAAAACTTGACGGTAGGATCCAACTTCGACTGAATCGACACACAAGTACGACCTCGAACTTCACTAGTACCACCACCGAATCCACGAACAACGGTTTTCATGGGCTGGAATGGTAGTCTCAAACGCCGACACAATTTGGCTGTAACAAAATGACACTGACTCCCGGTGTCAATCAAGAAACGAACATCACAAAGCTGATCATTACAATCTCGAACATGTGCAGTGACGGTCGACAACACAACGGTCGAATTTTCTACATCGTTGGATGTAGAACAACAACTAATAGGTTATGTGCCACCTGCCTTGGAGTTCGACGAGGAAGCAACACCTTCATTGAAACTTGATCTGGAAAAGTGCAATAACGAATGATGAGATTCTCGACATTGAGCACACTGAGTTTTACTACGACAATCTCTACTCAAATGATCCACATCAAGACAATGAAAACAACAAAACTTTCCTTTTATCAAACAATAACGATCCGAAGGAGTCATTTTCAAGAAACTTGCACAATCTACTAACCGATGACCCGGTTTTGAGCACTTCAGACAATTGGGATTTTTACTAGATGCATCGTTAGATGAATCATTAGATTGAACCACAAACACCTTTGATTTATTATCCTTTTTGTGCCTCATATTAAAGGATTCAGTCCGTTTCTCATCAGAAGGAAGAGTCTTAATTTGCTTTTCAATGAATTTGACATAATCGGTATAAGTTGGCATAGCCTTGTCACGGATGGCCAATTCAAAATTTCTACGAGAACTTGGATCCAGCAATCTCAAGCCATGATAGAGGAATATCGAGTCTGACAAATCAGTGAGTCGCAATCTCTTCACTGCATTGATTGAACTGCAAAACCCATCCAAAATCGCAATACAACCTGCCTTTGATTCTGATTTTATGGGACGAAATTCAAAAATTTGTTTGAAATAGGCATCGACTTGCACCCATGGATCGTTATAGCGGGTCAATAATGCCTGCCAAATTATTTGATAATTGTTAGCCAATGGTGGCAAATGACGACAAATATTTGCTGCTTGTCCAGTAAGTCTACTTACAAGATATGGACCTTCTGCTGATCGTTCAAACTCTTGTTGTCATGTACCAATGCCTTAAATAGTTCATAAAACACCGACCATTGAGTCTGGTTCCCATCAAATTTCGGAAGGTCGATTTTAGGCAGTACCGACTCGGACACGACCGGCTGTGCACTAGCTGCTGCAGCTGCCGAAGATTGAGCAATAGCATCAGTCGCCTCTTTCTGTTTGAGAGTGTTAGCCGCTACTTCAATATACTGAAACAGATCTAGATGTGAGTCGTTGAATGCTACAACATGGTCTTTATTCAACTCAAGTTCCAACTCATTAACCACTAATTCTGTCTTTTCATAATCCGAAATGGTCTGAGACACCCGAGGATACAAGATTGAAAATTGCTCAGCAACTTTTGGATCAGAGACATTTTTAGACAGTTCATAGATTCTTTGCAATCTGGCATACAATTGTTCCAGTTTAGCGCGATGCACCCTGATTTGTTTCTGTAATTTTTCCTCCATCTTGAACTCATACACAAAACAATTCAGCCCGATAATACAAACAACAGACAATAAAACAAGAATGAGTTCAAAACTAATGGAAGGAAGAATCACGACTAGTAAGTTATCAAAGTTAAACTTTGATTATCAATTCACAAGATAAGTTACTGCTGAAGACAAAACTATATGATTAGATAATGTTCTTCCAACAACTCACAAACAAACGATAACTTGTTGAATTGAACAAACAAATTCATGCTGGTGATTAACCTTCACTAACATGTATAACAAAATGGACAATACAAAAATCCAACAAACAAACAAATTCCCGAAAAAGAGCACAATGAGCCTAGTTTCAGGAAAATTACAATTTCAACTGAAATAAATTTAATTTCAGACAAATACAAATTGACAAGAAACCTTGCTCTAGAACAAGACTACAACAAACTCAAGTTGAGCATAGATCATACCATTCTCAACATGCCAACATTGGACAAATACGAAACTGCCTAAATCCAATGTGTGTGAATTAATCAACAAATTACAAATTTAAATTCATCACGGTTCGGAGGATCAAAAATGTTCTGAACAAAGCTAAGGCTAGAGCTACTAGAGGACTGTAATTTACTATTTAAATAATCAAATACAAACAAGGGGGAAAATTTAATCTTCAATTTGAGCCAGGTTAATTGTACAGCTAAACTCTGCATTAATGAACAATAAAAAAGAGCAAAAACTCACCAGATTTAATCCAATCTTGTCTACTTGCCCTTCAAAGCCTTTATTAGGTGTTTTGATCAGATTCAGGGTGGGAAGAAATCTGGGAAAAAGACAGGTTTTCGCTTCCAGGCTGTTTTTTTCGTGTTGATTCTGTGTTCAATTTGCAGGTCATACACTGTGGTTTGAACAAAGCTCAAACTGGAGTCTTTATAAATTCAAATCCGATTCAAATTAATTCAATTTAACACTATTTACGCTGTTATACTCATAATTCACACACACTACACTCAAACAATCATCTACAAGAAATTTCCGATCGAAATTACATGACAAAAATACAAACTCGGTCTTCACAACAAGACAACGGGCTGACAAGACAAGACAAACTGAACTGGGACGACTCACTAAAAACATCCAGAATGCCAAGCAAGCAGGACGGTTTGCGCGTGCGCAAACACAAGCCTGCTATTCGCAGAACCAGTCTGGCATTTTGGCGCTACAGTTCGAATGCTCTGGCCAAACCAGATACAGTAGAAGCATTAGACAAACAGTGGGCTAGTACAAAGAAAATATTCTTCACAGAGGCTGTAGTGATGGTAATTTATATATTTATGGATTATATATTACTTGTAGTTCTGTGAACAGTAGACCTCGTGCTCAGTAAGTTACATTGACCTGTTGTTATGTTTTCTCGAAAATTAATAAATGATTTATCAATATAAAATAATATATAAGGATAATACAGAAAGAAAAGGAGTTTCCTTCGAACACCAATATTACCGGAAAAATCAGACTATAAAATTATTCATCATAAATCAGCTGTCTAGTGGACTATAATACCACCCGTTCAAAAACATCGAACATCTTGAAAATGTATCTTTCCATCAACATTAGTAGACAGTTGTCTACTAACTTTGTCTTTCCAATTCCATAAGCTGAGGCCATGATTCTAGTTTGAAGTTTGGAGTTATTGATAGAAAACATTTTTTTTTAATTTGATGATCAAAATTGCAACAAATATTATTGAAAAGAAATTGATTTTTAAAATCATGAAAAGTGAGAAATGATGTTTATAGGAAATCAGCATTATGGTAGTTTATTTTGTTAATATTTCAACACACCGATTTTTCGCCAACATGACAATACAGAATGTTCTCTGATGAGTTGATTGGATTGGCGTATCGACGGCAGCCAGACCTGATAACAGCGCTCACACTCACATTCCGGGACGACACGTCACGGTACGATAGGACAGAAAGCTCTATGTTTATTTAGGATTTTTGCTAGACATTTAAAATTGATAAATTATTTATTAATTATTGAGAAAACAAACAACTGGTCAATGTAACTTACTGAGAGGTCTACTGTTCACAGAACTACTAGTCTTACGCTGAATGTTAAATTGTTACTTCAATTGTTTTCCTCAAGATAGGCTACCTTGAAGTCAATAAGTACACACGGACATCTCCGACAACGGGAGCAAATTAATGTTGGTCCTCAAAAGAGAGAGGATTGTGACTTGTGAGCAGGAATACCTCGCATATTATTAGTGACGTTCCTTCTGTTTAGGCCTAACCACTAATTCCTAACTTCAGCACCCCCTCAACCCTCCCCCCACCAACTTAGGCCCGCCATTTTGTAGCCAAAATCGTTAATCATCTGCTCCCTCGCCTCATTCACGCATTGTCTCACATTCGAATGCATTACTCAAACATTCCTTGTCATCTACTTATTGCTCGTTATCGTCCTTCTCCTTCTTATTGTCCTTGTTCTTCCACCCCTCACTCATCCCTAATACTATTCTCTCCCTCCTCGTCCTTAAGCCGCGTTTCACACCAAAATGTCAATAACTTATGCCCCGGTTGCAGAGTCGTTACATAAAATCAAACATAGCTATGTGAGACATAGTTTAAAATCACTGACATAAATGGTTGGTCGTTGCACAGTCGTTTGCCGAAGCCCATTTAGCTATATCTCGAATTAGCATCACACATAAGTCACACTGCAGCTCTATTCACTTTTTTCCGTACATGCATCTATCCAACCAATGTCTTGGCATCGGGCAAAATGTTTCAATCGACATCACTGTGAACAGTCCTAAAAGACCTCACATAAAATTGATAAACAATATGGCGCCTCTTGGCTTTTGGCGAGATTTCTCATCATATTTAGCGATTCAGAAGTTATAAACAACTTAAACAAAGTTGTCTCGTCTAGTCTCTCGACCTTACGACTTTCTTGCTCATTGTCACTACTTCAGTTCCATGATAGCCTACTCCATTTTCTAACCTTATTTTATTAAAAATATACGATCTAATCCGTCACTACTTGGCATGTCATTTTTTTTAATAATTATTATGAATAATATTGTATATCTTACTCGTATTATTGTCTCATCTAAAATGATAAAACATCACATTCATAAAACATAACCTCACTTTCATTAAAAAATGCACGGTACTACGCAACTCAAGTCGAGGCTCGACCAACATGTCGAGTCGACGCTTGACTCAATCTCACAGTCGTGAGGTCGCAGAGACTAGAGTCGACTGGTCTGACCGTCACCATTTGAAAACAGTTGCTGCGTCGAGAAGAGATTAGAGTCGCAGTCTCTTCTCGACTTGAGTCGCGTAAGTGTGAGTTGACCCTTATGGTCACACTTGAATACTCTAATTAAAATACTATTAAAATCATTGTGAGATGACATGAGTGTTGAACAAGGAAGGCTTAATTCAGTGAGCAAAAGTCAACAGAGTATTGTGCACTTAGATTCATGTCCCACTTCTACAAAGAACATCATAGAGTAGATTGCAGCAATGTTTGCAGAGTTCCTCCATATGAGTGTGGGTGCGGGTCTGAATTTATACTTTATTGCCGTTATATCGAAAAGATAAGACCCCCTCCCCCCGGTCCCCAGAGAGGGTAGTCCTGAGGGAAATTGGAATTGGAAACAGGTGGATAAACAAAATAATCCCCTGGCAGCAGGGATAGTCAAGGTGGGGGAAACAATAACAATAAAGTGATCCCTTCTCTCTCACTTTCAAGCACTCACTCTCTCTCTCACACACCTACTCAGGCTCTCTCTCTTTTTTCTCTCCCCAATCACGATCACAATCTCTTCCTAATTCTCTCTCGCTCTACTGGAGGATTTCGTTGTTTTTTCTGTATATAAATACAGAGAATAAAAGGCCAGAAGTTGAGTGAGGACTTATCTCTGTTTCGGACGATTGAGCTGGATTAATTGCGAATGACGGAATTTTTAGAGCGCACGGACACGTTCAGAGTTTTTAAGATTATTACTTTCGATTTTTGTTAAGTATCGGAGAGGATTAGAAAGAGAGAGAGAGAGTGAGTGAGTGTGTGGGGAGAAAGAGAGAATGAGAGACAGAAAACAGCTGTTGCTGAGATTTGATGATAACTCTCTCTTTTGTGATTACGAAATTAGGAAAAGATTAACCGTTCGTCGAGTGGATTGATTGCAGGCGAAAAAGTTTCAATGAAACGGATGTTTGATTTTTCCAAAGGCTTATAACGAATTTGTTTAGTTATTCAACCAGGGTTTGTTGAGGGCCAACTTTGTTTGTTTTGAATCGTTGAAATCATTCTGATGCAATTATGAAGATTCGGAGGATTGATTTATTTGGATTCAAATAAAAAATATTAATGTTCTTTCAACACTCTTTTAACATTCTTACAAAAATCTTGAACAATTCAGAACGAGAAATACGATTCATCTTTTGTTGGAAATATTATCCTTATTAAACTGCTTTCTATCTACTATTACTGTCGGTTACAGTATTTTTATTCTCTATTGTTTCACACTTCCAATTTTCTGACTCCAGCTGTTTAAAGTCTAGAACTTAGCTAAATCCCGAGCTTGGTATCCGGCCGTTACTACAGTGAGGTCCTCGTTATAATGGCAGTGGAGAAACATAGGAGATCAACGTTGACGATCCTCCGTTTTGTCAATGCCTTCTATGGACGGTAACTGATACAGGTTTATCAATGTCATTTTAACTGTCCATTCTCGTTTAAAATAATCAATCATATTTTATTAAGCAGAGAATTATACTTTTCTATAATCACTTAATAATTTTCAAAATTGGAATAAAATAATTTGTTAACACGCGAATAGTCGCGCCCGCGGCAAATCACCGCACAATTGTAACTTTTGTAAAATGTATTGTCAACAAAAGGCACAATTTTATTGTAACTTTGAGAAATTTCGTTTTCCAAGGTTGGCAGCTCATGCAATCCTCGCTGTGACTGTCCTCTAGACAATCTTGATCAGTTGAAGTCCTTGAACAGTTTGAGGATGACAAAATGAACATTGACTGATTTCAATAAATAGGTATTATCATAGAGAAACAATAGCATAAGTAGATATCCCATGCGTTTATGTCGCAACTTTTACTGTTGTGTCAAGCTGATAGTCCACGTAGTTCTTTCCTGTGAAGCTATATGACGCTGGAAGTCTTTCATATTGTGCTGTTCATACACTTTTATCCATTAAAAACAGTAAAAATCGACAATAATCGGCAGTAATCGGCTTGAGATAACAGTAAAAGTTGCGACATAAACGCCCTATACCATGGGATATCTACTCAAGCTATTGTTTATCTATGGTATTATCTTCCTATTCTATATCCCATCTTCTGATTTGAGCTTTCATTATCTTTTTATTCTATCTAGATGTCGAAAAATGAGTCAAATAAAGAAGGTATATTCATTCCATTCATGAGTAGATTATTTTATCCCATAAAAATGATAAATTCTAACAATAAGTATGCAGTATTCATTTTTGAAATCTCCTCCATGTATTATGTTATTATATACTATTAAATAGTATATGATAACATAAAACACGTTAAGAAAGATTTGAAATTGATAAATATTGAAAGAGCATTGTCAAAACCTACTGTTCATAGTCTAGGCTGTTCATAGCCAAAAGGGTGAGTGTGAGCAAAATGCTCACGCGCGTCCACTGTCGTTCTGCAAGTCCGTGCGACTACTCGAGTGTTAATCAATTCATCAATTTACATTGCTGAAAGACAATCTGGCAACAGAGCAGAGCGAAAAAGAGATAGAATAATCCGCCTTGTTGAATGATAGACAAGGATAGCAATACCATTGCTAATCAAACACTGCCATTATAACGTGGACCTCACAATAGGTCCATCAACTATATCAATTCGTTCTCTATTTAACGTTCATCAATTATTGCAAAAGTACATCAAACTTCCAAATTAGAACATTCACTAGTTACATCGAACACTTCTTTTTAAAGCTGAACAATCGAGCTGGTGCTCTCTACTTTCTGTTCGATAATATAGGCTATGGCAGATATCTGATCCTATGTCAATGTAGGATTGTCGATGACAAATAGGCGTCATCACCATACTACATCATCATCATCATCATCATAAGCCTGATCACCAATCATCGAATAGGACGAGTTCAAGCAAATTCATTGATCTAATCGCCGCTTCTGTTAACTCAATCGAACAGAACGCAATCCATGATAATCCCTCCTATGGTTCCTCCCCTCGACACCAGATAGCGCTGTCATCCTCACCACAACAAGTCGCGTCTACCAATAATAATTTGCCGCATCAGCAGATTTTCTCTCTGTTACTCTATCACTCTCCCTCACTCTATATTTCTCACACTCTCGTTCTTCATCTTTTTTCCTCCATTCCTCTCCATCACAATCTCTCTCTCAATTACTGTAGCTCAGTTAAAAATTTAGGCATTATTATGAATAATACTCTTGACTGGTCAGAACAAGTGAACAAAACTTGTAAAAAGGTATTCTCAGCCATGCATGCATTGAAGAAAATGCACGATATCCTCCCTAGAAACATTAAATTATTACTGGTTCAATCTCTCATCTTCTCACATTTAATGTATTGTAATTCTGTTCTTAACGATATGCAAGGCACTCTGAATGATAAACTACAGCGTTGCCAAAATTATTGTCTACGTTTCGTCTACTCTCTCCAACGCCATGATCATATCACCACAGCGCACATTGCTAGTTCAACATTAAAGCTTCCCGATCAAAGGCTGTTTCGAATAGTCAAGCTTGTTAGAGATATCTTGAAATACGGTAATCCGAACTATTTTAAAGATGATTTCAAATTTGTCTCTGACGGTAGGAGGATAGATGCTTCACATACTAGAACCGGAGAAAGTACTTTAAGGATACCCAATCATCGAACTACTATTTTCACAAAATCCTTCTTAGTCAGTGCCTGTCGTGCATGGATTACACTTCCTGTTTCTATCAGGTCCATCGAGAGCCGAGCGAGCTTCATCCTGACTTCAATAAAACATCTTTTGGAACAAATTACTGAAACTGTCCGGCCCTAGAACGATGACATGACAACCATCCCTCACCCATCCCACCAATATAACCTTAAAACCTGTTATAGAATGAATTGTATATATATATTATATAAACTCATGTTATTTCAATTATCTACTGCATACTGCTGTATATTACTGAAAGTTGATAACCCTGATCTTCTTTCAGCCTACTTCATTTTATTAATCAATAATTTGATATTATCTAACTATCTAATTATTTTACTTATCAATTTCCAGTTTTTTCCCTTAAATATTCATATAATTAAAACTTTTACAAAAGTTTCCACTATCAATTAAATCCTTAGTTAATTAATGAAATTAACGTTTTGGTAGGTACAATTTATACTGGCTTTCACATTTATATACAATAGCTACATACAGCAAAATTATAGATGAATTTACATAATATAGACTGAGAAAATAATAATTATTGAACTGTATATGATATGAAAAAGCAATTTGTTATATATTAACTATAGATAATTATATTGTTATGCATCTACATAAATTGGCGGAGCTTTGGACATATCCGTGAAATTTGAAATGACAATTCATTATTTTCCAGCCACCAAATAATACTGAATCCGCATCGACTGACAATAGTAATTGTATTTGGAGACAGTTGGTCAGCGTGTGAAAAGCGCGGGAAATTCGGATTGAAACCAATGAGAGGCTTTGTTCAAATTTCCCCTCTCACTCCAGTGAGTAATCCCCTAGTAATTCGAGAAATAATGATGACTGCAACTCTAATAATCGAATTACACTGCAGCGGATTTTTGGAAAAAATGATTTTGTTGGTTTTTCTGTGTCTCAAATGACAAATGGGTTGTGCTCTTGGACCTCTAATTACAGCGTAATGCGGCATTATTTTTCAAGTATTTTTCGCTCTCTCAACGTTTTTATTGCTGTCAGGTGGGAAATTCGATAACAATGTGTTATTATCAAATTGATTGAAACTGTGGAGTAGTTTTATTCTATCAACTATGAAGCTCAGGAAGATCGGATGGATCACATTACTTTAATATTATAATCCTCTTGGTATAATTCAATTTGCATCTTCGTTCTATAACTATCAATCTAAAATTATGAATCTATTGAGTTTTTCAATGTTTTTGGATTAATTAAAGCTCTTTCAAGTGTGATAATAATCTATTACTTCTTTCTGATCAACCCAGATAGAAAATCATTAGTATAATGTGTATTTGTACTGTAAATTCATGTAATCTTTAAATAGTATCTTAAGTCACAAGGACGGGAAGGGCCGTTTTGCAGGCGAGAATGATGTTTCTAGTCGAGGCGTTAGCCGAGACTAGAATTTCATTCGAGCACTGCAAAAGACATCCACGTCCAAGTAACTTACACTATTTTTTGTCATAATAATCTGGAAGAGAATAACTCAGAAACAGAAAACATTACCTGCTTGTGCTGACATTACTACATTCATTCTATAAACATAACCTAGTTTACAAGTTTCTAATCAGAAATTTCTTGATTGTAGTTGACAAAACATCCACCTGGAGCGCTAAAAGGCGGCAGTTTTGCTGTTCCAATTTCGGAACTAAGAAACATACTCGACTGTAAAGGAAACATATGATTTTATTACAGTATAGTATGCTGTAATGAGAATCATATGTTTATTTGTTCTACAATCAGCTGTTTACCGGCTTGATTTCATGGATGTAAAACAGCTGAAATTGAATGACTATGACAAAAAAGTTTTTCATAACCTCATTTGGACTATTTTTATTGAAATTAGGGAGAGAAACAGTTTTGGGTTTATCCTGTTGATCATCTCCCAATCATTTATTCGATATTGTGATTGTGGAATCTAATAAATGAATAATAATTCTCATTTTACTTCATGTTCTGCTTTGTTTGAATAATCTTGGAGTGTCCACTAACGTCAGGTTGAGGTACAAGAGTGTTGAGCAGAAGAAGAAGAAGAAGAAGAAGAAGAGAAGAAGAAGAAGACAGAGAAGAAGAAGAAGAAGAAGAAGAAGAAGAAGAAGAAGAAGAAGGAGAAGAAGAGAGCCGAATTGAGAAATGAATTAGTGTAAAAGAAACAGAAAAAGGAGAGTGATAGGAGAAACAAGAAGGAGTAAAATAAAAAGAAGAAGGGAAAAAGGAGAAGAAGAAGAAGAAGAAGAAGAAGAAGAAGAAAGAGATGACAGAGAACAGCAGGAGTGGAGCAGCTCAGTTGTGTGGTGGCTAACAGAAGTTTATTACTGTTTTCCCGGGGCAGCGCTTATTTTGCAAAATTAGAATAAACTAGAACATTTTTATAAATTAAACATGAACGTCCTCCGAGCTTATGGCAGCAATTCAACGGCGGAAGGTCATCATTTCAAACCTTCCCCTCCTCACCACCAACCACCCCTAGGCACACAATATTCAGGGACTCAACCACCACCCACCCTCTCCAACACCAACCATAAAACTCGAAACACGGTCCAATTAGGACATCCCAGCGACCTCTTCAACTGATCGTTTCTCTCTCACTTATTTCACTTTTTCGTTTTCTTCCTTCTCTGTTTCTCTTCTCTTAACTAATCTTCCTTCTCTATTCTGATTTGGTAGAGAGTTAGTGGGGAGGATATTTTTGATATTCTTCCAGAAGAATGGTCATTGATATGTTCAAAGCTCCGCCAATTTATGTAGATTCATAACAATATAATTATCTATAGCTATTATATTACAAATTGCTTCTTCATATCATATACATTTCAATAATTATTTTCTTAGTCTATATTATGTAAATTCATCTATAATTTTGCGGTATTGTGAGCTATTGTTTATAAGTGTATAAGCCAGTATATTGTAATCTACATAAATAAAGTACTCAATCAATCAATCAATTCTCTTTTCATTGCTTACATCTCTGTTCGCGTTCTCTTCGATCTTAAGTTTTTCTTACAACAACTCAACATTTCCAAATCTACATTCTCCATTTTCTGTTTTTCACTCCACTTAGAATGTTGCGATCACTCACTACCTCCGTAAACAAAGCCATAGTGCATGACAGGTGGTTGATGGTGACGTCAGCGCAGGTAGGGCTCCTACACCAGTAAAATACAAGATAGATAGATAGATAGATAGATAAATGACTTTTATTTACACTTTACAATAAAAGTGATGTGGGCGAAATTGAGGCAATAGAAGCCCCCTCTTCCATTTAACCCACGATGATGAGTACAAAAAAATAATAATATACATTACAATTTGAAATTAAATGATAATTAAAAATTATAAGGAAACTACTAAATCAATTTGCTACAAATTGAATAAATTAAGAGGAAAAAAAAGAGAAAACTAAAAGCAAGAAATCTTAATAGTGAAAAAATCTCACTCACACAAAACATTCACACACACACACACACACACACCCACACAATCACACTTACACTCACACCTCTAAAGAACATAGAGTAAAACCGCCTAGTTAAGCCCTCCCACCCTGATCCACGCCACGACAGCCGCACTGAACCGGCGTTGACTGTCGAGCAGCCTAATATGAGCTGGCAGTGAATTCCACAATCTAATCGCACTAACATGGAATGACTTATTATATAGCTCAGTTCTGTGAATTGGAACGGACAATGAGCATGCTCCATGACGCGCTCCACCCCTGCCAACATCACCCATGAAGCGAAACCCTGCTGCCAAGTAATTGGGAGACCGAGATTTCAAGAGTTTGAAGAGGAACATGAGTGCATGGAGACTCCTGTATTCGTGCAGTCTTAGAAGTTTGAGCTGTCCAAAGTATTGAGTAATATGTTCGTCGCGTCGTAAACCAAAGATGAAGCGCACACAGTAATTCTGAGCGCGCTGCAATCTCTGAGTAAGTTGAACAGTCATGTCCATAGTCACTAAGTCACAGTAGAAAAAAAAGGGGAATATCAATGTTTTAACTAACATGATTTTAGTAGGAAAAGGTAAAAGGTGTCCAATCCTTTTCAAAGAGTTAATCCCAGCTACAACTTTGTTACTGGTCGAGTTTACATGGTCTGTCCAGTCGAGAGTATTTGTAAAAGTCAAACCAAGATTCTTCACCCTGGTGCTGTAGTCAAGTTGAACATTGTTTATTCTTATGCGGGGTAAGTCATTAAGGCTTAGTCTAGTCAAGAGTCTTGAGTGACCTACAACCATGACCTGCGATTTGCTCTCATTAATTTTTAAACCATTATTCTCCGTCCAGGTTATCACACGGGCAAGGTCATGGTTCATGTCACTCACAGCTGTCGCCGCATCACCAAGCTTGAAATGCTTATACAGCTGCAAGTCGTCAGCATACAAGTGATGCTCTGTAGTATTTAGTACATGAGTCAAGTTGTCAATGTATGCACTGAATAGCAGAGGACCCAAGATTGAACCCTGAGGGACACCTCGTCCCACTGGTCGCCAGCGCGAAGAGGAACCCCCAAGTCTCACACACTGACGTCTATTCTGCAAGTAGGACCGCACCCATGCCACCGTCGAACGAGAGAAACCCATACCCTCCAGTCTGTACAATAGGATGGGATGGAACACACAGTCAAAGGCCTTGCTGAAATCAACAAGGACAATGAGTGTGAGCTCCCTGCCATCCATTGCTCTGCGAACGTCATCAGCCACCTTGAGAAGAGCAGAATTGGTGCTGTGACCAGACCTGAATCCTGACTGGAAGTCGCTAATAAGCCCCCTACTGCAAATAAATTCACTCATCTGTTTGTGGACAATCACCTCTAGTACTTTGGAGAGCACAGATAGTAAGCTGATGGGTCTGTAGTCTGAAAGGGAGGACGGGTTGGGAGTTTTGTTTAAGGGTATGACTATAGATGACTTCCAATTTTCAGGAAAAACGGAAGTCATGAGAGATGTATTTATGATGTGGGTGATGAAGGGAAGTATGAGGGGAAGCATAATTTTTATGAATTTCAATGGTAGATCATCAGCCCCAATAGCATTGCTCTTTATTTTCAGTACAGCGGCCAAAACGTCACTTGCTGAGACACCTGAAAAGTAGAATGGCTCTCCAGTTACTTGAGCTGGCAAAGAGTTGATGTAGTCATGGGCACGATCCAAGCCAACTGGTATGTCAGTAAAAAAGTTGTTGAGATCGTCCAGTGAGTGAGACACAACAGGCCCGCCCCCCTCTCCACCAACTCCAACAGACCTCAGTCTACGCCACTTACAAGCAGATGAACCAGCAGAGGAGATCAGATTTTGGAAATATCTGGATTTGGCGTTTCTGATGGTCTGCTTGCACAAATTTCTCATTCGCTTGTAGCTATTGAAATCCACAGAGCTCTTTGTGCGTCGTGCAACTCTACTACACCGATCGCGCTCGGCCATCATCCGACGTATTTCTCTTGAAATCCATGGAGCAGGATCCCTTGTCACTCTGCGCTGCACAAGTGGAATATACTTATTGAATAAATAGGATACACCATTATGCAACTCATTCACCATGTAATTAACATCATTAGTTGCGTAAATGGTTTGCCAGTTCAATGTCATCCCCTCATTGAATAACTCATGGTAGTTGATGTTTTTGTAATCTCTGTATTCAATGATTTTCGGCTTCTGTTTGGGACTTTTTAAGCCATATACAAGGTAAACCATATCATGAGCAGACAGTGCAGGGAAAGGGATCTGCCCATGGCCAACAGCCGACCGCTCATCACAAACAGCAATCAGGTCCAAGAGCGTATCAGACGTAGCGGTATGATGAGTCGCCTGGAGGGGGAGCAGGGTCATGCCACCAGTATAAAACATAGTCGTGAGTTGAGTCTTGTCATAGGTGTCACGTCCTAGTAAGTCAGTGTTAAAGTCTCCCATTACAGCTATATGGCTGTACGGCAGCATGAGACGCAACAGGGTATCTCCAAAGTCACTCATGAATCCTATATGAGGTGGTCGATAACATACTCCAATCAGCATTTTAACATTATGAGATTTAATTTCAAGGAACATGTATTCGGGTCTATTTGGAATCGATGAATCGGATGAATACTTATGACTCGGCAGCAAGGCGCGCTTAACAAACGCAGCAACACCTCCACCGTTTTTATGTAAGCGATCGTTACGAAGGAGTACATACCCATCAAGTTCCACAAGCCTATTTGAAACGTCAGGTTTCAGCCAAGACTCCGATACCAAGACAACGTCACAATCCTGGCCTCCGAATACATGCCTGAATTCGTCGATGTGACAGAGGAGGGATTGTGCATTCACATGAGCAATCTTCAGTCGGCCGGGAAATGGAGTGACCGCCCGCCTAAGCAGCTCGCCGGTGCTCAGCGCGGCAGCATCGTTATACTGCTGTGTCATTCAAGTTGTAGAATAGATTGGGCATTAATGACGCAGAGAACAAGAAGAAAAAGGCAAAAACTAGGCAGCTTAAAATTAAAAGATTCAAGTTTAAAAAAGACAAACGTACCACATTCACACCAACACATATACAACAAAACAACATTATAATATTGAAAGAGTAATACAAAAATGGAATGCATGCAATGTTTCGAGATTGAGAATACTCAATGATCTTACTCGTAACTGGCCAGTGAAATTCGGCTCCATAACTATTATGAATGGAAGAGAAGGGGGAAAAACAGTTGTCTGACTCAATATTAGAAGAAAGGAAGTTTCTCAGCTATATAAATGCTCAATTCACTACCATTTCTAATTGAATGAGATTTATCACAACAACAGAAAATTATTAGTGGATTGGTAGCAGCCATTAATATGAAAAACAAAAGTTTTGAGGGAAGATGCAGTAAAACAAAATAATCATAATGATAAAAATACAGGAAAAATAATGTTGGAATAGAGAGAAAAGTGTTAGGACAGATTAAGTGATTACTACTTTATGAATTATAAAACTATTCTGAAATAGTGTAATTGATTAGAAAAATATAGAACAAAACTGAGATGATGAATTGCATGCTGAGGAAAATAATGATACAAAAAATCTGGTGTGGTACACTCACACAACTTTCCTTGTTCATTTATTTGAAACTACGATCAGACTTTTGTATATATGTGTATAAATAATTATTTTCAGAGAACTTTTTCCTTTGTGTAAATTGTGAAATTCAATGATTTTTTAGTCGTCATTTTTTAAAGTCGTCAAAACAGCTGTTCTACAGATGAAATATCTCGACTATGTGTTCTTTTATGAACTGCTCTACCTACCTACCTCATGCACGAGAAGGAGGTTACAAAGTCCATTTTCAAGGATGGGGTGGACCCCCATTGTTTCCCAGAAAAGAAGACTCATGCCAGTTAATAGAGCTGATAAATAACTATGCAGAGTATGAATTTGAAAGAAATCGGTCGAGTTATTTTGAAAAAATCGTGAAAAACATGGTTTTAGTAATTATCCGCCATTTTTCTCAAGAATATTACGGAGCTCCTGCAATTTTCCAAGGAAAAAATCATGTCATTTGATAGGACTTATGAATAGCTACCATGGCTTGAATTGAAGAAAATCGTTAGAGCCGTTTTCGAGAAAACCGTGAAAAACCTGGTTTTTGGTCATTATCCGCCATTTTTCTCAAGAATATTACGGAGCTCATGGAATTTTCCCAGAAATGAGACTCATGCCAGTTGATAGTGCTTATGAATATCTATCCATGGTATAAATTTGAAGTAAATCGTTAGAGCCGTTTTCGAGGAAACGGTGAAAAACATGGATTTTTAGTCATATCCGCCATTTTTCTCAAGAATATTACGGAGCTCCTGAAATTTTCCCAGAAATGAAACTTATGCCAGTTGATAGGCTTAAAAATAGCTATCCATGGTATAAATTTGAAGAAAATCGTTGGAGCCGTTTTCGGAAAACCGTGAAAAACATGGTTTTTTAGTCATTTTCCGCCATTTTTCTCAAGAATATTACGGAGCTCCTGAAATTTTCCAGAAATGAGACTTAAGCTAGTTGATAGGGCTTATAAATAGCTATCCATGATATGAATTTGAAGAAAATCGTTAGAGCCATTTTCGAGAAAAACGTGAAAAACATGGTTTTTTAGTAATTATCCGTCATTTTTTCCGCCATCTTGAATTGAATTTTATTGAATTTCTTATTGTCGGGTCCTCATAGTATAGGGACCTTAAGTTTAAAATTTCAAGTCGATCGGTTAATTAGGAATGGAGTTATCGTGTTCACAGACATACACAACACACACATACACACACACAACATACACACATACACACACACAGACCAATACCCAAAATCATGTTTTTGGACTCAGGGGACCTTGAAACGTATAGAAACTTGAAATTGGGGTACCTTAATTTTTTTTGGAAAGCTATACTTTCCTTACCTATGGTAATAGGGCAAGGAAAGTAAAAATGAGCGGTTAATCGTTTTGATTGTGACACAAAAAGAACGAGAGCATGATTTTAAAAAATTAGAGGAAATAACGATATTTTATCATGTACTCTTGCTGTGAAGATAAACCTATATATCAGGAAAAAATAGAACAGAGAACAGAGGGAGCAGATAAGAAAGACGTAACCAAGATAACGGGATTACGATAGACAACTAGATGACAATCTATAGATGCTACTCTTCATTCACACACAGAGATAATTATGCAATGTAGACATCAAAATTATGCAATGTAGACATCAAGCTGATATAGATCAGCTGAAATCAACAAATTTCTATTGGTGTGGGAGCACTGCCTGTGCTGACGTCACCGAAATGCACTATGGCTTTGTTTACGAAGGTAGTGGATCACTTGACAACCTGAAAAATCTGGTTTGGCGCACTCACACAACTTTCCATGCCGTTGTGAAAATTGATCACCTGACGCTAGTGTTCACGCACATCTCAAGAGTCTACTATTCAAAGATCTGCCAGCTGGTGACAGGACAATAACGCTGTGACACACGAAGTCTGCTATCTCTTCATAGTGAATGATTTAATAGAATCAACAGTTGTCAACAGTTTGCAATTGAATAATCACAATTTCTCGAATTTCGAGATTATTTTCAATTTTTGGTGAAAATGTTACTGAACATTAATTGTAAAGATTTTATGCTCAAGCATTTCCACTTGAATTTTTCTGTTTAAATTGTATCTAAAGCCTGATAATTGGGAATCTGAAATCACACCTTGCATCGATGGGGCGGAGCTCTTGAAATTTTTACAGATATGAGACTTGTGGCAGTTAATAGAGCTTATCAATGACCATTCTAGGTATAAATTTGATCAAAATCGTTCGAGCCATTTTCGAGAAAATTGCGAAAAAACACTGGTTTTTATAACATTTTCGCCATTTTAGCCGTCATCTTGAATTGCATTCGATACAAATTGTTCGTGTCGAACAAAGTTCAAAATTTCAAGTCATCCCTTTAATTGGGAGAAGAGATATCGTGTACGTACCCAGACACACATACACTCATACACACACACACACACACACACAACACACACACACACACACACACACACACACACACACACACACACACACACACACACACACACACACACACACACACACACACACACACACACACACACACCACACACACACACACACACACACACACACAACACACACACACACACACACACACACACACACACACACACACATACACCATGGAGAAATCATAATTGAGTAATAAAATTTTTATAGTCAGTACTTGGCGTACATCAGCCTACTGATCCCACGCAAATATGAAGCTTGTGATATAATTATGATGATCTTTAGGACCAAGGATAGTATATTAGTCCTGTATAGCATCCTTAGAGACTATATTTATGTATAACATTCTAGAGAACTGTGTTTTTGATTATAACATAACAATATATGATCACTACAGTCAGTTCTTGACGTAAACCAACCCACTGATCCTACATCAAATCCAGATCTAGAAGCTGAATCTGTATGGCAGATTGAAGCTAAATATAGAGTTCAAGGAAGCCTTCATTGGCGAGGTCCGTTGTGCATATTTGACTGCTAATTAAAGGAGGCTCAACCCTAGCATTAGCAGGAAGGAAGCGCCGAGAGCCTGCCTTTGCGGTGCTCATATTCCGTTCATCAAATCCCATCTCTCACGATGTCTCTCCACATAACATCATCTTCTGCTTCAACCCTTCTATTTTAAGAGGGGGGCCTACCCATGTACCCCTTTCCCTCTCGAAACCATCTTCTGTGTTCCCCCCCGCCATATAGTGAGGTCCACGTTATAATGGCAGTGTTTGATTAGCGATGGTATTGCTTTCCTTGTCTATCATTCAACAAAGCGAATAGCGCAGTCCCTTTCTCGCTTTGCTCTGTTGCCAGATCGTCTTTTAACAATGTAGATTCTATATTGAAATAAAAACACACATATATCATCAAATTCTACAGTTTTATATGGTACAGGACCATGGTTTCATGACAACACAGGTCACATTTTCACTGTAGAATTTTATGATATATGTGTGTTTCTATTTAATATTATTAGAATTGATAATTAATTAACAAAATATCTCATCTCAATGATAACTCGATTTAGAATTATTCAAAATATGATTACTTGCTAAATATAATTTATTATTTTAAACAAAAATGAACCGTTGTTATTAAATCAATAAACCTGTATCAGCTACCGTCTATAGACGGTAGCTGATACAGGTTTATTGATGTAATAACAACGGTTCATTTTTGTTTAAAATAATAAATTATATTTAGCAAGTAATCATATTTTTGAATAATTCTAAATCGAGTTATCATTGAGATGAGATATTTTGTTAATTAATTATCAATTCTAATAATATTAAATAGAAACACACATATATCATAAAATTCTACAGTGAAAATGTGACCTGTGTTGTCATGAAACCATGGTCCTGTACCATATAAAACTGTAGAATTTGATGATATATGTGTGTTTTTATTTCAATATAGAATCTACATTGTTAAAAGACGATCTGGCAACAGAGCAAAGCGAGAAAGGGACTGCGCTATTCGCTTTGTTGAATGATAGACAAGGAAAGCAATACCATCGCTAATCAAACACTGCCATTATAACGTGGACCTCACTATATGGCGGGGGGGAACACAGAAGATGGTTTCGAGAGGGAAAGGGGTACATGGGTAGGCCCCCCTCTTAAAATAGAAGGGTTGAAGCAGAAGATGATGTTATGTGGAGAGACATCGTGAGAGATGGGATTTGATGAACGGAATATGAGCACCGCAAAGGCAGGCTCTCGGCGCTTCCTTCCTGCTAATGCTAGGGTTGAGCCTCCTTTAATTAGCAGTCAAATATGCACAACGGACCTCGCCAATGAAGGCTTCCTTGAACTCTATATTTAGCTTCAATCTGCCATACAGATTCAGCTTCTAGATCTGGATTTGATGTAGGATCAGTGGGTTGGTCTACGTCAAGAACTGACTGTAGTGATCATATATTGTCTTATATTGTTATGTTATAATCAAAAACACAGTTCTCTAGAATGTTATACATAAATGTAGTCCCTAAGGATGCTATACAGGACTAATATACTATCCTTGGTCCTAAAGATCATCATAATTATATCACAAGCTTCATATTTGCGTGGGATCAGTAGGCTGATGTACGCCAAGTACTGACTATAAAATTTTATTACTCAATTATGATTATGAGTGTATGTGTGTGTGTGTGTGTGTGTTGTGTGTGTGTGTGGTGTGTGTGTGTGTGTGTTGTGTGTGTGTGTGTGTGTGTGTGTGTGGTGTGTGTGTGTGTGTGTGTTGTGTGTGTGTGTGTGTGTGTGGTGTGGTGTGTGTGTGGTGTGTGTGTGTGTGTGTGTGTGTGTTGTGTGTGTGTGTGTGTGTGTGTGTGTGTGTTGTGTGTGTGTGTGTGTGTGTGTGTGTGTTGTGTGTGTGTGTGGTGTGTGTGTGTGTGTGTGTGTGTGTGTGTGTGTGGTGTGTGTGTGTGTGTATGAGTGTATGTGTGTCTGGGTACGTACACGATATCTCTTCTCCCAATTAAAGGGATGACTTGAAATTTTGAACTTTGTTCGACACGAACAATTTCGATCGAATGCAATTCAAGATGACGGCTAAAATGGCGAAAATGTTATGAAAACCAGTGTTTTTTCGCGATTTTCTCGAGAATGGCTCCAACGATTTTGATAAAATTTATACCTTGAATGGTCATTGATAAGCTCTATCAACTGCCACAAGTCTTACATCTGTAAAAATTCCAAGAGCTCCGCCCCATCAATGCAAGGTGTGATTTCAGATTCCCAATTATCAGGCTTTAGATACAATTTAAACAGAACATTTCAAGTGGAAATGCTTGAGCATAAAATTCTCTACAATTAATGTTCAGTAACATTTTCACCAAAAATTGAAAATAATCTCGAAATTCGAGAAATTGTGATTATTCAATTGCAAACTGTTGACAACTGTTGATTCTATTAAATCATTCACTATGAAGAGATAGCAGACTTCGTGTGTCACAGCGTTATTGTCCTGTCACCAGCTGGCAGATCTTTGAATAGTAGACTCTTGAGATGTGCGTGAACACTAGCGTCAGGTGATCAATTTTCATAACGGCATGGAAAGTTGTGTGAGTGCGCCACACCAGATTTTTCAGGTTGTCAAGTGATCCACTACCTCCGTAAACAAAGCCATAGTGCATTTAAATGCACTATGGCTTTGTTTACGGAGGTAGTGGATCACTTGACAACCTGAAAAATCTGGTGTGGCGCACTCACACAACTTTCCATGCCGTTATGAAAATTGATCACCTGACGCTAGTGTTCACGCACATTTCAAGAGTCTACTATTCAAAGATCTGCCAGCTGGTGACAGTACGATAACGCTGTGACACACGAAGTCTGCTATCTCTTCATAGTGAATGATTTAATAGAATCAACTGTTCATTCTCATTCAAAATAATCGAATATATTTTATCAAGCAAGAAATTTTATTTTCCTACAGCCACCCCGGAAAGTTGCTGTTCCTGTACTGATTACAATACCCAAAGATTCACTTTTCCGCTCTAGTGCGGGAAAAATTTTTTCTGCACTCCAGATTTGCAACATGGCAACACAAAATAGTTGGTGGGTTATATGGAGGATTAGTGCACGAGAACAAAAATTAAGTTGGTAACAATGACTGTCGTTAGATTTAGATAAGAATCATTTCTTCTTCTTCTTCTTCTTCTCCTTTTCTGCAAGAAAGCACTCACCGTAAGAGAAACATTGACATGTCCAAAGCTCCGCCAATTTATGTAGATGCATAACAATATAATTATCCATAATTATTATATTACAAATTGCTTTTTCATATCATATACAGTTCAATAATTATTATCTCAGTCTATATTATGTAAATTCATCTATAATTTTGCTGTATTGTAAGCTATTGTATATAAGTGTATAAAGCCAGTATATTTTGTAATCTACATAAATAAAGTACTCAATCAATCAATCAAACTTCTTCTTCACCCTACTCTTTTTCCCCATCTTCTCCTTTTTCTCTCGTCTTCTCCTTGTTCCTCTTATTTTTCATTTTCTACTTCATCTTCTTCATTCTCTCACCCACCCTCATTCCACCTTCTTCTTCTCCTCCTACTTCTCCTGCCTCTTCTTCACCATCTTCCCTTGTCTTCTCTCGTTTTCTTCTTGTTTTTCTCATATTTTATCTACCACCTCCCAATCTTCATCCAGTATATATTGTTATCTACATAAATGAAGTACTCAATCAATCAATCAATCTCTCCATTTCTCTATTCCTATCTCTTCTCAATCTCTCTCTCACACTCTTTATATGTATATCAATTCTATCTCTTCTCACTTCTCACTCACACTCTTTCACTCCCTCTCTCACACTCTCCTTCACACACACATACTCTATCTTTCTCCCTCACTCTCTTACACCGTCTCTGGCACCTCTCTCACTCCCTCTCGCTCACTCTCTCACACTCTCGCACTCTCTCTAACTCTAACTCTCTCACCATCTCCCTTTCCAACTCACTCTCTCTCACACACACTCTCTCTCTAACTATTCATCCCTCTATTTGACCGAGCGAAGTGAGGTCTAAGATTCAAGTCGACGGTTTGGCATTTATTTATTTATTTATTTATTATTTATTATTTATTTATTTATTTATTTATTTATTTATTTATTCATTTATTTATCTATTTATTTATTCGTGGATACAATATTACAAATCATATAAAATAATTGATTGATAGGGTAGGAACAACAGGCTTGGCCCAAAACTATTCCATTCCCAAATTTTGATAATGTTACATGTCAATAAAAATAGGTTATGTTTCCACTAAATAGTTGAAGCTCAATTTTCGTCCAAAAATAAATATGAGATGCAAATTTAAATTTAGAAGAATTAAAACACGAACACGAAAAGTAAAATATTACACTTAATTATCACTGCACATTGAATTGATTAAGTTATTTTATAAAATTTTGAAGCCATAAATACACACAAATAATATAATAATTATATCATGTAACTAATCCTTTTACGAATATAAGTCTAGATTTTCCTGTATCACATGATTCCTAGAACCTGGAAGTGATGACTCCCCAATAATTAACCTCCTATCTCCTTCAAGACGTTTCCGCTCTCCTTTCCTTTTGTGTGATGGCCTCTTCACCAATCACAGAGCTCTGTGACATCCAATTCATCAGTCAGTCGAGGAGCGGACTTGACTTGACCAGTGATCAAGTCACTGACCTAATCAGTCACTGGCTCTAATAATTATTGACTACAGACTCATCTGAATACTCCTATCCATCCAGTCAAACATTGATTAGTCTGCCATTCATTATTTCGTAGCTGTCTCTCCCACTCACTCAATCACTCTCTTTCGCTCCATCTCTCAACCACTCTCTCACTCATTCTCCTTGAAACTTGCTTTCTCTCTTTCCCACTCTCTATATCCATAATCACCATAGCTATCACTCCAATCTCTCTCACACTCTCCTTTACACTCCACACACTCACACATCACTCTCTCTCTCTCCCACTCTCTCACACCCTCTCTGGCACATCTCTCATTCCCTCTCACTTTTGGTAGAGAGTTAGTGGAGAGGATATTTTGAATATTCTTTCCGAAGAATGGACATTGATATGTCCAAAGCTCCGCCAATTTATGTAGATGCATAACAATATACGTAATTATCTATAGTTATTATATTACAAATTGCTTTTCATATCATATACAGTTCAATAATTATTATCTCAGTCTATATTATGTAAATTCATCTATAATTTTGCTGTATTGTAAGCTATTGTATATAAGTGTATAAAGCCAGTATATTTTGTAATCTACATAAATAAAGTACTCAATCAATCAATCAAACTTCTTCTTCTCCTTACTCTTTTTCTCCATGTTTCCTTCTTCTCTCGTCTTCTCCTTGTTCCTCTTATTTTTCATCTTCTACTTCATCTTCTTCATTCTCTCACCTGCCTCTTCTTCCCCATTTTCCCTTGTCTTCTCTCGTTTTCTTCTTGTTTTCTCATATTTTATCTACCACCTCCCCTTCTTCATCCAGTATATATTGTTATCTACATAAATAAAGTACTCAAAATCAATCAATCTCCCTCCATTCTCTATTCCTATCTCTTCTCATCTCTCTCTTACACTCTTATATGTATATCAATTCTATCTCTTCTCACTTCTCACTCACACTCTTTCACTCCCTCTCTCACACTCTCCTTCACACACACATACTCTATCTTTCTCCCCCTCACTCTCTTACACCGTCTCTGGCACCTCTCTCACTACCTCTCGCTCGCTCTCTCACACTCTCGCACTCTCTCTAACAACTAGCTCTCTCACCATCTCCCTTTCCAACTCACTCTCTCTCACACACTCTCTCTCTCTGACTATTCATCCCTCTATTTGACCGAGCGAAGTGAGGTCTAAGATTCAAGTCGACGGTTTCGCATTTCTCTATAATATGTTTAAATGTTTATATGTTGCACATTTACGGCGAAACGCGGTAATAGATTCTTATGAAATTTGACAGGTATGTTCCTTTTTAAATTGCGCGTCGAAGTATATACAAGGTGTTTGGAAATTTTGCATTTTGAGGATAATATGAAAGGAAAAAGGAACCTCCTTCATACGCCAATATTAGAGTAAAAATCAGACTATAGAATTTTTCATCATAAATCAGCTGTCGAGTTGATAATAAATTGCATGGCATGACGCATGCAATCCAATATCTCAATGTAACTTGGCAAAAAATCAGCTACTGTGACTATAAATTGCATGCCTTATTGAATGCAATTTTTATGGACTATTAAATGAACTATTGATTGCGTGCAATAAAGCATGCAATTAATAACTAGAATAACATAGTATTGTCTCTCGACCTTTCTCTGCTTTGAACTCGGGCTGACCTGTAGCCAGTATGATTGTCTTGTGGAAGATTAGCTTTTGATGTTAGCATTTTTGATACACCAACCCCAACAGCCATTAGCCGTTTTCTCACTGATATCTCGCCGACACGACATACAAACAGGATTTACTCTGATGGACAGTATAAGAGGAGGCTGTGGTTTATAACTGCGCGAGGTCCACTGTTCACAGAACTACTAGTTCATTCTCTTATCACTCTCTCACTCTAAGAAGACAGGAGGAAAAGAAGAAGAAGAAGAAGAAGAAGAAGAAAAAGAAGAGAAGAAGAAGAAGAAGAGAAAGAAGAAGAAAAAAATTGAAGTAGCAGAAAAAAGAGGAGAAAGAAGTGGAAGCTGTTGCTGGTGGTGACAGTGAAGATGTGTTTTGCTTTACAGTCTTCTATGTCAAGTCAGTTCTTTGTGCTTTTCAATGTGAAAGTCGGCGGGAAGCCTATTGCATCCCCTCCTTCTACTTTTTTCACAATCTTTTCTATTTCCTCTTCTTCCACAACTTATTCTTCTTCTTCTCCTCCTTCTTCTCCTTCCTCTTCTCCTTCTTCTTTCTCTCCTTCTTCTTCTTCATCTTCTGCTTCTTCTTCTTCTTCTTCTTCTTCTCCTTCTCTTCTTCTTCTTCTCTTCTTCTTCTTCTCTTCTTCTTCTTCTTCTTCTTCTTCTTCTTCTTCCACTACTTCTTCTTTTTCTTCCTCTCCTTCTTTCCAATTGTCTCTTGCCGAAACTGTCACTTGACAGGCGCTCTCACTCTCTCTCATTGTCTACAAATTTCACTCCAAGGTTACAAACACTTTTCCTGTTCAGAAAGGTCCGTCAACCTATTTGGATTAAACGGTGTAATGATATCAGGGTTCGTATACCGGACCTGCATCGATACTACTTATAATAAAGGGAGATTGACTGATTGATTGAGTACTTTATTTATGTAGATTACAATATATACTGGCTTATACACTTATATACAATAGCTTACAATACTGCAAATATAGATGAATTTTCATAATATAGACTAAGAAAATAATTATTGAACTGTATATGATATGAAAAAGTAATTTGTAATATAATAACTATAGATAATTATATTGTTATGCATCTACATAAATTGGCGGAGCTTTGGACATATCAATGTCCATTCTTCGGAAAGAATATTCGAAGTATCCTTCCCACTAACTCTCTACCAAAACAGGGGACAGAGAGAGCGTGAGAAAAAGAGGAAGAACGGAGAAAAAGAGAAAGAAAGGGAGAAAAATGGAGATGGCAAGAGTGAGATTAATTGATTGAGTAGGCTACTTTATACAGGCTACAATACAATACTACACATCTATATAATAGCTTAGAATACAGCTTTAGATGGACACTATAATAAAGGAAAGAACTGGCTTATACACGTAGGGGATAGGAAATTCACGAATGACGTCTGAACTACTGGAGTGATTAACTTGGAATTTTGCATATAGATTCTTAAATATCGGGGCACCGAGCTTCGCTCGTTATTTATTTATTGAATTTTGATAAACCAAAATCAATCATTTAAAATGATTGGGGAAGTACTAACAGCACAGCCCAAAACTGTTTCTTTCCCGAATTTTGATTTTTACATTATAAATATTCCAGAAAGTAGGTTATGTTCCATACACTGGAATTCAAGTTTAATTTTCTGTTCAAACATTTGAAAACAAAATAAAATTATAATCTATATACGAACCAAATTAAATAACAAAATAACACTCACTATACACTTAAAATTGTCAAATAATGATCAACTTTAAAAATTATGATACACTCTAGTTTAGGAGGATTATCATGTCATGTCAACAAATCAGATTATGTTGATCAAATCTATTTAATTGTCTAGCTAGATGAAATTTCTCGCTGATTGATTATGATTACACAGCTGGAAATAATTCTGTCTCTCTCCCACACAGGCACACGCATCTTCTGTTATCAAGAGACGACGAAATTATCATCTGTATTCCAAGCATGAATTATCCTTTTAATGTCGTTCAGCGAGTTTTCCATAGAATGAGACCTAGTGCAATCGAATTTTTATATCATAAAACTACTAGGTTCCAAATTTCGTGGAAATCGTTAGAGCTGTTTTCGAGATCCGTAAAACTTAAATAACTAGATATAAAAATAGTCAGATATAAAATAACTAGATATAAAAATAACCAGGAATATACAGAAATTGCTCGCTCAATATAATAGGATTTACTGAGGAAAGTCATTGTCCTATTAATTTATTATTCTCCAAGATTTCAGTAGATAAAGCTCTCAGTTTTTAAAGTGTTTAATTAGACCCTTGCGGGGCACGGGTTACCAAATAGTAAACAGAGTGAGTTATATGTTTGGGAACCCTTCAATAAGTTTTTAAATAAATAATTGATAAAGTTCAATCTGCCGCCATTTTTGATAAAAGTATCATAGAACATTTTTATTGCTGCCATCTTTCTCGTTTTGAAAAGGCCTTCAAAATGATGTATCACACAATCGAAATATTTGAGTAACAACCCCTTATTTCTATGAAAAATAAAATTTCAATCAGTTGCCATTTTCGACAGTATCACAGAACATTTTTATCGATAACACCTTTTAGGTTTTAAAACGATCTTTAAAATGATGTACCACACAATTGGTGTTTACATTTGAAATATTCGAGCTACAACCCCTAAGTCACCTCCTTATGAGAGGTTGAAATTCAGTTGTACGTCAAAAGGTAGAGTATTCGACCAATAACTTATCCTGAAAGTTACAGTATTATATCTACAACAGTCTCCAACTTATTGAAGGATTCCCATACATATGACTCACTCTGTATAATAAATAATATCGGGGCACCGAGCTCCGCTCCTTATATCTATCTATTGATAAACAGAACACAATTCTCTTAAATGATCGTGTTTATTTTTTACAGCTGGCTATACGTCAGCTTATGAATTTCGGGGATGCGATATTTTGATTTTCCACAGACCGAGTGCGTCTCACTCACTTTTCTACTATCTACAGACGACGAAAGTCTAAGCTGTTTCAGCCAAGGATGAATTATCCTTTTAATGTCGTCCAGTGAGTTTTTAGAAGGATAAGATCTGGTGCAATCGAATTTTTATATCACAAACCTACTATGTTCCAAATTTTGTGAAAATCGTTAGAGCCGTTTTCGAGATCCGTTGAACATAAATAACGAGATAAAAATATACAGAAATGCCTCGCTTAATATAATAGGATTGTTAAAATGATTGCTCTTTCATCTACAAGTGTTATCAGATAGGATACTCACTAGAATAAATTATGAATAAAATTAAAAAATATGGCTTTCTTTGCCATTTTCTCTCAAGCATCCATTGCCCAACACAACAATGGTTTTAGTTACAGAATTCTCCGCAGTCCTATAAATAGCGGTGCTGTGGAGGCGAATGGTGAAGCAATCCAATTCTAGAAAGTGTTTCCACAAAATATTTGCTCACTTTTCATTTTCGCCTCCAAATCTACCTTACTTTTTCTTCTCCTTCTCACTTTTCACTCTACTCTTTCATCTCCACCCCAACTCTTCTCATTCAAATCTCAACAGGCAACTGTTGATTCTATTGGATCAATATTGCAGGCAACTATTGATTCTATTGGATTATCTCTTCACACTGGGAGAGTTAGAAAAATTGATCTCGTCAGCTGATCAATTTCGAATTATATTTCCGAAAAGGCCTTCTCTGATTGGCTCTCGTGAAATTAATCACGGTTAGAATTTAACCGGCTTTTGTGCAATCGTCTCTGAGTGTATTGCCTTACCTGCTTAAAATTTCCAACAGTAAAAAATAGTAGCCTCATGTCTATTTGATCATCGAATTTTGATTGTCCATAATAAATAATAATAATAATATCTTGTGACCTGGCTGGCTCAGGTCTGGTGTCAGAGTTTTCAGGTCACAACTGATCAATTTCAGGGCCTCTAACATGATCTAACGACTGATTTTCAGGCAGCCGGGACCGACGACTTAACATGTCCATCCGAAACACGGGAGTGACCCGAGTTTCCCATGATGAAGCTCAGACTGAAGTTGTATATCAGCAAGTGATGATATAAATCCACTTGAACTTCTTGTGTAGTTGAGAAGATCATATTGTGGTAGTTATTCATATTAAATAAAAATACTAAGAAATTTTCAAAACTACAGATTTCATTGAAAGTAGAAAGACCGGTTTTGGTTGTTACACCTTTGTCAATTACTGATAAACTAGAACTAAATACAAGAGCAGCAGAATTAATACTAGTGGGCGAGTACTGCTATTGGTCAAGGGCATGAACGCCTGCCATTGGCCCAGCTAGACACTCTCCTCGCACTTAACGGTGCCTATGATAGAAACGACACAAAATGGCGGTTCAAGCAACAGACTCGCCATGATAACAAAATTTACTTGCAGTACAAAATCAAACCCAAGAAAAAAACTGAAGTATCTTTTACTTATTTACTTAATTTCTTAGGCCCGGTTGCACAACAGCCGGTTAAATTTTAACCGTGATTAACTTCACGAGAACCAATCAGAGAAGACCTTCCTGATAAGACAGCTTCTCCGATTGGTTCTTGTGGAATTAATCACGGTTACAGTTTAACCGGCTTTTGTGCAACCGGCACTTAGTTTTCTTATTTGAAATATACTTGAAATTGTCACAATATTACACAGTAATACTGGACAGTTTTGAGAAATAAGTTTTGGTTGCATAATCTATATCAATCTTCAGTGTTTGTTTAAATGTTTAGTATCGACATAAACGTCCTATTTTTTTATAGTGGAGGAATACCACAATAATTATCTCTTACCATATAATCAAATTATCAAGGGCCAGACAAACCAAGGGTTTGCCAGCTCGGGATTTAGTAAAGTTCTAGACTTTAAACAGCTGGAGTCAGAAAATTGGCTTTCCGAAACGGGGCGTCATAGTCAAAGTAACGTTCAAATTAAATATCGAAAATCTAGAAAATTGAATACAAAATAAAATAAAGAGAAAAAAGTGTAAAGTCTCAGTTATTTTGAATTATTTGGGAATGTTTCATTTCGTCAAGGAAAAATTTATCCTTAAGTATATTTCAATAGTATACTTACATCCAACTGTATTTCATTCTATTTTTTTAATCTTGTTATATTTTACTTTCTAGTTATTAAAGTTAATATATTTCTTAATAAAGCTCACGAACGGACTCATGTCTTGTGAGCTTCACATTCTCTTGTACTTTGATTTTTTGTATTTGTACATTGAACATGTCAATTTGATTATTTTTGTAATATTGTAAAAGGAATGAATACATTTGATTTGAATTGAAAAAACGTTTCCAATCATAGAAATGAGAAAATAAAAATTGCGACGTTTGAAAAGCCAATTTTCTGACTCCAGCTGTTTAAAGTCTAGAACTTGGCTAAATCCCGAGCTCACAAACCGGCACTAAAAAATAATGACTTTGTTAATAATTGATATCATGTATTGTCCTCTGCATAATATACTACTGATCTACTAGCTTGATTTTCACAAGAGCTTCACTAACTGACATTTGTTGATCAATCCTACCAAATGACAAGATGTTACCCAATCATATTCATTTATTGATTGGAATATGAATGCTTCCCTAAATAAACACAATCAAGCAAATGGCTCCACTTGTCAAACTGTAGATAGAATCGGACACAGGAGTCTATTTGCATTTAAGGATGTTTGGAAACTCTTATCAAAATTAAAATACACATTAAACAAATTGATATTAAGTAGATAACAGGAATTTAATTAGCTTTATTTGCATTGATGATAGATCAATCAATTTATCAAGTCTCTACTCTAGTGAGGTCCACGTTATGACAGTGAAGAAAGATAGGGGAAGAGCGTTGCCGATATTCTGCCTTGTCACTGCCTCTATAGAGGTTAGCTGATACCGGTTACAGGAACTTTATTAACTATTATTAGCTTCATTTTAGGGTAATAAAGTTATTGTAATACCAGTATATCTGAGGCCAATAGCATGAAAAATACAAACCAATGATATAAGTAGTAGTCAGCCGGTTATTAGAATGGAAAATCACTAGAATATTAGCTTCATTGTGAGGTCCTCACGATAAAAGATTGCAGTATCCGATTGGGTGTATCGTAAGGAGGTTTTCAGTTTCATTGATTTAGATAATAGTTGATAAGATAATTCAATAGTAAGATATATTATAAGAGCGTTCATTATGACTAGTTATAAAACAACACAATGCATTTTTCCTCAACTGTTTTTCTGATGATGATGTTGCCCTCATGACCTCTAGGCTTGTGCGTGGGTTATGTGATCACATAAGATGAAATCATATTAGATTGAATGATGTTAAATGGAATATTTTTTTTTGGAAAGCAATACCATAGAGAAACGATAGCATAAGTAGATATCCCATGGTATAGGGCGTTTATGTCGCAACTTTTACTGTTATCCCAAGCCGATAGTTCACGTACTTCTTTCCTATGAAGCTGTGTGACGCTGGTAGTCTCTCAAATTGTGCCGTTTATACACTATCACCCCAACAGAACAGTAAAAATTGACAATAATCGACAGTAATCGGCTTGAGATAACAGTAAAAGTTCCGACATAAATTCCCTATACCATGGGATATCTACTTACCTATTGTTTCTCTATGGCAATACTTTTCTTTACCTATGGTGATAGGGCAAGGAAAGTAAAAATGAGAATCGTGAATTTCTTAATCAAGCGGAGTCAGAACTATAAAGTCCCCTCTATCACTCAACCTCGAAACATCGAGGTTCGAATGATGAGAGATCAGTGCTCCTACAGCCTAAAGCTTCAGGTAGGTTCCGAACCACTTCACCAGGAACACGGAATCGATATTCTGATGATATTTTGGGTAGAAATTTGGCACAGATGTGAGGTAAGGTTGGAGCACACATTGGGGACAGCTAACCGTGAATACATACCGGTCTGTTAGTATCCTGCCTATCCCACGGGATTTCCAGGACTTCCCGAATAGATAATGTGAACCAATACTTACTGCTTTAGAGTAGAATGTCTCTGAAGCTTCCTTTAGAAGGTTCTCAGTCCTTCAAGTATGAAGGAGTATGATAGTGGGGTTCACGTTCTAATTACAGAGAAGAAATATAGAAGAGCAACGTTGCCGATTCTCTGCCTTGCCACTGCCCTCTATAGAGGATAACTGATACTGGTATATCTGATGTACTGTATAATTAACTGTTTATTATAATCAATTGAATTCAATTTCTCACGGTATCCTATTATATTAAGCGAGCAATTTCTGTATTTATATAATATATGGTTATTTTTATATCTGATTTTTTTATCTGGTTAGTTATGTTTAACGAATCTCGAAAACGGCTTTAACGATTTTCACGAAATTTGGAACATAGTAGGTCAATGATATGAAGATTCGATTGCACTAGGTCTCATCCTTGAAAACTCGCTGAACGACATTAAAAGGATAAATTCATCCTTGGCTGAAACAGCTGTGGATAGTAGAAAAGTGAGTATGTAAAAAATCAAAATATCGCATTCCCGAAATTCATAAGATGACGTATAGCCAGCTGTGATTATAAACACGATCATTTTAGAGAATTTTGCTCTGTTTATCAATTAATAAAAATAACGAGCGAAGCTCGGTGCCCCGATATTAGTATATTAAGTAACATGGACGGGAAGGGGCATTTTGCAGGCGAGAATGATGTTTCTAGTCGAAGTGTTAGCCAAGACTAGAATTTCATTGGAGCACTGCAAAATACATTCACGTCCAAGAAACGTACACTATTTTTTGCCATAATAATCTGGAGAAGAATAATTATTGAGAAATGGAAATCATTACCTGCTTGTGCTGAAATTACCACATGCATTCTATAAACATAACCTAGTTTACAAATTCCAAATCAGGAATTTTTTTGAAGTTTACAAAACTTCCACCTGGAGCGTTGAAGTTGGTTTTTTGTAGCAGTTTTGCTGTTCCCATTCCGGAACTAGAAACATACTCGACTGTAAAGAAAACATATGGTTTCATTACAGTAAAGTATGCTGTAATGAGATTTATATGTATATTTGTTCTGCAAACAGCTTTTTACCGGCTTGATTTCATGCATGGAAAACAGCTGATATTGAATGACTATGACAAAATAGTACTTTTTGTCATACTTACCCAATTGCTGCTGTTTTTCATGCATTAAATCAAGCCGGTGAACAGCTGTTTGCAGAACAAGAAAACATGTGATTTTCATTACAGCATACTATACTGTAATGATATTATATGTTCTCTTTACAGTCGAGTATGTTAGGACTCCACTGAGTCCTTATAACATCTGAGTAATTAATATACTAACTCAAATAATTAAAGAACTCATAATTTAAGGAGTTTCAAGTTATAAGAACTCATCTGAAATCTTGTTATTTAGGCCTTTATCATTTTATTTGAGCTTGAAGGGTCTGTACTGTCTGTTATGAACTTAGCGCTATGGGCTAGGTCATGTTTATAGAATGTAGTAGCTCGTGCAGCAGCAGGTAATGGATTCTGTTTCTCAGCAATATTATTCTTTCTCAAATAAGTATGACAAAAAATATTGTACGTAACTTGTACGTTAACATATTTACTGCATACGTATGATAATTCTGCCCTCAACTACGTTTCGGGCAGAAACAATCATACTTATGCGGTAAATTATCGTTACCGGACATGTTACGTAAGTAATTGAGTAAGTATGACAAACATATTTTTCCCTCCAGCTACTGTCTAAAGTGCTTACTTTACTTCCTGGAACATAATACTAAACTGACACTTTTTCGCTCTCATGACGAAAAAAGAGAAAAACTCCCTAGAGCGTAGAGTAACTCCATTTGAATAACATGGGAAGCATCTCCATTTTAATAACTTATATTTGAAATATGTTAGAAGGTCTAAGCCCAGATGAGGAAGCATAATAGAGGTGTCTGTCATTGAGTCAACTGAATTCAATACCACAACCAGAAATTTGATCAACTCATGAAATATATGTTTGTATGATATTACATACTTAATATTAATTATCACGTACACCCTGAGTAGCTTCAGAGGTGGGTGATTGATACCCAGGTGTTGCTCCTGGATGACTTCTCTCAGTCGTAATGTGGGCGGTGAAAGGAGGCAAGTCGAAGTTCCTCTTCCTTCTTCTTGGTGCCTCAGCTGGCGTGAACAGCACCTCCTGGTGCTTCTGACGGCGTGAAGGTCGCTCTCTTCTCTGATGACACCACTTTGATGTAATTTTGTATCGGCCTTACGGCCTCGGTTCCGCTCCAGTGGAGTAGGAAGAGGAAGGACAGACAGGATAGGGACGGCAGACAACGGTCCGCTGTGCCCTGGGGAGAAGGAAGAATAGGGACGGCAGACAACGGTCCGCTGTGCCCTGGGGAGAAGGAAGGATAGGGACGGCAGACAACGGTCCGCTGTGCCCTGGGGAAAAGGAAGAATAGGGACGGCAGACAACGGTCCACTGTGCCCTGGGGAGAAGGAAGAATAGGGACGGCAGACAACGGTCCGCTGTGCCCTGGGGAAATGGGAGGACAGGGACGGCAGACACGGTCCGCTGTGCCCTAGGGAGATGAGAGGACAGGGACGGCAGACAACGGTCCGCTGTGCCTGGGGGAATGGAAGGACAGGGACGGCAGACAACGGTCCGCTGTGCCCTGGGGGAATGGAAGGTCAGGGACGGCAGACAACGGTCCGCTGTGCCCTAGGGAGATGGGAGGACAGGGATGGCAGACAACGGTCCGCTGTGCCCTAGGGAGAAGGAAGAATAGGGACGGCAGACAACGGTCCGCTGTGCCCTGGGGAGAAGGAAGAATAGGACGGCAGACAACGGTCCGCTGTGCCCTGGGGAAATGGGAGGACAGGGATGGCAGACAACGGTCCGCTGTGCCCTAGGGAGATGAGAAGACAGGGACGGCAGACACGGTCCGCTGTGCCCTGGGGGAATGGAAGGACAGGGACGGCAGACAACGGTCCGCTGTGCCTGGGGGAATGGAAGGTCAGGGACGGCAGACAATGGTCCGCTGTGCCCTGGGGAAATGGGAGGACAGGGACGGCAGACAACGGTCCGCTGTGCCCTGGGGGAATGGAAGGTCAGGGACGGCAGACAACGGTCCGCTGTGCCCTGGGGAAATGGGAGGACAGGGACGGCAGACAACGGTCCGCTGTGCCTAGGGAGATGGGAGGTCAGGGACGGCAGACAACGGTCCGCTGTGCCCTAGGGAGATGGGAGGACAGGGACGGCAGACAACGGTCCGCTGTGCCCTGGGGAAATGGGAGGACAGGGACGGCAGACAACGGTCCGCTGTGCCCTAGGAGATGGGAGGTCAGGGACGGCAGACAACGGTCCGCTGTGCCCTAGGGAGATGGGAGGACAGGGACGGCAGACAACGGTCCGCTGTGCCTGGGGGAATGGAAGGACAGGGACGGCAGACAACGGTCCGCTGTGCCCTAGGGAGATGGGAGGTCAGGGACGGCAGACAACGGTCCGCTGTGCCCTAGGGAGATGGGAGGACTGGGACGGCAGATAACGGTCCGCTGTGCCCTAGGGAGATGGGAGGACAGGGACGGCAGACAACGGTCCGCTGTGCCCTAGGGAGATGGGAGGTCAGGGACGGCAGACAACGGTCCGCTGTGCCCTAGGGAGATGGGAGGACAGGGACGGCAGACAACGGTCCGCTGTGCCCTAGGGAGATGGAAGGTTAGGGACTTACGGCAGCCAAGGGGCCGCGGTACCAGGACAGGAGGTTGGGGACGTACGGCAGCCAACGGGCCGCTGTACCAAGAGCAGGAAGGTTGTGAGCGGAATGCTGTGGTCTGAGGCTCGTCCGGCCTTTAAATACTCCCCCAAAGTGGAGGGGATGGAGTTGTGCCGCCGCCAGAGGCGGTGGATATCGTCTCGATTTGCGGAAGATGGTGCGCCATCGGTACCTTCCTTATCTCCGCGGTCGGCTAGCATTGCTGATAGCTGAGCGTCTTTCTTCAATATTATTAATTATTCAACAATATTTTCCGTCACAATTTTACTTTGTGACACCCCACTCCTACTTGTGGGGGGGGGGTGGTTCGGAGCCCTCTATGGCACCACATTTAAAGGCGTGAGCCATCTAGGCATCACCTTAAGAGGTGTACACCTCTCAGGCATCACCTTTAGAGGTGTATGACACTCGCTATAAGCTTCATCTATACCTGGTCCACAGGTACATATTTACATCGTCCATTTGATAATCGGACTTTTATGCGTGGCTTGCCGGCCCGTTTGCGCTTGCCTGATGTTGTGTTGCAGTGGCACAGCACTGGATCCATATTTCGAGAGGGGCCTGGTCTGGGTTCCTTTGACGGTGGGACTACTTCATTGGTAGTTGAATACTGCGTTTACTCCATTTCAGTTGAGGATGGTATTGACTCCTCCACATCCATGACAGTAGGGGGTGGTATTGACTCTTCCACATCCCTCTCGGATTCACCACTTGTGTTGGTGGCTGGGGCATGAATCGTGGCCTGCCGTTGAGAGTCAGTCATCTCTTCCCTGTGATCCATCACTATGTTGCCCGAAGATGCTTGTTCTGGAATATATGACAATTCTGCCCTGGCATCAATCAAAGCATTGAGTTCAACTCCATTCAAACCAACCTGCATGAATATCCTTTTGTCATGATCCTTGTTGTCCTGAGATTCGGATTGTACAGCTGATATTGTTGGGACTTTTGTTGTCCTACTCCCCGATAAGGGTGATCGCAACATAATTGGCTGTCTTGAAGGATTCAATTGGGGAGGATCCCACTCCACCTCTCTTGTGAATGTGTGAATATTCACTCTGTTTTTACGCATAAATTCCATGCCCAATAGCAGATCTTGTTCAAGTCCTTCCATTATAGATGCCACTAGTGGAACTGTGATTTGTTCTATGGTCACATTAGTAGTCACTTTCCCATTTAACGGGGTTGACCGTCCATCACTAATATCGCGCGGTGACGTGCTGGTTCTTTCCGTATCATCCCTATTTTCCGGATGACTTCATAGACCTCGTTGCTCATATAATTAGCTTCAGCACCCGTATCTAGCAAGGCCTGACACTTTTTACCGCCGATTATTACGGCAATGAATAGTCTGTTGTCTCTTGATGACTCTTCAATCACAGGAATCCTGTGTGCTGTTCGCATCACTGCTGTCTTGTTCGGAGTTTTATTCTCCTTCTGCACATCACAGACACATTTCAGTGCTCTCTTTCCGCTCCTTTTACATGGTGGGATATCGGGACAGTGTGATCTCCAGTGCCCCGGTCTCTTGTATTGCCCACACATGGGTTCAGACTCACTAAGAGATGGTCTGTTACTAGTAGGGGTTATAACTGTCTCAACCTTGAGCCTTGTAATCTTTTTCGTGTCCTCAATCATGTGAACTCTCGAATTCTGTCTATTCTGTTTCTCCTCTGCTTTTATTTGTTCATACTCCCTCGCGAATTTTTCCAATTCGTTGATACTATGAACATCTGATTGCCGAATATACAATTTGTACCGTGGGAGGAGATTCTTATACACTCTCTGTAATTTATTCTCGTCTGTAAAACCTCCTCGGCACCTCATGAGTGTCAGTACATCTTCGAGAAATTCGTCAAACGATTCACCTTCCCTTTGCTTCCTTGCCTGTATTAAATTCTCGAGGTCCTCCTCATAGGTAAGTGGGTAGTAGCGTGATCTGAAATTTGTCACAAAATTGTCCCACGATTTCCACTGGTCACGACGATTACGCATCCATAGAGTAGCTTTACCAACTAGTAGCTCAGGTAGCGCGACTAGTAGTTGGTTGCCAGTGAGCCCATAGGCTTGTTGTAGCTCGTCTAGCCTTTCTAAGAAGCTGGGAGCATCTGACTGGCCATCGAATGACAGTCTCCAGCTTTTACTTTGTCACATACCGCCCCTGGGTCCATGAGGGGGTTTGTGTGAATGTTGGTTCCAACTTCAGCATGAGTACCTGTTGCTGAGTGTCCGGATTCCTCACTGCTTCTGCTCACTATTCCAGGTCTTGGGCTGGGAAAACGTACAGCCATCTTCTTATGTTGTTCTACTAACAACCTTCTCAACTCAGCAAGTGTTCCAGATGACACTATGCCCCAATCTTGTAGAAGATTGAATGCTTCTTCCTTTTTCAATTTATAGATCCAGGAAACTCTGGGGTCGGCTATCACCTCGGGGTTTATGTCCTCGACCGACTGATCCTCTGTCAGCTCCTGGTGTTGAGCATCTGAATCAGACTCTCCCTGTTCACTCATGATTCTTACTTCGATGCCTCGTGCCCCAAGTGCGGGAGCCAATCTATCACGTTCACCCTGAGTAGCTTCAGAGGTGGGTGATTGATACCCAGGTGTTGCTCCTGGATGACTTCGCTCAGTCGTAATGTGGGCGGGGAAAGGAGGCAAGTCGAAGTTCCTCTTCCTTCTTCTTGGTGCCTCAGCTGGCGTGAACAGCACCTCCTGGTGCTTCTGACGGCGTGAAGGTCGCTCTCTTCTCTGATGACACCACTTTGATGTAATTTTGTATCGGCCTTACGGCCTCGGTTCCGCTCCAGTGATGTAGGAAGAGGAAGGACAGACAGGATAGGGACGGCAGACAACGGTCCGCTGTGCCCTGGGGAGAAGGAAGAATAGGGACGGCAGACAACGGTCCGCTGTGCCCTGGGGAGAAGGAAGGATAGGGACGGCAGACAACGGTCCGCTGTGCCCTGGGGAGAAGGAAGAATAGGGACGGCAGACAACGGTCCGCTGTGCCCTGGGGAAAAGGAAGAATAGGGACGGCAGACAACGGTCCGCTGTGCCCTGGGGAGAAGGAAGAATAGGGACGGCAGACAACGGTCCGCTGTGCCCTGGGGAAATGGGAGGACAGGGACGGCAGACAACGGTCCGCTGTGCCTAGGGAGATGGGAGGACAGGGACGGCAGACAACGGTCCGCTGTGCCCTGGGGGAATGGAAGGACAGGGACGGCAGACAACGGTCCGCTGTGCCCTGGGGGAATGGAAGGTCAGGGACGGCAGACAACGGTCTGCTGTGCCCTGGGGAAATGGGAGGACAGGGACGGCAGACAACGGTCCGCTGTGCCCTAGGGAGATGGGAGGTCAGGGACGGCAGACAACGGTCCGCTGTGCCCTAGGGAGATGGGAGGACAGGGAAGGCAGACAACGGTCCGCTGTGCCCTAGGGAGATGGGAGGTCAGGGACGGCAAACAACGGTCCGCTGTGTCCTGGGGAAATGGGAGGACAGGGACGGCAGACAACGGTCCGCTGTGCCCTAGGGAGATGGGAGGACAGGGACGGCAGACAACGGTCCGCTGTGCCCTGGGGGAATGGAAGGACAGGGACGGCAGACAACGGTCCGCTGTGCCCTAGGGAGATGGGAGGATAGGGACGGCAGACAACGGTCCGCTGTGCCCTAGGGAGAAGGAAGAATAGGTACGGCAGACAACGGTCCGCTGTGCCCTGGGGAGAAGGAAGAAGAATAGGGACGGCAGACAACGGTCCGCTGTGCCCTGGGGAAATGGGAGGACAGGACGGCAGACAACGGTCCGCTGTGCCCTAGGGAGATGGGAAGACAGGGACGGCAGACAACGGTCCGCTGTGCCCTGGGGGAATGGAAGGACAGGGACGGCAGACAACGGTCCGCTGTGCCCTAGGGAGATGGGAGGTCAGGGACGGTAGACAACGGTCCGCTGTGCCCTGGGGAAATGGGAGGACAGGGACGGCAGACAACGGTCCGCTGTGCCCTAGGGAGATGGGAGGTCAGGGATGGCAGACAACGGTCCGCTGTGCCCTGGGGGAATGGAAGGTCAGGGACGGCAGACAACGGTCCGCTGTGCCTGGGGAAATGGGATGGGAGGACAGGGACGGCAGACAACGGTCCGCTGTGCCTAGGGAGATGGGAGGTCAGGGACGGCAGACAACGTCCGCTGTGCCCTGGGGAAATGGGAGGACAGGGACGGCAGACAACGGTCGCTGTGCCCTAGGGAGATGGGAGGTCAGGGACGGCAGACAACGGTCCGCTGTGCCCTAGGGAGATGGGAGGACAGGGACGGCAGACAACGGTCCGCTGTGCCCTAGGGAGATGGGAGGTCAGGGACGGCAGACAACGGTCCGCTGTGTCCTGGGGAAATGGGAGGACAGGGACGGCAGACAACGGTCCGCTGTGCCCTAGGGAGATGGGAGGACAGGGACGGCAGACAACGGTCCGCTGTGAACGTAGCAGTGATCACCGAGACCAAGAAAAAGCTAGAAGGCACCAAGGATTGGGGAGATTACGTGGAGGTTTGGAGTGGTGTTGAACAAAATAGGAGAGCTTGTGCTGGAGTGATGGTGTTGGTTGACCGGAAATGGAAAAATAGAATAGAGAGCTATGCCTTTGTCGATGAAAGAGCTATAAGAATCAGATTTAAAGTAGACAGAGGCTTCTTGACATTGATTGGTGTGTATGCTCCAGAGGAAGGAAGAAAGGCAGAAACTATAGAGTTTTATGACATTTTACAGCGACAACTGAAATCTTGTAAGAAATCAGACTATGTCATTGTTGCTGGCGATTTGAATGCTCGTGTTGGAAATCATCCAATTCCACAGGTGGTAGGAACTTTTGGAGAATGTCATTTAAATGAGAATGGGAGACATTTACGTGATTTCTGTACATTCATGATCTAAAAATCACAAATACTTTCTTCAAAAAAAGGACATTCACAAATACACTTGGGCAGCAAGAGGCTACAGATCGTTGATTGACTATGTTATAGTTAATAAGAAAATGTCAAGTCAAGTTCAAGACACTAGAGTATACAGAGGAAGTGACATCTCAAGTGACCACTATTTAGTAGCTTCGAAAATACAGATGTGGACCAAGTGGAGGAAAAGAAAGAAACTCACACAAAAAGAAGAAAACGAAGCTTATAAGGTCTACCTCTTACAAACCGAGAGTGTCAGGAATTTATATCAGACCAGACTAACACAGAAGCTCTCTATGCGGCCAACTGCATCATCGGTGGAGGAAGAATGGAACATTGTAAGAGATACGCTAAAAGATGTAGCCTACGAAACGTTTGACACGCAAAAATTAAAAAAAAAGAAAAAAAGGTTTAAAAATTTGGAACGAAGAGATTTCTGAAGCAATAAGGAATAAGAAGAAGGCTTACAAACAATTACTACAATCTCCAACAGATCAGGCAAAACAAAATTATAGAATAAAGCGCAATATAGCAAAAACTATTGTCAGGAAAGCACATGAAGACTCATGGGACAGATTCATTTCAGGAATTGAGGATGATCTACATGGGAGGCAGGAAGTTGCCTATAAACTAATAAAACACCTCAATAGTGATGTGAAGGAAATGGCTAAAATAGAAAACATAGGCAAAGAAGAATGGATTCAGCACTATAAGGATTTGTGGTACAAAAGTGATGTACCATTTATGGAAAAAGCACAACAGTTGCAAAGAAAGATAGATGGTATTGATCTGATTGGTATTGAGGAATTAGAAGAAGCCCTTAGACAAACCAAGAATAGAAAGGCAACAGGATTGGATCATATAAACTCAGAACTACTGAAATATGGAGGCACACTTTTAAAAATTTCGCCTACTTCACTTGATAAACATGTGCTGGACATCAAGGTATATTCCTGAAGATTGGAGAAAAGCAATAGTTATATCACTTTTAAAAAAGGCAGCAGGAATAATCCAAATAATTATAGAGGGATAAGTTTATTGAGCAATGTGTATAAGCTATACAGTAAAATCTTGAACAATAGGCTCAGAAAAATCTCGGATGTGCTTTTATTAGAAGAGCAGGCCGGCTTTAGAAAAGGAAGGTCTTGTATTGACGATGTTTTTTCATTGAAGCAGATAATTGCAAAACGAGTAGAATTAATGTAGAGACACACCTTGCATTTGTAGACTACGAAAAGCGTTCGACAAAGTAGATCGACAGTTATTATTTGAAAAATTAATAAGAAGAGGTTTCCCAATCCACCTAGTTGAGGTTATCAAGAGCTTGTATCATGGAACGACTATAATCTTGGATTGTTCAGGTTCATTAACACAGGAAATTTGCACCAATGTTGGCTTAAGACAAGGTTGTCCGCTCTCTCCAACATTGTTCAATGTGTATGCTGATGATCTGTGTAGACGTTGGAAGCAAAAGATACAAGGAGGCATCCAAATATCTCCTACAATGATTCTCAGTTCACTGTGGTTCGCTGATGACCAGGTAATATTGCAAGAAACTGAGGATGATCTGCAGAGAGCATTATACCATCTGAATCTCCTCAGTGCTGAGTATGGCATGAAGATCTCATTCAGCAAAACGAGGGTGATGGCTTTCCAGGGAAAATATCCATTGAGATCTAAAATAGTTCTCGATAATAAAGTCCTGGAACAAGTATCACATTTCAAGTATTTGGGTTGTGATATAACCTATGAAATGGACCAAGACTTGAGTGTAAAATTGAATAGATTCCAATCCATGTGTGAGCAATAAATAGGACTTTGAGAAACAGAGCCAGGAGAGAGACAAAACTCAATTCTATAAGGTTATGGCTATTCCAACGCTCTTATATGGCTCTGAATCTTGGATACCTAGGGAGATGGGAGGACAGGGACGGCAGACAACGGTCCGCTGTGCCCTAGGGAGATGGGAGGTCAGGGACGGCAGACAACGGTCCGCTGTGTCCTGGGGAAATGGGAGGACAGGGACGGCAGACAACGGTCCGCTGTGCCCTAGGGAGATGGGAGGACAGGGACGGCAGACAACGGTCCGCTGTGCCCTGGGGGAATGGAAGGACAGGGACGGCAGACAACGGTCCGCTGTGCCCTAGGGAGATGGGAGGATAGGGACGGCAGACAACGGTCCGCTGTGCCCTAGGGAGAAGGAAGAATAGGTACGGCAGACAACGGTCCGCTGTGCCCTGGGGAGAAGGAAGAATAGGGACGGCAGACAACGGTCCGCTGTGCCCTGGGGAAATGGGAGGACAGGGACGGCAGACAACGGTCCGCTGTGCCCTAGGGAGATGGGAAGACAGGGACGGCAGACAACGGTCCGCTGTGCCCTGGGGGAATGAAGGACAGGGACGGCAGACAACGGTCCGCTGTGCCCTGGGGGAATGGAAGGTCAGGGACGGCAGACAACGGTCCGCTGTGCCCTGGGGAAATGGGAGGACAGGGACAGCAGACAACGGTCCGCTGTGCCCTAGGGAGATGGGAGGTCAGGGACGGCAGACAACGGTCCGCTGTGCCCTGGGGGAATGGAAGGTCAGGGACGGCAGACAACGGTCGCTGTGCCCTGGGGAAATGGGAGGACAGGGACGGCAGACAACGGTCCGCTGTGCCCTAGGGAGATGGGAGGTCAGGGACGGTAGACAACGGTCCGCTGTGCCCTAGGGAGATGGGAGGACAGGGACGGCAGACAACGGTCCGCTGTGCCCTAGGGAGATGGGAGGACAGGGAGGCAGACAACGGTCCGCTGTGCCTAGGGAGATGGGAGGTCAGGGACGGCAGACACGGTCCGCTGTGCCCTGGGGAAATGGGAGGACAGGGACGGCAGACAACGGTCCGCTGTGCCTTAGGGAGATGGGAGGTCAGGGACGGCAGACAACGGTCCGCTGTGCCTAGGGAGATGGGAGGACAGGGACGGCAGACAACGGTCCGCTGTGCCCTAGGGAGATGGGAGGACAGGGACGGCAGACAACGGTCCGCTGTGCCCTAGGGAGATGGGAGGTCAGGGACGGCAGACAACGGTCCGCTGTGCCCTAGGGAGATGGGAGGACAGGGACGGCAGACAACGGTCCGCTGTGCCCTAGGGAGATGGAAGGTTAGGGACTTATGGCAGCCAAGGGGCCGCGGTACCAGGACAGGAGGTCGGGGATGTACGGCAGCCAACGGGCCGCTGTACCAGGAGCAGGAAGGTTGTGAGCGGAATGCTGTGGTCTGAGGCTCGTCCGGCCTTTAAATATTATTAATTATTTAACAATATTTTCCGTCACAATTTTACTTTGTGACATAATAGACGATAAAAATGTATACGTATTTTAAAATATTTTATTCTATTCAAAATACCAGCCAATGTTTTCCATCTGCAATTCAAATCTGAAACGCGTGTTCTGGAGTAAGCCATTTTTGATAGCCACCCAGCTGATAATTGTTCAAACTTTGGCCGACAGATAGCGTAATCGGCAGTGCCAATCAGGCGACCGGTTTTTAGGTTTTAGATTTTAGGTTATGTTGTTAGAAGACATTGTCACCAATAACGTAAGTTATTGAAATTATTTGATTTGCAGTTTCTATGAAAAAATGTAGGTGGAGGAGAAATGTTGTGTACATCACGAGCGAAAAATACTTTTTCTCCCTCAGGAAATTGTTGAATACTTCTTACTTTTTCTCGCAGGGAGAGAAAGTCTCACTTTTCACTTTAAGTATACAAATAACTATTCTAATAATTTGACAAAAGCAAGTGCACGCGTTCAGTGTGAGTGCTCCTATTGTTCTATCCTGATTTGTTTCTCATCATGCATGAACTGACGTGCACTTGCACATGAACGCATCCAATGTAATCATACCCTAGAAAGAAATCAAGGGTTTTGAAAGAACGAATCAGGGTTTCAATAAAAAGGGATAAGATGGATTCATGAGGAGTGATGTATGAAAAGAGCATTGACAAAACTTCTTAGGGTAGGGAAAATACTAGGAGACTTCGTAGATAATAATTCCTGTGGAGGAGGGAGTGAATTCACGTTGGAGTTAGGGATGGTTTTGAGGCAGGGGTGGTTTCAGATGGAAATAGTGAGGGGGTCGGAGGAGGACACGATTTGAAATTCAGGTGTCAACCCCGGGTGACTAATTTCAACGCCTCAACCCAATGATAAACGTCTGTTACACGAAAAGTTTGAATATGACGGGGTAAGGGGTTCATATCTAGTGAGGTCCACGTTATAATGGCTGTGTTTGATCAACATTGGTGCTGCTATCCTTGTCTATCTTCTTTGTAAAATCTTCGTATCATCTTTGTATAATCTTCGTATCATCTTTGTATTTTCTTCGTATCATCTTTGTATAATCTTCGTATCATCTTCTCATAGTGAGGTCCACATTGTAATGGCAGCATTTGTTCAACATTGGTGTTGCTATCCTTGTCTATCATCTTTGTAACATCTTCGTATCATCTTCTCATACACTCTATAATGGCAGAAGTTTTGATTAATATTTGTGTTGCTATCTTTGTCTATCATTCGACAAAGCAGATTGCGTCATCCTTCTCCATCTACCCAACGTTGCCGTTTTTAACGAAGTAGAAATATAATTAATCAAATATGAATCATGAAACTGATAAATTCAATCAATGAAAAATATACAGGATAGCTGATACCGGAATATCTGATTCATATAGACAGTATCTGACAGTTGATAGTTTAATTGTCTTCATTCTGTCTATGAATAATAAACTGTCTATGTATGTTCTAGACGAATAGAGACAGTTAATTATTCTAAAATGGGATGAACTATCAACTGTCAGATACTGTCTATATGAATCAGATATTCCGGTATCAGCTATCCTTGATAGAAGGCTGAGAAAGATAGTAGGAGGAACAAGGCAAGAAGGAGAAGGGGGTGGAGAATAGAGCCTAGAATGAGGAGGAAATAATATCTAGGAGAGGAACAAGAGAAGAAGGAAGAAAAAGATGAAAAGGAGGATAAGGAAGAAAAAGGTGAGAAGAAGAAGAAGAAGGAGAAGAAGAAGAAGAAGAAGAAAAAGAAGAAGAAGAAGAAGAAGAAGAAGAAGAAGAAGAAGACAGATAAGAAGAAGGGGAAGAAAAAGAAGAAGAATAAGAAGAAGAAGAAGAAGAAGAAGAAGCCTGGGATCTGCTGCGATTATGTAAATCATGCACGTCAACTTAATTTAGTGTCGACACACCACCTCTGCTTGGTCTCGCTGGAGTTTAGGAATCAGTGAGTGGAAGGAGAAGAAGGAGAGGGGTTGAGGTGAAGAGTAAGAGAGGAAGAGAGAGAGTGTGAGAGTGAGTGTGAGAGGGTGAGAGTGACTGTAGGGGGTTTGAAAGTGTCGCATATGCGTCTCAAAGCAAGCGACAAATTGTGATGTCGCATCATGTCACTGACGACTGAATACAGGGATGATGACAGAGAGAGAGTGAGAAAGAGTAAGAAAGGAAGAGAGGGTGTGTGGGAGTGTTTGACAGTGTGAGAGAGAGGGATGACAAATCAAGAATGAAAAGAAGAGAGAAGAGATGATGAGCAAAATAATATCAAATCGTGAAATTAGCATCAATCGGCTAAATCTCCCAAAAATAATATAATCATAAGTCATAAGAATGATTCTTATACTTCTGATATGAAATTTCAACATGAAGGTAGGGATGTCAATCCCGGGATCCCGGGACTCCGAATTCCGGGATCCCGGTCCATTTTTGATACCCAACAATACCAGGATATTTCAGCGTCGATCCTGGGATTTTCGGGATTGGAAAACCTGTATTTGTGAATCGTATTTTCCAAAAACAATTCAATATAGAATTCATTCGAGGTGATGAATATGAGTTTTGCATAAATAGTTTATTGTTTAAGTGTTTGACTAATTTATTCTACAGGCACAGCCTACAGTTGCATATACATAATATATCATACTCTCTACTAACTAAATAGAATTCGCATTATCGGTTCGCATTATTCGGTGCTGGTGTTTACACAGCACCACAATTACCAGTCTAGATCAATGAGGGTAGAATGTACATTCTATACATTTTATACTCTCTGGTCTAGACGGCGCAATATTCTCAATAGTGCTGATGTCATTTCCTTGAAATGCATTCAGAGCTTTGAAAAGACTTCAGAAATCAGGAATAAACAAGCACCATCTAATTACTCTCTGTCTTATTATGCCCAATGTATCTCTTCTCTTTCTCTTTTATAAGTAAAATATCTAGTTGAAGTAGAATATATAGTTGGCTCAACGAAATTTCATTTAGTAGTGGTTCAGCTTTCAAAAAAGTTACTCCCAATCTTGAAAACATTAATAGAGATGGAATGTTTGATTTCAATATTATTCCTAAGTATTTTTCATTTCAATAATATCCTCTCCCTCTATAATGAGCTCTATTTCATCTCCGCACACTGTTACTGAACATGTAATTGAGTAGGAACAATTGGTTAAAAATGCATAAAGCTGATTTATTCCAATCCCGGGATCCCTGGATTGATATTGGGTAATCCTGAAATACCGGGATTGGAAATCAGTCCCGGGATTGACATCCCTACATGAAGGGTGAAAAACAGATGTAACGTTGAAATAAATCGAGCGCTGAACAGCAACAAATCACATTCTACGTAAGTATGAGATCGTAATGAATGCGAATGATATGTGCAAGTGATGTATAAATGAATACGATGAATAAATTAGAGTCAAAATGGCATCGAATTTAATAATCAGATAGTGATGAACTACTTTGAACTACGACATCTGGTCTGACTGTTTTGCGATTTATCTAAAACCAAGTGTGCAGTGAAGCGTCTTCTATTATTGAAGCTACAGCACATGATAATGTGTTTTCCAATATCAAGAGGTGTGGCATGAATAATATCAAATAGCAACACTTAAGTGTTTATGTTCCTTTCTACTCGCGAGATATTTCGAAATGGAATGTTAGTTGCTTTATAGATTTTGATACAGTGGCTATCTTAACCTTCTAGTCGTGACCCCGGGTCCCAGGGACCCAGGCAATTTTTTTTAGTTCTAATTTTGCTCCCGTTTGCTTTACTGTCTATTGTGACCCATGTAAGTTCATGTCAGTAGACACTTGAACTTGATGTAGAGTGTTAGTGCTCTGTGACTTGTTGTTTTCGTGAAATGACGTTTCTGGGTCCCAGGGACCCAAGGGTCACGACTAACGTGCTTTCTTAGTTTTTTTTTTCAAATGCACATCGAAAAATGCACTGCGAAATGCATTTATCGCAGAGAAAAATTGATTGGGCACTGCTACTCCAATCAGAGCTATTCCTGGGAATATCATATTACTAGCCGTCAGGCTCGACATATCCGTTTAGTCTGGACCCCCGACTGAAAAATGCAGGCGAGCGAAGCGAGCCTGCTGATCTCATTCTTGGATGATCCAGTCGGGGATCCAGGGGGCGGATCCCCCTGGCTAGACGGATATGGCGAGCGAAGAGAGCCTGACGACTAGTCATATATATTCCAAGATCATTGTTATTTGACCGATATCCTATCATACATAATGATTTTGTAGATGATTTCGCAATGCATCATCGAAATGATAATGTACTGTAAAATTTTGTAATAAATGTCATATCGAGTTATCACTGACAAGAAAATGACGAGTGAGCCCCCAGGCTAGAGAACTCGCTCATTAATAATTTAACGTCTCACTCATTTTTAATTTGGACTGTAGTAAAAATTTGAGAAGTGACAGTTTTGGGCATAAGCCTGTTTGGCCTTCTCACATAAGTGTAATGATTGTACATGACTGAATAAATACATAAATAAATGATTGTACCAATTTTGAAATCTGCAACTTGTAATTACTCGTATTGTTATGTGAATCAATAGAACCTCATAGGTTACTCTGTAGTGGTGAATGTTTAATCCGTGTTTCAGATGGACACGTTAAGTCGTCGGTCCCGGCTGCCTAAAAAGCAGTCGTTAGGTCATGTCAGAGGCCCTGAGATTGATCAGCTGCGACCTGAAAACTCTGACACCAGACCTGAGCCAGCCAGGTCACTCGATATTATTATTATTATTATTAGTGGTGAATGGTATGGGAAATAATCCCATTCTTGGAAAAAGATACTCAAGTATGTAATTCCCAACCCAAAGAGAGAGAAAGAGGGTGTGTGAAAGAGAACGGGAATGATAGGATAACGAACCAATTGATGCAAGCCACGCCTCCCAGCTCCCCATACTCTCTTCTGATTGGTTGATTGGAACGCCTACTGGTGTAGTCCTCAATTCTGCCGGTAGGTGGCTCCAGCTACTGGGTTGAAACTGTACACTTCTTAGCCTGACACTCGACAGCGACTTATATTATATCAACAGTTGATATAATATAAGTTGTTGACACTCGATTACACGTGGAATACCTCTGATTGAATATCCATTTATATGACATTTGATTTTTTTCTTCACGTGATTATTGAGTCTATCTATAACAGCATACACGAAACATAGTTATATTGATAGCCTAACTATTTTCTGTCCAAAAATAAGATGGGGGAGTCAGTAAATTTTGTTGTCCAATGATCTTTATCTGTAATAAAAAAATCTGGTGTGGCGCACTCACACAATTTTCCTTGCTCATTAAACTGTAAGCCCCATTCTTAAAGGAGAATAATTTAGGGGAATAACATAATGACGATTGGCAGCAACATATTTGAAACTATGATCAGACTACTGTATAATTATGTGTATATATATAATTATTTTTAGAGTACTCTTTCCTTTGTGTGAATTATGAAATTCTATGATATTCTTTAAAAGTCGTCGAAACAGCTGTTCTACAGATGAAATATCTCGACTACAGTATGTATTCTTTTTGAACTGCTCTACCTACCTCATGCACGATGAGGAGGTTAAAAAATCCATTTCTCAAGGATGGGGTGGACCCCCCATTAGTTCCCCAGAAAGGAGACTCATGCCAGTTAATAGAGCTGATAAATAACTATACAGGATATGAATTTGAAAAGAAGGGTCGAGGAGTATGTGTTCAAAATTTGTAGCTGATTGATCAATGTGTTCGAAAGTTATTGTAGGACATGGAAACAAACAAACAGACGGACAGAGATCTTGGCCTTGAGTCAAAAGTACGAACAAGCTGACGCTCGTCCACTAAAATATAATTCAAACTGTTTGAAAGAATTACCGAGCGATAGAAAATTTTGATAAAATAATAATAATATAGTGGGGTGAACGTTATAATGGCAGTGGATAAAGATAGGAGGAAAACGTTGCCGATCCTCTGTCTTGTCAATGCCTTCTATAGACGGTAGCTGATACAGGTTTATTGGTGTGAATAATCAATATTATATTTTATAAGGCAAGAAATTATATTTTTCAATAATTTCATAATGAATTTTCATAACTAAGATGAAATACCTTGTGAATTAATTATCAATTCTACATTTTTAAAAGATGATCTGGCAACAGAACAAAGCGAGAAGGAGATAGCGCTATCCGCTTTGTTGTATGATAGACAAGGATAGCAATTCCATTGCTAATCAAACACTGCCATTATAACGTGGACCTCACTATAGTATGAATGATTTTGGAAAATTTTAATTAATATTTAAATTGTTGAAGATGGAGAAGTTGAATATTATTAAAATATAATTGAATAAATTTATAATTTCTCCATTACAACAAATTGAACACTGCATTGAAGTTTCCCCACCTTTCTCACAATCACATTCCGAATTCCTGCATTCTTTCTCGGCCGAATAATCATATCACTCCCTCTCACTCTCTCAGCCGAATAATCGGATTTCTCGCTCTCACTCTCTCCAACGTTGGTCGTTATTTTTTTATCGCCGCCGACCGAAATTTGACGCGCAAAACGCCGAGATTTGGAGCGAGACGTCGACGACAGAAAGAGACGAAAATAATTTATAAGAAAAGCGTTGAGAAAAGTCTCTTGGCGAAGGAAAACTGCGGGCGTGCCTCGAATGAAAAGTCGGATGGTTTTTTTTCGGGGTTTTCCTGCCTTTTCCCTCTTATTCACGAGTTGGAGGAGAAAAGAAAGAGAGAGAGAGATAGAGAAGGAGAGAAAAAAGAGAAATACAGACGACAGCCGAGTGAAAAGTTAACCGCATGACTCTTGAGGCCTGTGTGATTCAGTCGTCATTCAAGACAGAAATATATAAAAAATAATGACCCGTGCTGAATTTAAAGTCGTTCTGCCACCTTTCCTTTTCAATAGAAGCCTCTTTCTCTCATCCTCACATGACTGCGTCAGTGTTCATTCAGGTCGATGACATCCTTTGTTAGTCCAGGTTATGACTTGTGGATCCTCAAGAAATAAAATCTACTAAAAAAATGATAGTTTCTCTGAAAATTTCAACATAAAACTGCAGACCTGTGAATAAAATCTATAATAATATATTAGAGGAAAGAACTGACTTATACACGTACGGGATAGGAAATTCACGAATGACGCATCATCACGTCTGAACTACTGGACTGATCATCATGAAATTTTGCTCATTGATCCTTAATTTAACGAGGAATTGGCGTTAAATCCTTCCTTGAAGATCTCAGTCGGTCAAGTTTTCAGTTCATCAAGTTTTTGATTAGAACCTTGCGAGCCCAGGGTCACCTGCCAAGTAATAAATAAAGTGGATTACTCTAGTCTCTAAATTTGGATTAGTCTTTGAATTTATTTAATTTCAAGAAGATTGCACTCTAATAGGGTTTATGCCTAAGTGTGCCCATGTTTATTTCACTTCATGTTTTTGTCCTCTACACAATACAAAAAATATTGTTGAAATAAGTTGTTTTTCAAGTGGATTTTCATTAGTATTATTTATTTTATATTTTTAGCCGGTACAATGTTTTGTAATAATATTTTTTTGTGTGAAATAAATTATTTTTTGAATTGTAAATTGCAATTGAATTAATTTTCAACGAGCAAATGTTACCAATGCTTTGCAAGGATCTGTTGAACGCGCAAATTGATTGAATTCAGTTTCAAAGTTTCATGATGAAATTGAAAGTATCAACAAGTGTAATAATTTATCATAGGAGAACTAGACGATTTGGCTCTTATCCTAAGTGATCTTTGTAACACAAATTGAATAAATCTGTCTCAATCATCGAGATCATAAATTAATTGAATAAACAAAATGAGAATGAGGAGACCTTCAATCATCCTCGGTGAATGAAGAATCTCTATGGATAATTTCAAGTTAATCAATTCAGTGGATCAGACGTGATAATGTATTTCAAACATGTATTTCGTATCACGTAAGACAATTCCTCCTTTTTTGACCGAGCGAAATGAGGTCTAAGATTCAAGTCGACGGTTTGGCGTTTATCTTAATGTTTAAATGTTTGAATGTTTGAATGTTTGAATGTTTGAATGTTTGAATGTTTGAATGTTTGAATGTTTGAATGTTTGAATGTTTGAATGTTTGAATGTTTGAATGTTTGAATGTTTGAATGTTTGAATGTTTGAATGTTTGAATGTTTGAATGTTTGAATGTTGAATGTTTGAATGTTTGAATGTTGAATGTTTGAATGTTTGAATGTTTTGATGTTTGAATGTTTGAATGTTTGAATGTTTGAATGTTGAATGTTTGAATGTTTGAATGTTTTGATGTTTGAATGTTTGAATGTTTGAATGCTTGAATGTTTGAATGTTTGAATGTTTGAATGTTTGAATGTTTGAATGTTTTGATGTTTGAATGTTTAAATGTTTGAATGTTTGAATGTTTGAAGTTTGAATGTTTGAATGTTTGAATGTTTGAATGTTTGAATGTTTGAATGTTTGAATGTTTGAATGTTGAATGTTTGAATGTTTGAATGTTTGAATGTTTGAATGTTTGAATGTTTGAATGTTTGAATGTTGAATGTTTGAATGTTTGAATGTTTGAATGTTTGAATGTTTGAATGTTTTGATGTTTGAATGTTTGAATGTTTGAATGTTTGAATGTTTGAATGTTTGAATGTTGAATGTTTGAATGTTTGAATGTTTGAATGTTTGGATGTTTGAATGTTTGAATGTTTGAATGTTTGAATGTTTGAATGTTTAAATGTTTTGATGTTTGAATGTTTAAATGTTCAAATGTTTAAATGTTGCGCAATTACGACGAAACGCGGTAATAGATTTTCATGGAATTTGACAGGTATGTTCCTTTTCTAATTGCGCGTCGACGTCCTACAAGGATTTTGGAAATTTTGCATTCCAAGGATAATAAAAGGAGAAAGGAGCCTCCTTCATACGCCAATATTTGAGTAAAAATCAGACTATAGAATTATTCATCATAAATCAGCTGACAAGTGATTACACAGATGTGTGGAGAAGCCAGTCTATTGCTGTATTTCCATAAGGTCTATAGTTTCAATCAGGTACTTGTGGATTAGAATACTGCGTGAGGTCTACTTTTCACAGAACTACTAGTTATAATTTAGTATAGATAAGTACAGGGCTCTAGTATTCATAGATGAAAATAATAGCTTATACATTTCTTCGAATAAAAACGAATATCAATGCATTAATAGATAAATGCCTTAATTTTACAGTGTCAAGTTGAGTAGTGAGTTTCACTCTCTGACTTTGGTGGAATATTTCGCATATTCAAGATATTCATAATTGAGAATTATCCAATATTAGTTAATTTTTTGCTGTTTTCATGATGCAGTGTCATCTGAAAACACTAAAATAGAGTTTTCGCCACACTGCACAGAAAGCAGCTGTTTTCCAGTCCCTACGTAGATCTGAAAGACATTGTTTGCAAACGACTCTCGTCTGACGTCAGAACAGGTTTCTTTCCGGCCTAGGCCGGAAAGAGTACCCTTTCCAGCCGCTAACATGGAACTAAGAAAGGTGATCAAAGAAAAGCTGATCAAAATACTTTACATTATTTGTGTTCGTTATTCAATAATTAAAACATTTATAATAATATCATCTTATTGACATTTGAAAGAATAGAAAAGTATAAACTCAACCTCCCACATGATTGAACATCATCTTTTAGGTTATTTAGACAAATCAGAACAAAAAATAATTTTTCGCAATAAAAATTGTAGAGAATCCAATTCTGAAAAGAATTATGTAAGCTGTGTAAACTAAATTCAAATAAAAGTTGAATAAAATGTATTCTTATGTAGTACATTACACCACAAAAATTTGCTGTTTTATGAGGAGAGAACTAATAACTCATAAGTTGTAGCTGATTGCTAATAGAATATTCGGTTTTTTATGAAAAGTTTTTCTCTATATGAAAGTGGCATATCTCAATGACATTATACTCATACCAAAAGACTAGTAATTATGCCATTAAGCCTGGGAGGAAGCTCGAACAGAAGTAGATGATCTCCTATGATTCCTGTCCAAATGTTTACTGAAAACTGATGTTGTGGAAGATTAGGATTGATGGAATGAGGATTCTCAGCTGCCCAAATATGTTGGTTGTTGACGTTAACGATAGCTGTTCTTGGAGAGTGTGCCTCGTCGGTAAATAAAACGTTTGTTAAAAAGTTTGGGTAAACAAGTTTTACTAAAAACCATCGGCAAATACCAGCACAGGGAATTCAGTCTCGTGGCAATAGAGTATGAACTTTCTGGATGTGGTATGGATGTAATTGTTGCTATTTTAGTTTCCTCCAAATAATAGATTGATGGACATCAAACTGCACTGACAATTCTCTTGTGCTCTTCTCTGGATGTTCATAAATTTCATTAAGAACTTGTTTTCTAACTCAACAGTCATAGTAGATCGGGTCTGCCTGCATAAATGTGCTCTTTGGATATCAAAGAATCTGTTTCAGACAGACGTTGATGAATAGTGGCAAAAAACCTTGAACATACTCGGTTGGGAAAGTTCTCTTGATACAAACGTCTTGCTTCAGTACTATTACAGTAGTGTCCCATTCCATACATTAAATGCATGTCAGCTAATTCGGAGTATGAATAATGTCTAAGATTACCTGCCATTTTCTAAAAGTTAGCACTTAACACAAAATCAGAGTGGAATGGTTACAAATAACTGGTTAATAGATTGAACGAAAAACACAGCGTGGTTACAGTAGGCCCAACTTACAGTTTGTTTTTTTTTTTTTTGTTCAGCAGTGAACTAAAATATTTCTCAAAATAATTTTCAGCTGATAATTCCTTTTAAATATGTTCTTATTTATAACATAATAAATCAGCTGTTTTGGAACAGCTATTATCCAAATCCATGTTTTATTTGCAATCAGCTACAACCTATGAGTTATTAGTTCTCTCCTCATAAAACAGCAAATTTTTGTGGTGTAATGTACTACATAAGAATACATTTTATTCAACTTTTATTTGAATTTAGTTTACACAGCTTACATAATTCTTTTCAGAATTAAATTCTCTACAATTTCTATTGCAAAAAATTATTTGTTTACTGGTTATTAAAGAAAGTTATTGGGCATCAAACTTAGAAGTCTGTGTTTTTCTACTTGGATTTTTTGCATATTTCAACTTTTTTCTCAAAAACTACTCACACTACAGCTTCCAGACTAGTTTTATTCAATTTTTCAGATATTTTTCCATATGAATCCAGCATAAGTTTTGAAAAACTAGTCCCCAAACAATTCAGCATCGGTGTATTTCACCAGAGGAACTGAATTCCGGGCGAAATCTTTCACGCTGTATAGCTCGCTAATGAAGCGTTTATGGATATATGTTTATATGAACTTTTTTTCTTATTTTTACCTCTACTATCACGTATTAAATTATTTTACCATAATTATGAATCACCCTGTATATTGCTTATTTTTGTGTGTGGCGAAAAATAGCGTTCGCACCATGGGCAAAAATGTTTTCTCGGCCTACGGCTTCGGACTTGAAAACTGAATTGGAGTTCAGGTAATCATTGTCTTGGGATAAATCGTCGGAATGTAAACGTATTTGGGAAAAATATTGGAGAGAAGGGAAATATTGGAAATAATCATAGAAAACTACTGAGAAAAGTATTAGGAAAACCTATTAGCAGAAAACTATTCTTTACCTGAGCAGCGGATCTCTTCCTCCGATCCAAGTTTATATACATATTTATTTAATTCGATCCAGGTTCAGTTCAAACATTCCTATACCTATTTATACCTCTCTTGCTGCCAACCATCTGTTCTTTGCTGAAAAAAAACAATTGTTGCAAACAAAGAAGCCAGATAGTATCCGAAAGGGTGAAGGTGAAGAAAAGGAGGAAAATAAGAAGGAATTCAAGAAAGACGGGGATAGTGTAGGAGGACGAGTAGGAGGGGTTGGGAGTAGGAAGGAGCGAATGAGAGAAAAGCAAACACATCGATAAATTATCAGTGCTATCGATATCGAAGGACATGCTTTGTTTCCCTTTCCTTAACACGATTTATGATCCTTTTCACTTTCTCTTTCACTCTTTCTTCCTCTCTCACCATTTCCGAGTTTCCCTCATCTTCTATCTTTGCTCTTTGGGTACTCTCTATCCCTTTCTCTATCCATCTCCGCATCTCCATTATCTCTTTCTCTTCTTTTATCTTTGCTCTTTGGGTGGTTTTCATTCACTCTGAATGTACCCTCACCTTTGTACAATTTCTTTATCACATTTCAATTCTTTCTACCTGTTTTTAAATAAACTATTTAATTTTTCAAGTTTAAATTTACTTTAACAACTGATCTGGTCACAGTTCATAAGCACACTCTATGAATATGAGAGATGAAATCGAAATTTTTATCAACCAATACAACACATAATATATAGTGAGGTCCACGTTATAATGGCAGTGGAGAAAGATAGGAGAACAACGTTGCCGAACATTGTCTTGTCAATGTCTTCTAAACACGGTAGCTGATACAGGTTTATCAATGTAATATGAACCGTTCATTATCGTTTGAAATAACAAATTATATTTTATTAAGCAATAGATTACATTTTCTAATAATTCAATAATGAATCTGCATAATTGAGATGAAATATTTTGTTGATTGTTGATTTGTTGATTGACATTCTACACTGTTAAAAGACAATTTGGCAACTGAGCGAAACGAAAAAGAGATAGCACTATCCGTTTTGTTGAATGATAGACAAGGACAGCAATACCATTACTAATCAAACACTGCCATTATAACGTGGACCTCACTATAGTATACCAAACTATATATATTTGGTCCTTTTCTAATCATTCACTATGAAGAGATAGCAGACTTCATGTGTCTCCAGCGTTATTGTGCTGTCACCAGCTGGCTAAGATCTTTGAATAGTAGACTCGAGATGCGTGTGTACACTAACGTCAGGTGATCAATTTTCATAACGTCAAGGAAAGTTGTGTAAGTGCGCCACACCAGATCTTTTGACTTTCTATGACAGAAAGAAACCAAACTGGTCGATTGTTGGATTCTGATATTTCTAGTTCGACTCGTTCTACCCAGAATCTTAATTGCAAATATGAATCATATAAAATTTCCATGTCTGAGTACCATACCTTACTATCTTAGAATATACAGATGCTTCAAATTTTCGAGAAACTCAACTTGTTTCATGTTCATTATCCGATCCTTTGATTGCATGAAAGCCTCCTATTGGAATAAGTTTTCAAATTTATCTAGCAAATTATCATATAATTCCGATGGATATAGCATAAGACTCACGTTATAACATGAAGAAACAATAGCGTAAGTAGATATCCCATGGTACAGGGCGTTTATATTGCAACTTTTACTGTTAACTCAAGCCGATACTGTCGATTTTTACTGTTTTGTTGTGGGTGAGAGTGTATGAACGGCACAGTATGAGAGACTACCAGGGTCACATACCTTCACGGCAAAGAACTACTAGTCCAGTCACTATATACATTGGTGCATGCAATTTATATTGTAGTTCTGATTTTTAAATATATTATTTGGGTTCATAAGAAAAGTTCAGAACCAATGTCTTCATGCAAAATTTCCTGATCTAAAAAAGAGACCAAAGCAAATTTTTCTGTCCTATTACGAGATTTGGCAGAAATAGCTGAAAACTCGAAAATGAGAAATAAGAGGTTTTTGGGCCACCCTGTATCTAGCAAAAGGAAATTTTGCATGAAGAAATTGGTTTTGGACTACTCTTATGTACCCAAATAAAATATTAGAAAATCAGAACTACAATATAAATTGCAAGCACACACCCTTTTTCATGTCTATGTTGACTGGACTATACGTGGACTATCTGCTTGAGATAACAGTGAAAGTTGCGACATAAACCATGGGATATCTACTTATGCTATTGTTTCTTTATGGTTATAATCATGTGATGTGAATAACATGAAAATACTACTATGTAGTCGAATATATGATGTTCATATCCTTTTTAATCTATTATAATAAATATATTATCATATAGTTGCTATTAGAGGAGTGCTCCAGACATCAAAACCCAGTTCGAGCGTAGAGTATGATGAATATCGGGGCACCGAGCTTCGCTCGTTATTTTCATTTTTTGATAAACAGAACACAATTCTCTAAAATGATCGTGTTTATATTTTACAGCTGGCTTTACGTCAGCTTATGAATTTCGGGGATGAGATATTTTGATTTTTTAGAGACGCACTTTTTTATTATCCACAGACGACGAAAGTCTCAGCTGTTTCTCCAATGATGAGTTATCCTTTTAATGTCGGTCAAAGAGTTTTCCCAGGGATGAGACCTAGTGCAATCGAATTTTTATATCATAAACCTACTATGTTCCAAATTTCTTGAGAATCGTTAGAGCCGTTTTCAAGATCCGGAGAAATACAAACATATAAACATCTAAACATATAAACAGAAATTGCTCTATCATTAGTATATGATATGAATGAATGATACATCTGGAAATAGTCAGATAGTTGACTGATAGATTAGGAAACGGTTATTGTGATAAACCTAATGCTTTCACTCTAATTAGAAAAATGAGGAGGTGTTCTCTCGTGCATATTATCGTTTCAAAGCCATTTATGTTGATAAATTTATTCTAATAACAGATAACCACGGAACGTGAAACTAGATTACCAATCTGTTGACGATTTTTAGTCACTGTTAACGTTTTACATTCGCTTTCAAGGGTCAGTTCTGGTGGGCAGTTGATACTATTTTAGATTATAATTATTTATTATTTTTGATATAACAGGAAATATTCCCCAATGATACACCAGGAGTTGACAAATGACGTGTCACCAACCGAAAATACGTGGAGTTTTGTAAAATGAACCAGGATTTGGTTTAAACGAATCTACAAACGTGGGATTCTGACGGGGGTGTATTTACCTAGGAGGGATGGAATGTATTGTTGAGATCACATGACTAATTGCATTTGCAAAACTAGAGGGAGCTCTGCAGAGGAACATTCTGGGAGTAACTTCCTTCCAATCACCATCTTTCATTACAGTGCTACCTTTTCTGAAATAACTTTCTCAAACTTTACTAACTTTTCCAAATCTCACCGTAGTTTCGTGACTTATATTTCCGTTACAAAAATGTCCCCCATTACTGTGATCTATTTCCTAGTTGTGAGTTCAGCAATCATTTTCAGTTTTCCAGCCGGGAGCTCGTCGAACGTAGAACTGACGGAAAGCGTAATCGAAACTCCGGAGTATGCCATGCACAATTTGACTGGCAATGGGACCATTTGCCCGTTCACCGAAATACTCACCGAAGTTGGAATCACGGGAACATCCATCAGCATAATTGTGAATGAATACAGGTGAGTGAGAATCTCAGTCAGACCAGTTACAGAATAGACACGCCCCATACTGAAAGTCGATGGAGCCAACATCTACTTCCATATCGCCCCATCGTGACGTCAGCATCGTATAGGAAAATCTTCTGTAGAGTTTGTTTACATTGTTTTCCATGGCAGATTGTGTCTATTTGAGATGGGAGTGAATTATTGAAGAACTAAAATTATATAATTAAGAACTTATAATAATATAATCAGATAATGCTGACGTCACGATGGGGCGATATGGCAGTAGATGTTGGCTTCAAGAATAAGAATCAAGGTGAGAATTCACTGTTTTGATTTATGTTGAGAATCATTTTATAGAAAACATTGTTTTGGAACAATGAATAGTGCAGATTGTAAAGGAATAGTATGGAGTTATTTGGATTAGTATGAAGGTGATATTTTACAGGAAATTACTATAGTGAAAAAGAAGACTTGGTATTGTCAAAACCCTTGAATAATTATATTGTATTGTTCATTGGTCAAAACCACTTGGAACAATTTCATATGCAGTTAGAGATGAGTTAGAAAAAAGTATGATTAAAATGATATTATAGTTTGAGTAAAATAAGTTCCGAAGAAATTACAGGGTTGCCAAATCGTGTAAAATTGCAACTTTCTCAAATTTCCAATTCAACGTCAGAATTGGATGTAGAATATCATCCCCGATATCCCAGTTGTACTAAAAAATCTTCAGGGTTGAAGGATTGAAAGGAAATTTGACTTTCATGATAAAATTGGAAACATCGCGAAGACTTGTTTTTCTTTTGAATATCACTTCTCTCAGAGTCATAGGGCATCGTTATGAGTAATAATTTTTTATCAAATTAACGGGGAGACTGTCTCCTTTCTATTGGTGCCTGGATCATTTTTATCCGACTTACACGTTACAGAATGTGCTTCAAAGAATAATCTCTTGATCAAGTCAAATAACTCTCAAGAATTCAAAACCATTTACACAGTTTCAAGTTCAAACTGAATCAAAGCACTTGATGGTTTAAACTTGTAACACATTACATTATGTTGAATGTGACCATCTTAACATCTTGACAGCCCTGCAGACACACACACACATCGATTTTCGTTCGTACGATATTTTGCCATCCTTATGAATTTGAGAATTCTATCAGATTAAACGGAGCTTGACAAACATCATCTGTTCAATCTAATAGATTTTACAAGAACAGAAAAATATCGTACGAACGAAAATCAATGTGTGTGTGGGTAGATGTTTCAAAGAATAATCTTTCGATCAAGTCAAATAAGGTCTAAAACCTTTACACAGTTTAAAGTTCAAACGGAATCGAAACACTTGATGGTTCAAACTAGTAACACATTACATTATGTTAATGTGACAATCCAATGCTCGTATGCAGATGATGCTCGGTTCAAACGGAGAAATGTCAGCCGTTTTTTTAAACCCCGAATGAAATACATTATGATAAATGCTACCATATCTACAAGTAAACGTGGTTCAGCGTTATAAGTAGTGTTAGCATATGACCAAAAGTTGGCAATCATCTAATAATACCGTAGAGAGTAGCTTTTCTCGACATTGTAGAGTTGAATTTGGAAGTCTTATTAACTCTGATAATATCCTCAATCGACTAGCTTTCCAGATTTGGTTTGAAATTTCGAATACATTCTGAAAATAGCGTCGATGGATTTCTTGCCCGGTTTCACCAACCTTGATCAAATATAGCCTATCCATGGTCAATTAGACCATAGTCAAAATTTGATCACTCGTTCAAACATACAACTGTTCCACCAACCTCGGGATTGATCAAAACTCCGTTGGACAAATCTGAACATGGTCAACACTTGAAGCTGTACTTTTCTGAAGTTGGCCAACATGTTTGCTGGCTTGCTATTGGCTACATCTGATTTTAATGGATGGAAATTACTGAGATATTGCAGTTTTTCAAATGCTAATGAATTTATAATTATTATTAAAGGAAAATCCTAATTAAATTCTGTAATATAGTAAATATAGTAACACCCCATGATACTTAATATGAGTTTCGCTGCTCATATTCAGAGGATAATTTGCGCTGAATGCCCTTTTTACTTTACCATCAGGCCGTCAAAAATTCAGATTACTGTACTTTTCTCTGTAATTACTGTACTGATTTTTCTTCATATTCATTATTTCGGGGCAGGCCCTCTGGGCCCCCTTCTTATATACGCTCCTGGCACAGACGTTTTGTATAGTCACACATCTACATTAATTTATAATAATATTTCAAATATAAATTGAATACTTCCGTACAAAGAGATTCACAAATCACCATAATTTTTAACATTTTTTTATGAACAAAAGAACATTCCAATTCTAATGTGATACATTGAAGCAGCAAGGTTGATATAAATGTGCGTACAGATTTACGCGCCGCGAACATGAGCAATTCATGCTGATGCCAAGCTTTTTATATCTGTATCTTACCGTTTCTGTAAAAATACAGATATAGTCAGCTGATTAAAAGAGTATTGCTCATGTTCGCAGCGCGTAAATCTGTACGCACCTTTAGGATTGAATTATATAGGCCTACTGTGTAATAAAAGAGTAATGCAGATCTTTTTCAAAATCTTCCTTTATTTTCTATACTATAATAGTCTACTAATTAGAAGATTCCAAGAACAAACCTAATAAATAACTTATTACAACTAAATTTAATTACACTAAAAATTTTGTAATTTTTCATTGCGTCAAAAACATATGGTAACAAGCAAGGAAATTGATCGAACCAGTCTTTTGACCGTAGACTTTAACCATGTTCAAATGCCTTGACAAAGGTTGGTGAAACGGGGTATCAGTGTTGAATTCTATTCATTTGGGTACAAACGGTGTCAAATTTCTGCTTCTGAATTTTTATTCATCTTTTTTTCCAGCTGTGCTGAGCCTGAGAACAAAACCATCAACAACAGCGTTGGGAGACGCATGGGAGACTACGCATGCGTGCAAGCCACCAACACAATTTACATCAAGATGTCCAATACCTCTGAACCTCTGGAACAACCCATCAAAACAGGCTGCTTCTGTCGGAAACAAGGAGAGGCCTCACCTCTATCCGTACCTCTTCCAACAACAAGCGCTTGAATACTTATAACTAAATATCGGAGACCGAGCTTCGCTCTGGAGTACAAAAGCATGAGAAATGTATTACGAAAGAAGATAGGAAATTCACGAATGACGCATCATCACGTCTTAACTACTGGACTGATTAACTTGAAATTTGGCATATCGATTCTCAATTCACCAAGGATGGTTATAGGACTATTTCAAATTCTTCAAGTGATTGTCACGGTTTGGAGCACCTGTCACCGACCTTGCTGACACTTTCGGGTTTGATTCACGATTCAGCCTGGCATTTCCAGTCATTGATAATCTTATTTTATCAACATAAATGCTCATTAAACTTGTATGGACATTCTTGGAAAATGAGTTCATGTTGTTGTTATTGTTGAAATGTAAAAATTAAAAATGATTCTGCACTGAAAAGTTATTCATCCCAAGATCTTGGATTCCTATTTCTGTTTGCTGACTATGATGCCCACATGAGCTCTAGGCTTTTGCGTGTGAAATACGAATAAATGATTGCATGATGAATTATGAATGATGAATGAATGAATGATGAATGATGAATGATGAATGATGAATGATGAATGATGAATGATGAATGATGAATGATGAATGATGAATGACGAATGATGAATGATGAATGATGAATGATGAATGATGAATGATGAATGAGAATGATGCATGATGCATGATTGATGATTGATGATTGATGATTGATGAATGATGAATGATGAATGATGATGATGAATGATGAATGATGAATGATGAATGATGAATGATGAATGACGAATGCTTCCCCATACAAACAATGATGACAGTTTTATCTGGATCTCACTATAGTTGAATTACAAAAGAGATTTGTATTCTATTTGAAGAATTTCCAAGAAATCTCAACTCTGAGGTACTTGAAACAGCTACAGCAGTGCTTGGTATATATACATATCCATGACATGAGTACAATATGTATATAGAGCACATGGGAATATAATGGCAACCACAGAGCAAATTAATGCTGGCTCATATCTGTCTAGTGTGTGAGTGTGAAAGTGTATGTGTATGTGCGTGTGTGTGCGGTTGGTTATGTTTTCATTATGAATATTCTGAGATCCACTTTATACGGACAGCATTCCTTATGAATAGCACCAACGCTTCTTATCTAGCAAATGGTGACGGTTTGAGGGGAATCCAAAACCATAGCACAGGCCGGGAATTGGATTTATGATAGTGAGCTCTTGAGATGTGGTTCATGAAGCCAGCCAGTGTCTTAAGGTGAAGCTGGCCTATTCTGGCAAATTGCTCGCAAGAATGAGACAGAAAGAGTAGAGTGAGGAAAGATAAGAATCAAGCAAGAATGAGACAGGAGAGTGTGAATGAGAGAAGAGGAGAACTAGAGAAATGGAGGAATATTGTGGGTGTGAAGGAGGAGGAAATGAAGTTAAAAAGACATAGAATTACGTCTTGTAATACAAGAACATCTCCGTATCAGTTGAATCGCCAGGGAAACTCACAACTCTCAATTTCTAATTACCAACCGTATCAAACTATAGTGAGGTCCACGTTATAATGGCAGTGGAGAAAGATAGGAGAAAGACGTTGCCAAATCTCTCCATTTTGCCACTGAGTGTACACAGCTGTTACTCAATTCATCCCATCAAATTTGATCTAATAATAATAATTATCATTTCTTTGATAAAATAATCAATTTAGTGTCAAATTTATCAAGACATTTTTTTTCCATAATTTGATTCGAAAATTCGCTTTTATAACTGAGATCAGATTTTTATTTTTATTCAAACCTGGAATGGCGGCTACTTTGAAAAGCTATTAATTGAACAGAAATTAAGCTATTTGGTAGGTATTCTATTCCAATTTCTTTTGAAAATAATAGAAATCCTATTTGAAATAAGTAATTCCAATGGGGATAATTCTGAAATACTATTTATATCGGTACGAGTAGGTCTAACTTATACGTGTAGGCTAACTGAAGCATGGATGAAGTCTAGGATGGTTAGTTATCAACTTTTAAAATATCATTTCAGGTATTTTGATTTGTATTTCTCATACGGTAATGTCTAAAAATTATTCCATTGTTTCAAAAATACATTTTGAATCAATTATACGACTTGTGTATTCAAGTATTTCGATAGAATGATGAAAAAAATGGCGACTGATAATGAATTGTTTACTCTTGTACAGTTCATGTCAAAAGTGAAAATAAAATTATTCTGGCAAACTGACATCATTGCAATGCTAGAGAGAGATAGCGTTATCTGTTTTGTTGTATGATAGAAAAGGACAGCAACAGTATTGTCAATCGTACACTGCCATTATAACATGGACCTCACTATATCTGAATTGACCTCTACTACAACACAAAAAGTTATTACTCCTTTACCTACATAATTTCATCTCGTTCCACCTTGAACTTTGTGATACACTATACAGAAACCAATTTTGTCTTGAAATTCACCATACAAAGAGAACATTCCGGTTTGTAATACAAGAGACATAACATCTTCACATCAATTGAATCACCAGGAGTAGAAGAAGACAGAAGAAGAAGAAGAAGAAGAAGAAGAAGAAGAAGAACCAACTCTCAAGTTCTATTACTAACCGTATCAAATTGACCGCTGTTTTGCCTTTGGTGAACATTATTATTTCAGAGACGGAACAGCAACAAGTCAATTAATACGATGTCTTCAGTGTCCATAAATTTAATGAGTCCTGCCATAAATGCATCTTAGACCCTGTATAGTGCTTCGAGGGGTGACTTTATGGTCACTGTCTGCTCAGTGCTCACAGGTGGTGCTTTGTGGTCCAAGTATACTCCCTATTAAGTTGCAAGTCCCTTTCCTATTACACAGAGTGTCCCCCATTAGTATCTCGACTCTTAGGTATTCTGTATCACTCTGTGGGGTGACTGTTGCGCGAGCTTTTAGAGAAGAAGAGGGAGAAGTGAATGAGGTTATTTTTCTGTATATTGAAATACCGATGGAAGTACTCTGAACAATAAATTTTTCTTATTAAATGAATAAGACTAAGAAATTGTCATAAGATGGAATTAAATAGAGAATGCATTTATTCAAATGCTAATTAATATATAATTATTATTTAACGAAAATCCTAAATAAATGCTGCAAATCACCCCGAAGACTTCTGCGCTGCTATCCAGAGATTGTCAGTTTGGTGTAAGGGTAAGCATTCCTGACTGGCAATACAGAATGCATTTCTGTATCAAAGTTGATTCTTTGCTGCTCTTTTCTTATTTTTAGCAATTGAATGAGTCCCGAGAGGTTGTTATCATTTCTTGAGAAATCATTCATTGAATACAATATTTAGTATGTATTTTAGCATTACTAAGTAGTTGTGACTGGGTTGCAGGTTTTTTTGTGTGTGTGTGTGTGAATTGAATATGTGTGTGTGTGAATTGATCTTGAATACTCATTCGAGGATCGTGCTGTAAATATGCCTTGCTGTCAAACGAGGGCTTACGAATTCGCCGACCGAGATGGCCGGTGATATCGGACATCTGACCTTGCCGTGCGGGGCTGAAAGACGATCTTCGATCTGACGCCACTAGCCCGATCCCAGGAGGACATCACCCTTTATCCTCATCCATCACCCTTTGGACACCGGACTCGTGGACGACAGATCTTAAATAAGTACTTGATACCCCAACTACAATATCAGATGTGCCCCGTAAATTTGGTCTCTTAAAGACGTATTGTATTTGGTCTCTTAAAGACATGTGTATTCGGTCTCTCAAAGAGAGATTGATTATTAGATTATCCATGTAAAGATGTATTTTGTAATATTCTCTATATTATTCTCATTATTATAAGAGCAGTCAGTCAACCGCATATCTATGTTTTTAATTCCAAGACCCACTAGAATTAGGATCACATTATTGATCAGATAAAAATCCGCAGACCTCAGGGCCTAGCACAATTTCAACAACTACGCCTTCTCCGACAAAATCATTTGTCACCACGAGATCGGCTTCAATATCAACTTCTCAACTATACAAAAAAATTAATTTCCATCCACCTGTCTAAAGTACTTACTTTACTCCCTGAACCATAATACTAGAGTGTCACTTTTCCGCTCTCTTTAGTAAAAACCAGAAAAACTCCCCTAGGGAGGAAATGTGACTCCATTTAAATAACATGGGTAGCATCTCTATTTTAAAAACTTACATTGTAATAGGTAAGAAGGTCTAAGCTCAGATGAGGGAGCATATAGAGTAGTCATTAAACCAACTGAATTCGAAACCTAAACCAGATTTGATCAACATAATACCAGCCAACGAATATCCCTTATTAACTAATAAAATTTGAAACGGGAACTTCATCATAGCTGTGGCGGCCATTGTTGTTACAACTTTTGCCGACAGATAGCGCTGTCGGCGGAGAACTGTGATTACAAGCCAGCTGTTTCTGTTTACTTTTTAGATTATGTTGTAACACATTGTTTGGTGACGTACGTTTTAAAAAAATATTTTATTTGCAGTTTTTATAAACATGTAGATGGAGGGAAAATGTTGTGTATATCACGAGTGAAAATGTTTTTTCTCTCTGAGGGAAAAGTTTGAATCCCGAGGGCAACAATTTTTCCTCAGGGAGAAAAAACAGCACTTTTCACCCTAGATATACAAATAACTATTTTAGACCAAATTTCACTTATGATGCATGATTTTGAACCGCCTTGACAAGCTGAAAAGATTGAAGTGTAGTACGATTATATTCGAGAATTCTTTCAAAAGTTATTAGTGTTTGAATTTTTGATCCTTTAGGTGTCCTCATGCGCGCCTCTCCTCTAGGAAATACTGAAATAGAGTGCATCTAACGGGTAATTCCCATAGAACATAATCTCTTGAACTTATCATTGTGCGAAATACCTATTTGACGACAATTCAGTTGGTGATTATGGTTGAAGCTGAAAATTAGGTGTTCTTCACAATACAAGGAACATTGTTGTCAGGTGTACCTGATCTCAGATTGTGAGCCACAAAAATAGGTCCGGAGGGATTCTGGATTATACACCTGAATGATAAAAATCGAAAGATATTGTTGATCAAGAACTAAAATTCATCAAGATTGATTTTTTCTTCAAATTTCACTCATTTTTGAAACATCTTAGATAATTCAATACTCAATAAAGATAGAGAGTTCCGAACTATCTCATTTCATTCAGAATTTTTCAATCTAAAAACAAGGCTGGAGCAAATTTTTCTGTCTCATTAACGGATTTGGCGGAAACAGCTGAAAGCTGGAAAATTATCCTGGAATACGAGGTTTTTGGGCTTTTGGGCCATTCTGAATCTTTCACAATGAAATTTTGCATTAAAAAATCGGCTCTGAACTTCTCTCATGTATCCAAATAATATATAAAAAAATCAGAACTACAATATATGTATATTGCAAGCACACGCCCTTTTTTATGTCTATATTGACTGGACCAGTGGTGAAGTGGTCGAACACATCAGATTAGATTCTAATCTTTTTCACTTCGTTGATTCAACGTGAACCGTTAACGTCAACGTCAACGTCGTTGAAAGTTGATCACCCTCACTTAACCGTTGATTGAATGGTGCAATGTAGCCCACCTCTCAACCCTTCCCAGAAATTCAAAACAACATGGGTCCCAATTTCTAGTTGGAAGCATTAAACAAGCGTTAAGCGCTTACAAATCTCTGTCCGGTTAGTTGGCTGCCTGAATTTATGTCACCCCGTAATTTCATCCCTACTTGTCCTAACAACTCCCATCTGGGGGTACTGAGGGGGTAAAAACACCCAGCCATCAGCCCAATGACCTTAATTTCCACCCCCTCTGCTAGAATGGAATCTAGACTGTTTAATGAAGATATGTTTAGGGCCGGTTTCCGAGCTTGGGTTTTGGCTAAGTTCTAGACTTTAGAGAGCTGAAGTCAGAAAATTGGCATTCCGAAACGGGACGTAGTTGTAGTAATTGTCATAGTCAAGTTTGAATTAAATTTTCAAAAATCTGGTGTGGCGCACTCACACAACATTCCTTGCCGTTATGAAAATTGATCACCTGACGCTGGTTTTCCCGCGCATCTCATGTCTACTATTCAAAGATCTGAGCCAGCTGGTGACAGGACAATAACGCTGAATACACACGAGATCTGCTATCTCTTTATAGTGAATGATTAATAGAATCAACAGTTGCCAACAGTTTGCAATTGATTACTCACATTTTCTGAAATTTCAAGCTTATTTTCAATTTTAGGTGAAAATGTTACTAAACATTAATTGTAGAGATTTTCATGCTTAATCTTTTCCACTCAAAATGTTTCGTTTAAACTATATCTGAGACCTGATAATTGGAAATCTAAAATCAAACTTCACATAGATGGGGCGGAACTCCTGGAATTTTTACAGATATGGAACTTGTGGCAGTTGATAGAGCTTATCAATTACAATTCCAGGTATGAATTTGATGAAAATCGTTGAAGTCATTTTCGAGAAAATTGCGAAAAACCCTGTTTTTGACAATATTTTAGTCATTTTAGCCGCCATCTTGGATTGCATTTGATCGAAATTTTTTGTGTCGGATCCTTATAGTGTAAGGACCTCAATCTTTCAGGTTATTTAGACGAATTGAAATTTACTCAACCTGAGATCATCACCCTGTCGTGGTCGACGACGGCATTTATGCACACACAAAAACGCACCTTAAAGTTAGTAGCTGGCCTAACGGCAGTAAGTGGATACTTTCCCTTAAGCAGGCCTTGATTTATATAAACGATAACGGCCTCAAAGTTTGGGTGGTTCTAAAGAGAATGCAATATATGGCCGACCGACGCTAACTCAATACCATTCAACAGGAAGAGAGAGAAAGGAGAAGAGTGTGGGAGTAGAGAGGAAAGAGCTGGAGAAGGTGATTGAGGAGGAAAAAGAGGAGGAGGAGCAGATTGAAGGATGAATATGGAGTGGAAAACACTTATGAACAAGGGAGAAGTCAAAGAAAGAGAAGGCGAATAAGGTGGAGGAGGGAGAAAAAGATGGATAAGGATGAGAAGGAGGAAAAGGAGGATGAGAAACAGGGAGAAGGAGGAAGAGAAGGAGGAGAAGGATGAGAAGGAGGAGGAGAAGGAGGAGAAGGAGAAGAATGACGAAGAAGAGGAGGAGGAAAAGGAGGATGAGAAACAGGGAGAAGGAGGAGAAGGAGAAGAATGACGAAGAAGAGGAGGAGAAGGAGGAGAAGGAGGAGAAGGAGAGAAGGAGGAGAAGGATGAGAAGGAGGAAAAGGAGGATGAGAAACAGGGAGAAGGAGGAAGAGAAGGAGGAGAAGGAGGAGAAGGAGGAGCAGGAGGAGCAGGAGGAGAAGGAGGAGAAGGAGGAGTAAGAGGAAGATGGGGAGTGGGAGGAGAAGGAGAAGAATGACGAAGAAGAGGAGGAGGAAAAGGAGGATTGTTGGACGAAGGAGAGGAGGATGAGAAGCAGTAGAAAGGAATAAGATGGAGTGAAAACCAATCATAAACAGAGGAAAAAGCGATGAAGAAGAAGAAGAGGAGTAGGAAGAGGAAGAAGAGGAGGTTGAAGATGTGGTGGACAAGCAAGGGAAAGAATCAAGATGAAGTGAAAAACACTTATAAACAGGGGGCCTGGCATCAACAAAGTTTAGCCTACTGATAAAGAGGTTTAGATTATGGGAATCGTGGGGAGTGAAAGTGAAAAGGGAGTTGAGAAAATATTGTGGAGGGTGCAAAGTTAACCAAGTTTACGAGCAGAAAGAATACACGGTATATGAGGAGGTGGAAAAGGAAGAAATACAATACACAATACTTAAAGCCCAAAACTTACTGTTCCTTTCCCAAATTTAGATAGAAATTATCCAAAAATAGGACATGATATATGTATGACCATAGATCATCGTGATAATATTGTATTGATGAATTAATTATTTACATTTATTCATTCATTCTATTCCACAATCAAAATTTCAAATCAATGATTGGGAGAGAATCAACAGGAAGAACCGAAAACTGTTCCTCTCGAGATCCGTTAAACATGAATAACCAGATATAAAAATAGCCAGATATGGAAATAACCAGATATATAAATACAGAAATTGCTGGCTTCATATGAGAGGATATCTGGTTATTTATGTTTAACGGATCTCGAAAATGGCTCTAACGATTCCCACGAAATTTGGAACATATTGGGTTTATGATATAAAAATTCGATTGCATCAGGTCTCATCCCTGGGAAAACTCGCTGAAAAACATGAAAAGGATAACAATCAATCATCTTTGGAAAAACAGATGATAATTTCGTCGTCTGTCGATAACAGAAGATGTGAGTGCCTGTGTGGGAGAGAGAATTATTTCCAGCTGTGAAATCAATCAGCGAGAAATAATATCTAGAAATTGCAATCGATTTGACCGAAATAATCCGATTTGTTGACATGACAATCATTCTAAACTAGAGTATATCATAATTTTCAAAGTTAATAATTATTTGACAATTTTAAATGATTAGTGAGTGTTATTTTGTTATTCAATTTGGTTTGTGAATAATCTAAATTTATTAGAACTTTTTTGTTTTCAAATGTTTGGACTGAAAATTGAACCCGAATTCAATTTTATGGGACATAACCTACTTTCTGGACTATTTATAGTGTATAAATCAAATTCGTGGAAGAAACAGTTTTGGGCTGTGCCTGTTAGTACTTCCTCAATCATTTCAATTCAATTATGGATGGAATCCCAATTATGAATGGATAGTGGAGATAAATATTGAAAATTTTTAAACCAGAATAGTTAACATTGGAATGCAAATAACAGCGGTGCTTATAAATTTTAGTTTGCTCTTTAGTCCTTTAAAATTATTCCTCTAATATGTAAATATTTCCTATTTTAGTTATAATATTGTGAACATTTTTCTATGTTCGGTATTGAAGCATCTAAATGTGAAAATATTAATAGTGAAATAATTAAGAACTGAAAATTCTGTGAAGTGAACAACTACAAGACTAAACCTATTTCGGACTATTTGTAACCTTATCCAAATTTGGAAGAGGAATAGCACAAGGATACCTTATTTTTCCTCTTCCTATAATTTTAATGATGTACTTATTATATGAATCAATAAAGAATTCGAATTTGAATGTAATTATTTATTTGATGGTGATTCGTTAATCTGTTTTAAGTTTAACCGGTCGTTAAACACAAACCACCTGATCACTGTTGTGGCCCATCCACTCGAAAAACTTGAAAGAAAATAGAAAAGTTGTCACAATGGAGAAGCGTCTAAAGGCGTTATCCATTAGAAGTTTCCTTCCCCTGGGTCACATTCTGACTTTGCTTCTCTATTATTTCTTATTTCCTTTCTCCTCTTTATTCCATCCCTCACCCCTTCAAAGTGCCGCTAAAAACTTCCAAAAACAACTTGCACCCTTCAAAGCATACACTTTAGGGCCATTTTTATCGATGTAAATAAAGTCCCTTCACCGAACCCGAAAATGTTTGCACTTTCTAAAGGAGAGTGGAAATCTTCTTCTATCTTCATCTCTCTAGTTGTCTTTCTCCCTTCTATTCTCCTTCAACTCACACATGATCATTCTAAGTATTTTTTAGTTTTCTCTGTTTCATTCGATTTCTCTGATTCAATTTCTTCCACTTTAGTCAGATCCAGGTTATAATTGCAGTATTTGGTTGGCATTGTAGCTGCTATCCTTGTCTATCATTCGACAAAGCAGATACCACTAGACCCTATCCTTTGCTACATTCCCACATTGTCAAATCGTTTCAAACAATATAGAAATATAATTAACTAGCCGTCAAGCTCGCTTCGCTCGCCATATCCGTCTAGGAAGGGGGCTCCGCCCCCTGGACCCCCGACTGGATCGTCCAAAAATGAGATCAGACTTGATCTCAAAAATCATGTAGACTTCAGTGGAACCTCTGTACCGAATTTGAACATATTATGTCAATTTGATCTCGAAAAGCACCTGTTTCTATATCGGCGTATCTTTGGTGAACAAAATTCTTCCACCTCAGCTAATCCTGTGTACTGAATTTTTTTTTAAATATATTTCCATCAATTATTGGAAGAGGTGAGGAAACGCAGAAAAGCTGAGAAAACGCTAGTTTTGGCTAATTGGATAAATGCATTTCAATCTTCAACTTGGTGCCAACCTAACAAAGTTAACTCAACTTAATGCCAACCTGACAAAATTTTCAATTTAGTTACCAGAACAACTGTTTCGAGGAGGTACTCTCTCTAGATTATAGTTCTATATTAACATATGGTATGGACATTTCGATTATAATTTTAAGATATAGGAATAAGAAGAATATACATGCTAAAAGAACTTTAAACCCTTAAATACCACCCTTAGAGTTAAAATATCGCCAAAAGATTACTTAGTGCGCCTCTAAAGGGACAACTGAACATACCTACCAAATTTGAACGTTTTTGGTCCGGTAGATTTTTAGTTCTGCGAGTGAGTGAGTCAGTCAGTCAGTGAGTGAGTGCCATTTCGCTTTTATATATATATATAGATTAAGGAAATATTCGATCTCAAATAAGGAAATTGATTCTTTGATCATTGAAATATATATTTTCTCCACAAATATAATATAATTGTTCATTTTTAACAAGAATCTGATGATATTACATTAGATATGCCAGTATCTGTTATCCTCCACAGAAAGCAGTGGCAAGGCAGAGAATCGGCAACACTATCTTTCTATCCTCGATCAACATTGGTATTGCTATCCTTGTCTATGATCCGACAAAGCATATAGCACTATCCTTTTCTACCTCCGCCACGTTGCCAGATTGTTCTTCAACAATGTAGAAATATAACTGATTAACAGAATATTCAATTTCAATTATGGTAATTGATTATATTATTTTAATAATTGAAAAATATATATTCTCTTGACGAATAAATAATAATTGATTATTTTGAACAAGGATGAACATTTGACATTACATCAGAATAATCAGTATCAGCAATCCTCTATAGAATACTGTGAAACGGCAGAGAATCGGCAACATTGTTCTCCTTTCTTTCTACCATGTCATTATAACGTGTGCCACACTATAGTCAAGCTGTTTCAATACTTCTTTGGGGAGTTTAACGTTCTAAAATCAGTATGTGACTTACATTTGTTTGCTATCCTTGTCTGTCATCAGACAGAGCAGATAGCTCTATCCTCTTCCAACACTCTGTACCGTTGCTATATTGTTTATGGTGTAAGTAGAAATTATTATAGACTAGCAGGTAACCCGTGCTCCACAAGGGTCTATTTTAAAACTTGACAAAATGAAAACCTGACGTAGTGAAATCTTGAAGAATTGAAAATAGGCCTAGAACCGTCCTTGGTTAAGTAAGAATCCATATGCAAAGTTTCAAGTTAATCAGTACAGTAGTTTCAATTAATCTCAATTATTTAGTGCGGGGTGGAAAACTTTGTTATGATTTTATAAGAATTATTGTACTCCAGTCTAGCCTTTAAAATCAAACTATACTTTGAAATAAGAGAAAGGAATGACGTATCTTCATCAGGCGTATCTTTGACGAACAAAATTTTTCCTCCTCAGCTAAACCTGTGTACTGAATTTTTTTATAGTATATTTCGCACCTAGGGTCGAAAGTGAGACTTTTCCGGCTCGAAATCGGTTTTCAAGTCCGAGGCCGTAGGCCTCGGACTAGTAAAGATTGAGACCGAAAAACATTTTTGCCTGTGGTGCGAACGCTATTTTTCGCCACACGAAAAATAAACAATATATATATGAGAATAGTTGTTTACTAAGCACTTCCGGAACCAGAAGTGGAAGGTGATAGCTCTAGCAAATCTGAGGTAATCTGAATATCAGGAAATTGTCCAAGTATTATTATTTTCTATTCTGATTTGTCTAAATAACCTAAAAGGTTATGTTCAATTATGTGGGAGGTTGAGTTTATACCTTTTTATTCTTTCAAATGACAATAAGATGATATTATTATAAATGTTTTAATAATTGAATAATGAACACGAATAATGAAAAGTTTTTTGATCAGCTGTTTTTTGAGAAAGGTGATTTCTTAGTTCCATGTTAGCGGCTGGAAAGGGTCTCTTTCCGGCCTAGGCCGGATGTACATAGGCCTAGGATGTATATAGGCCTAGGCCTATACCTGTTCTGACGTCAGACGAGAGTCGTCTGCAAACAATGTCTTTCAGATCTACGTAGGGACTTGAAAACAGCTGCTTTCTGTGCAGTGTGGCGAAAATATATTTCCATCAATGATTGAAAAAAGTGAGAAAACGCAGAAAAGCTGAGAAAAACGCTGATTTTGGGCGTATCTTTGATGAAATATTAAAGTCACAACATTATTACACCCTAGCTGAGCTTCTGTACTAAATTTGAACATTTTCTGTTCATTTGTTCTCGATAAAGCTGAGAAAACGCTGAAAAAACGCAGGTTTTGGGCAAATCTTTGGAAATTTTTCCAAATCCGTTCTTAGTGCGCCTCTAAAGCGCCAACTGAACATACCTACCAAATTTGAACGTTTTGGTCCGGTTGATTTTTAGTTCTGCGAGTGAGTGAGTCAGTCAGTCAGTGAGTATTATTAATCTATTCATTATATCGTGTTTGGATCATATATTATAAAGTTTATGTTATTATCAATACTAAATACCATGATACTCATTTTTCAATAATTTCGAGCATAAAAATTACTGAAAGGAGGGGGAAGCAATGAAAAAAGGATCAATATACATTTTTCTCAATTTGTTTTTCATCCGCCATACAACACTGTTCAAGTAGGAAGACCAATTTTGGTAATCCGTTTTTTATTGAGCTTCTCTCCTCTCACTCACTCTCTCACCCACCACCCTCATTATAACTCTCACTCGCTCTCTCTCATTGCACCCTCTCTCTAACGCTCAATTTCTCTCTCGCTCTCACTCTATCTCTCTCCCTTTCGCGCTTTCTCTCTCTCTCTCTTCCAATCACCCCATCCATTGTTCTAATCGGCTTACAATACGGCGGCAGGAGCAGAGCACCCGTTCAAATTCAATCAAATTCTAATGTGATGGAGAAGAATAGGCCTCGCCATTGTTATGGAGCATCTCCTCTACTACATCATACCCTCTCTCTCTCTTCTTCTTCTTCTTCTTTATCTCCTCCTCCTGTTTCTTCTTCAACTCCTTCTCATTTCTCAATTTTCTCTCTTCCTCGACATCCATCTCTTCCTTCCACTTCTACTAGGACTAGAAACTACCTCCAGTATTCTAGTACCATTACTATATATCTCAATATGGTAAAATACTATATTCACATTATACCTTCTCGTTTCCACTGTATATATTCATACTTTTCTCACTTTTTCGGTTCTTACCATCCAGCTCTTCATGAATAATTTCTCATTCACATTTCAAACTCTCCACTATCCATCTCTTTTCTCCCCAATCCTCTCCCTCACTCACTCTCTCTCTCCCTCTCTCCCAATCAATATCTCTTATCTCTATTTCATTTTCCTTCGATTGTGCCTTCTTTTTTCAGCCAGAGAAAACTTAGCCAAAATTGTTTTATTCTATGTCTCAGTAAAAATGCAGAAATAATCGTATTACAATGCGGCAAATTAATGGAATTATCAAATTCTGTTCTTATTGGAATTGCGCCGAAATAACTGTCATAGAGTCACACCAACAAATGCTAATTTAAATTGCAATCCATTGTTCATACTCTCACTTTTTAATCCTTTTTCCTCCTTCCTACACAATATTACTCTCTCTCTCTTTAGTTCTCCCCCATTCCCTCTTGTCCACTCTGTTACTAAACTTGCTCTGTTTCTCATTCTCTTCTTCATCACAACTGTTTCTTATTCATTCCATACAATTTCCTCTCTAGTTCCTATAATTTTCTATGTTCTCCACTAACTCTCTCTCCTTGTAACTTACAAGTTTTGATGATAGTGAAATTGGACAATCAAATAACTAATCTTCGTCAATTTTTGAAATGATATTTGTATTTTAAGAACAATTTCCTGTATTACTTTGTATTTTTGAACAAGCGTAGCTAGTTTCTACGAATATTCAGAGACCTGAATATTGTGGACCGTTAGTTGGCTTCCAGTTTCTTTGTATGTATGTTCAACGACAGCTTTTGTTTGTTTTTTCATCATTCAACTTCAAATTTCTTTCAACAATTATTCTTTGAATCGTCATAAAGATTAACCGATTAACCAACCCTGGTTGACCAGCAAAATTGACTCACTTGCATATTTTTTCAACATCCTATACTATTAAACGAGCAATTTCTTTTTAGATGTTTATATATCTGTATGTGACCGGATCTCGAAAACGGCTCTAACGATTCTCACGAGATTTGGAACATAGTAGGTTTATGATATAAAAATCCTATTGCACTAGGTCTCATCCCTGGGAAAACTCGCATTGAAAGGGTAATTAATCATTGGAAGAACAGCTGAGACTTTCGTCGTTTCTGGATATGAAAATGAGTGAGCGAGTGCGTCTGTGGAAAATTAAAATATCTGATCCCCGAAATTCACAAGCTCATAAATAGCCAGCTGTGAAATATAAACACGATCATTTCAGAGAATTGTGTTCTGTTTATCAATAAATAAAAATAACGAGCGAAGCTCCCGATATTAAATAATTAATTAACAAAATACTTCATCTCAATCATGTAAATTCATTATTAAATTATTGAGAGACATAATTTATTGCTTGATGCAATATAATTGATTATTTTAAGCGAGAATGAAGATTAATATTACATAAATAAACCTGTATCAGCTGCCGTCTATAGAAGGCATTGACAAGACAGAGGTTCGGCAACGTTGACCTCCCATCTTTCTCCACTGCCATTATAACGTGGACCTCACTATAGCGGGGACCCCCCCCTCCTTACCAACCATCAAGACTTCTTCAGACGCAGAGGGATGAATGAGTCAGTATTCGACACGATCTTACGCGAGTCCATTGACCTGTTGCATTGATCGTGATTATGAATGAAAATACTCCAAAAATCATGCTTCGTGGCGTGAAACTTGTTAATTATCTATCAATAATCAATAACCGGTCGTTATCAGTGTTCAAAATCGGGCGAAATGTGATTTTACTACGAAAATATCGTGACCCAAATTCAACGATTTTCAAGGGAAATTCAAAACCAAGGTAGGTTCATGTGATATTTCAATTATTTCGAATATACGAGAGCTTCTCATGCTCATAAATTGATGAGATACGTATTTTGATAAGATTATGATGGGTTGTGGGAGGTTGAAACGGGTTTTTTGTTTTAAAATGGATTAAATTTGAAATTTGGGTCAACATAACCTCAAACCTTACAAATACGACAAGAAGCAGCACGAATTAAAGCTGACCTCCGGAGGTAGGCCGTTGACCTTACTTAAAGGTGATCAACTCTTACCATATTTATGTTACTACTAGCAAGAACCCGTGCTTCGCAAGGATCTATTTTAAATCTTGACGTGATAAAATTTTGAAGGATTGAGAATAGGCCTATAAACATCCTTGGTTAATTAAGAATCTATAAGCAAAATTTCAAGTTAATTTGTCCAGTAGTTCAGACGTGATGATGCGTCAAATATGATTTTCCTATCCCGTACGTGCATAAGCCAGCTTTACTTTATATAATTATTATAGTATAGTTAACGACTGCAAGAGATAGGACTGTGGAACAGAATAGTGGTGAAACTATGATAGCGCCAGAAGTGTCTCGAACACAATAGTAGGTACTACATGAACTTTTTGAAAGTGATTTGAAAAAATGTTAAAACAACAGAACTGAACCCTTATCATTCTACCTTCATTTAAAGAGGCTTTTGTTTGAGCCGAATGGAAATCCATTTACAAAAAAATGAATGTCTGTTTGTTCCCTGTAGACTTGAAAACTACTTGACATAACGGCATGAAACTTTGGGAATATGTTGTGTGAATATTGGGGATGGTTTCTGAACAGAAATTTTAATAGGGGGGCTAATAATAATAATTATTTATTGATCCATTTTACAGACATATGTTTTCGAAATTTTCGGCCGAGTGGCTACTGAAGAACGAAAAGATGATCATGATTCAAGATCATATTGTGATAATATGATTTAGCATCTAAAGTTTCCAGCTGTAATAAACACATCATCATTTTTTTTTTAATTTTTTTTTAATTTTTTTTAATTTTTTTTTTTAATTTTTTTTTTCATTTTTTTTTTATTTTTTTTTTTTTTTTTTTTATTTTTTTTTTTTATTTTTTTTTTAATTTTTTTTTCATTTTTTTTTTTATTTTTTTTTTCAATTTTTTTTTCTAATTTTATTTTTTTTTTAATTTTTTTTTCTTTTTTTTTAATTTTTTTTTAATTTTTTTTTAATTTTTTTTTAATTTTTTTTTAATTTTTTTTTTATTTTTTTTTTAATTTTTTTTTTAATTTTTTTTAATTTTTTTTAATTTTTTTTTTTAATTTTTTTTTAATTTTTTTTTAATTTTTTTTAATTTTTTTTTCTATTTTTTTTAATTTTTTTTAATTTTTTTTAATTTTTTTTTTTTTTTTAATTTTTTTTTTCAATTTTTTTTTTTAATTTTTTTTAATTTTTTTTTTTTTATTTTTTTTTATTTATTTTTTTTTCTTGAGGTTAGGTGTGGTTGACCTAGATGACCTTGAGGTTAGGTTTGGTTGACCTGGATGACCCTTGAGGGTGGGTGTGGTTGACCTGGATGACCTTGATAATACAATAATACATGCCACGTGTAGGCTTATACATTGCATCAGGAAAACTAAGTTCAAAACTATGATTTTCCTAAACATATGTTTTTGAGATAATTTCTTTGATGCAGCTGTTTCTCATTCACCATTATAAATTATACAGAGTTTGTGAAAATAAAAATATTTATTGATTACCAAAACAATACTATCATTATATTAATGATAATAATTAATTATCAAAACAATACTTTTATGATATTATTAATAATATTAAACATATTTATCAATTACCAGAACAATATTATTGAGGTTGAGTGGAATCAGGTAGAAAGCAATAACAGAACAGATGTTCTTTTTTGAATTTCTATCATATTATTTTGTTATTTCCAATGATTACAACATATGTTAGAATATCACATGTCAATAAATAAATTGATAATTATATATTATTATATTGATAAATAAATAAATAAATAAATAAATGGTAAGGTGAATGGAACTGAGATAATTGACACATGATATTCTAACATATGTTGTAATCATTGGAAAGCTTAAAATAATTTATCAGCTGATAAAATAATTTATCATCAAATAAAAGTAATCAGCTGATCGAATTAAATTTTCTCCAAGCGCGAGCTTGCCACGTGTTTGTTCCATTGTTGTATGCTTGGCCAGTTCTCATACATTCCGATTAGAACAGAGCACAGGGATTTTCTTTGGTTAGGAGTTTGTTGATAATTCTTTTTTCAAATTCAAATTTTATTGCAAACAAAAATCACATTGAAAAATTTCATGATAGACAACAAGTTGTTAAACATAAACCTACATTTATTTTTAGCACGGCCAGAAAAAGACAAACTTGAGTAGTAGCCATGGATCATTCGATATAACTCATATTTTTGTGTTAATATTTTGAACAAAAAGTACGAGTGGATGAGAGATGTAAGTAATTTCTTATATTTGATCTAAATTGTTATTCATATTGTAGTAGTCGGGGTCACTTCAATCAAAGTTTTTTTTTTGTAGCTGATAAATTTCATACGTATTGATTGTCCATAATGTATCCAGTGTCCATAATGTAAGTGATTAATTAAACTACTCAAAATTAATGGCTTACTGGTCCTTCATAGAATTTATAGTATTCCTGGTGATCGAGCCTGTCTTTTTTCAGCGTTGACTATTAATAATAAAGCTTTATTTACAACTAGCTTACCTGGCGAACTTCGTACCGCCAAAAAGTCAATGTATCTCATGTCACACTTCACTTTATTTGATGAATCATGAAATTTATCTGACAATCAATATTTTCATTTACATCTAAATACGGACTTCCTATGTGCTTAGTCATGAAGCATTCATTATTCCCAAAACAATTGATCAATTGGTGGTAATATCCAACAATAAAATGTTGAATTAAAAAAAAATAGATAAAATAAATCAGTGTCTCAAAGATGAATTCAATGTTTTCATAGTTGTTGATTGTCAATAGATGGTCCAGGAAATATGCGATGTACGATGAATCACCAGGAATTACATATTCTTTCCATCTTTGATTTTAGGATGAATATAAGCTAAGCTAAATTCAAAAAAATTGTAAATTATTCTGACATTCTTCAGTAATAATATCTTCCATGAGGTGAATAATTTTCTCCAACATTTTCCGGTTACTAAATGATAGGGGAGTGATAATTATTTGTATAGGTCTTCTGAGGAACCATTATATAGCACTTCTGGCGCTATCATAGTTTCACAACTATTCAGTTCCACACTCCTATCTCTTGCAGTCGTTAACCATATCTATAATAAAATAAAGAGTTGGCTTATACACATACGGGATAGGAAAATTATGTTTGATGCATCATCACTTCTGAACTACTGGACTAACTAACTTGAAATATTGCACATAGGCTAGATTCTTAATTAACCAATGCCTATTTTAAATTCTTCAAAATTTCATTACGTCAAGTTTTCAGATTATCAAGTTTGAAAATAGATCCTTGCGAAGCACGGGTTCCTGCTGGTATTTTATGTTTTTGTCGTGTTGTTTATTCGGTAACATGATTAAAAATTGAAGAAAATCAAACAAAAAAATCAACACTTATCTACAACACTCAACTCTTCTGTGTTAAAACAAACTACAGCGTCCTGTCCATAAGGTAAGTGATGGCAGAGCCGCCATTTTGAACATTGTTGTAAATATTTTAGTATTTACACAGAGGTTGCACAACAGTCGGTTGAATTTCAGCCGTAATTATTTTCACGAGAACCAATCAGAGAAGCCGTCTTATAAAAAAGGCCTTTCTGATTGGTTCTCGTGAAATTAATCACGGTCGAAATTTAACCGGCTTTTGTGCAACCGGCACTAAGTGAGGTGGAAAAATCATCAAATAATTTTGAAATAAGAAGTAATTTAGTGAATTTTCGAGGTAAAATCGAAAACTTCTCAAAATTTATTATATAAATAATAATTGAGTAGAACTCTGTCTAAATAGTAATACTGTCACATGTTTTCCCAAAAGAGGGAAACCTCAGTTTCTACCTCCGCCACGTTGCCAGATTGTTTTTCAACAATGTAGGAATATAACTGATTAACAAAATATTCAATTTCAATTATGGTAATTGATTATATTATTTTAATCATTGAAAAATATATATTCTCTTGACGAATCTATATATATAAAAGCGAAATGGCACTCACTCACTGACTGACTGACTGACTGACTCACTCACTCACTCACTCACTCACTCACTCACTCACTCACTCACTCACTCGCATAACTAAAAATCTACCTGACCAAAAACGTTCAAATTTGGTAGGTATGTTAAGTTGGCCCTTTAGAGGCGCACTAAGAAATCTTTTGGCAATATTTCAACTCTAAGGGTTGTTTTTAAGGGTTTAAAGTTCGTCTTTTAGCATGTATATTCTTCTTCTCCCAATCTCTTAATTATAATTGAAATTTCCATATCATATATCATATGTTACTATAGAACTATAATCTAGATAGAGTACCTCTTCGAAACAGTTGTTAACTGGCAACTAAATTAATAATTTTGTCAGGTTGGCATTAAGTTGAGTTGACTTTGTTAGGTTGGCACCAAGTTGAAGATTTAAATGCATTTATCGCGGAAAAAGTGATTGGGCACTGCTACTTCAATCCTGGATATGTTATATTACTTGTAGTGAGGCTCGCTTCGCTCGCCATATCCGTTTAGCCAGCCGTTTAGTTTGGACCCCCGACTTGATTGTCCTAACATCATGATAAAAATGCCCAAATGAAAAATGCAGGCGAGCGAAGCGAGCCTGCTGATCTCATTCTTGGACGATCCAGTCGGGGGTCCAGGGGGCGGAGCCCCCTGGCTAGACGGATATGGCGAGCAAAGCGAGCCTGACGGCTAGTAAATAATAATTGAATATTTTAAACAAGGATGAACAGTTAACATTACATCAAAATAATCGGTATCAGTTATCCTCTATAGAATACTGTGAAACGGCAAAGAATCGGCAACATTGTTCTCCTATCTTTCTACTATGTCATTATAACGTGTACCACACCATAGTCAAGTGGTTTCAATACTTCTTTAGGGAGATTAACGTTCTAAAATCAGCATATGACTTACTTTTGTTTGCTAGCCTTGTCTGTCATCAGACAAAGCAGATAGCTCTATCCTCTTCCAACACTCTGTACCGTTGCTATATTGTTTATGGTGTATGTAGAAATTATTATAGACTATCAGGTAACCCGTGCTCCACAAGGGTCTATTTTAAAACTTGACAAAATGAAAACCTGACGTAGTGAAATCTTGAAGAATTGAAAATAGGCCTAGAACCATCCTTGGTTAAGTAAGAATCTATATGCAAAGTTTCAAGTTAATCAGTACAGTAGTTTCAATTAATCTCAATTATTTAGTGCGGGGTGGAAAACTTTGTTAGGATTTTATGAGAGTTATGTACTCCAGTCTAGCCTTTAAAATTAAACTATACTTTGAAATTAGAGAAAGGAATGACGTATCTTCATCAGGCGTATCTTTGACGAACAAAATTCTTCCTCCTCAGCTAAACCTGTGTACTGAATTTTTTTATAGTATATTTCGCACCTGGGGTCGAAAATGAGACTTTTCCGGCTCGAAATCGGTTTTCAAGTCGGAGGCCGTAGGCCGACGACTAGAAAAGATTGAGCCCGAAAAACATTTTTGCCCGTGGTGCGAACGCTATTTCTCGCCACACGAAAAATAAACAATAATATATATGAGAATAGTTGTTTACTAAGCACTTCCGAAAGCAGAAGTGGAAGGTCATAGCTCTAGCAAATCTGAGGTAATCTGAATATCAGGAAATTATCCAAGTATTTTTATTTTCTATTCTGATTTGTCTAAATAACCTAAAAGATTATGTTCAATTATGACACATTGTGGGAGGTTGAGTTTATACCTTTTTATTCTTTCAAATGACAATAAGATGATATTATTATAAATGTTTTGATAATCGAATAATGAACACGAATAATGAAAAGTTTTTTGATCACCTTTCTTAGTTCCATGTTAGCGGCTGGAAAGGGTCTCTTTCCGGCCTAGGCCGGATGTACATAGGCCTAGGATGTATATAGGCCTAGGCCTATACCTGTTCTGACGTCAGACGAGAGTCGTCTGCAAACAATGTCTTTCAGATCTACGTAGGGACTGGAAAACAGCTGCTTTCTGTGCAGTGTGGCGAAAATATATTTTCGCCACACTTGGATGTAATGAGCTGGTTTACGTGCGTCATATGGTGGCCGAAAGTGATTGTTTTCCGACCAGGCCGGTAAAACTTTACGGCCCTAGGGCTGTAAAATGACCTTGAATAACAGCTGATTCTGATTTGATATGAACGGGTTTACAAAATAGTTTTTGAAACAGAATCAGTTTATGCTTCTAGAATTGAATAAAGTATTTTGCAATAAGATACTATCATTTCATTTGGATGAATGAAATACAAATAAGATATTATAAACTACTCAAATTCAATTTTCAGAGTATAATAGAATCTAACCTCAAACCTCATAGTACTGCGTTTATCACAAAACCTGGTGGATAGTTTTGGAACTACTTGGGCAATATCCATGGTGCTGAACGTTTTAACAAATAGTTTATGAAACAGAATCAGTTTATGCTTCTAGAATTGAATGAAGTATTCTGCAGTAATATACTATCATTTTATTTGGATGAATGAAATAGAGGTAAGATATCTTCTTCTTCTATATAATAAGAGAGAGTGGGGTTGTGTTTGTTCGCATCAAAACATGTCAACTTGTGGATTGCATACCGGAAAAACGGGAATGATTTAGATCTCCAAATTTTGAACATAGATTCTAAAATATCAATCTCGTGCACCTGGAAGCCCAAATTTCTATTTTCCTTCTAGATTTTTCAGAATATTAATGTTCAAATTCATCTATGCTACCGTAGGCTAATTGAAGTTCCATAGCCCAAAGTGTGTATTTTTATCAGCAGGTTATAAGACTACCATTTACCAATGTCTAAGTAGCGCAGCGGTAAGAAGCTTGCATACGGAGCGATGGTACCTCGGTTCAAATCCCCCGATGCTTCCCATTTTTTTGTTCTTAATTTTTTCCCTCGAAACGTATTATTATCAATTATTTTTTGAAGGAATTTGTTTTCATTACTATTGAACTTGGATTTTATCAAATAATTATTTTCAATGTAAAATTTTGCCACCAGTACAAATGAATTGGACATAGTCTTCATGCTGTAGGCCTATAATTTATTGAATTTCATAAGAAAAACATGAATAGATCACAATAAAATGAGTAATAATTTTTATTCTTCAGTTATAATGTAGGCTACTATCAGACACGAATTCCCAGTGAAACGAGTATTTTAGGTATTTTTTTTGGAATTGGGAAAACAAGAGGCTGCCTGATTCAAATTGAGGAGGATCCTAATAGAACTAAAATTATTGATGTATTGGAAAAATCAATATGATTCTGTGAGGTTTCCAAGTATTATGTATTCTTCAGTTTTCTATACTTTAATAACTAGATACTAATAACTATACTAATAGCTAGAGCTATGACCTTCCACTTTTGTTTTCGGAACTGCTTAATAAACAATTATTCTCATATATATTGTTTATTTCTCTGTGTGGCGAAAAATAGCGTTCGCACCACGGGCAAAAATGTTTTTCCGGCTCTCAATCTTTTCTAGTCCTCGGCCTACGGCCTCGGACTTGAAAACCGATTTCGAGCCGGAAAAGTCTCATTTTCGGCCCTAGGTGCGAAATATACTATTCCATCAATGATTGAAAAAGGTGAAAAAAAGCAGAAAAGCTGAGAAAAACGCTGATTTTAGGCGTATCTTTGATGAAATATTAAAGTCACAACATTATTACACCCTAGCTGAGCTTCTGTACTAAATTTGAACATTTTCTGTTCATTTGTTTTCGATAAAGCTGAGAAAACGCTGAAAAAACGCAGGTTTTGGGCAAATCTTTGGAAATTTTTCCAAATCCGTTCTTAGTGCGCCTCTAAAGCGCCAACTGAACATACCTACCAAATTTGAACGTTTTGGTCCAGTAGATTTTTAGTTTTGAGTCAGTCAGTCAGTGAGTATTATTAATCTATTCATTATATCGTGTTTGGATCATATATTATAAAGTTTATGTTATTATCAATACTAAATACCATGATACTCATTTTTCAATAATTTCGAGCATAAAAATTACTGAAAGGAGGGGGAAGCAATGAAAAAAGGATCAATATACATTTCTCTCAATTTGTTTTTCATCCGCCATACAACACTGTTCAAGTAGGAAGACCAATTTTGGTAATCCGTTTTTTATTGAGCTTCTCTCCTCTCACTCACTCTCTCACCCACCACCCTCATTATAACTCTCACTCGCTCTCTCTCATTGCACCCTCTCTCTAACGCTCAATTTCTCTCTCGCTCTCGCTCTATCTCTCTCCCTTTCGCGCTTTCTCTCTCTCTCTCTTCCAATCACCCCATCCATTGTTCTAATCGGCTTACAATACGGCGGCAGGAGCAGAGCACCCGTTCAAATTCAATCAAATTCTAATGTGATGGAGAAGAATAGGCCTCGCCATTGTTATGGAGCCTCTCCTCTACTACATCATACCCTCTCACTCTCTTCTTCTTCTTCTCCTTTATCTCCTCCTCCTGTTTCTTCTTCAACTCCTTCTCATTTCTCAATTTTCTCTCTTCCTCGACATCCATCTCTTCCTTCCACTTCTTCTAGGACTAGAAACTACCTCCAGTATTCTAGTACCATTACTATATATCTCAATATGGTAAAATACTATATTCACATTATACCTTCTCGTTTCCACTGTATATATTCATACTTTTCTCACTTTTTCGATTCTTACCATCCAGCTCTTCATGAATAATTTCTCATTCACATTTCAAACTCTCCACTATCCATCTCTTTTCTCCCCAATCCTCTCCCTCACTCACTCTCTCTCTCCCTCTCTCCCAATCAATATCTCTTATCTCTATTTCATTTTCCTTCGATTGTGCCTTCTTTTTTCAGCCAGAGAAAACTTAGCCAAAATTGTTTTATTCTATGTCTCAGTAAAAATGCAGAAATAATCGTATTACAATGCGGCAAATTAATGGAATTATCAAATTCTGTTCTTATTGGAATTGCGCCGAAATAACTGTCATAGAGTCACACCAACAAATGCTAATTTGAATTGCAATCCATTGTTCACACTCTCACTTTTTAATCCTTTTTCCTCCATCCTACACAATATTACTCTCTCTCTCTCTTTAGTTCTCCCCCATTCCCTCTTGTCCACTCTTTTACTAAACTTGCTCTGTTTCTCATTCTCTTCTTCATCACAACTGTTTCTTATTCATTCCATACAATTTCCTCTCTAGTTCCGAGAATTTTCTTTGTTCTCCTCTAACTCTCTCTCCTTGTAACTTACATGTTTTGATGGTAGTGAAATTGGACAATCAAATAACTGATCTTCGTCAATTTTTGAAATGATATTTGTATTTTCAGAACAATTTCCTGTATTACTTTGTATTTTTGAACAAGCGTAGCTAGTTTCTACGAATATTCAGAGACCTGAATATTGTGGACCGTTAGTTGGCTTTCAGTTTCTTTGTATGTATGTTCAACGACAGCTTTTGTTTGTTTTTTCATTATTCAACTTCAAATTTCTTTCAACAATTATTCTTTGAATCGTCATAAAGATTAACCGATTAACCAACCCTGGTTGACCAGCAAAATTGACTCACTTGCACGTTTTTTCCAACATCCTAAACTATTAAACGAGCAATTTCTTTTTAGATGTTTATATATCTGTATGTGACCGGATCTCGAAAACGGCTCTAACGATTCTCACAAGATTTGGAACGTAGTAGGTTTATGATATAAAAATCCTATTGCACTAGGTCTCATCCCTGGGAAAACTCGCTGAACGACATTAAAAGGATAGTTCATCATTGGAAGAACAGCTGAGACTTTCGTCGTTTTTGGATATGAAAATGAGTGAGCGAGTCGTCTGTGGAAAATTAAAATATCTCTTCCCCGAAATTCACAAGCTCATAAATCCAGCTGTGAGATATAAACTCGATCATGTTAGAGAATTGTGTTCTGTTTATCAATAAATAAAAATAGCGAAGCTCCCGATATTATATAATTAATTAACAAAATACTTCATCTCAATCATGTAAATTCATTATTAAATTATTGAGAGACATAATTTATTGCTTGATGCAATATAATTGATTATTTTAAACGAGAATGAAGATTAATATTACATAAATAAACCTGTATCAGCTGCCGTCTATAGAAGGCAGACAGAGGTTCGGCAACGTTAATCTCCCATCTTTCTCCACTGCCATTATAACGTGGACCTCACTATAGCGGAGACCCCCCCCCCGCCACACCAACGATCAAGACTTCTTCAGACGCAGAGGGATGAATGAGTCAGTATTCGACACGATCTTACGCGAGTCCATTGACCTGTTGCATTGATCGTGATTATGAATGAAAATACTCCAAAAATCATGCTTCGTGGCGTGAAACTTGTTAATAATTATCTATCAATAATCAATAACCGGTCGTTATCAGTGTTCAAAATCGGGCGAAATGTGATTTTACTACGAAAATATCTCGACCCAAATTCAAAGATTTTCAAGGGAAATTCGAAACCAAGGTAGGTCATTTCATGTGATATTTCAATTATTTCGAATATACGAGAGTTTCTCATGCTCATAAATTGATGAGATACGTATTCTGATAATATTATGATGGGTTGTGGGAGGTTGAAACGGGGTTTTTGCTTTAAATTGGTTTAAATTTGAAAATTGGGTTAACATAACCTCAAACCTTACAAATACGACAAGAAGCAGCACGAATTAAAGCTGACCTTCGGAGGTAGGCCGTTGACCTTACTTAAAGGTGATCTACTCTTACCATATTTATGTTACTATTGATGTTTATTGATAAGTTCCTGAGGTCCTGACTTTTCTATTTTAATTATAACCGTAATGGAATTATACAATTAATTGACCGAGAGCGAAGTGAGATCTAAGATTCAAGTCGATGGTTTGGCATTTCTCTTAATGTTTAAATGTTTGAATGTTTATATGTTTATATGTTGCGCATTTACGGCGAAACGCGGTAATAGATTTTCATGAAATTTGACAGGTATGATCCTTTTTCAATTTTGCGTCGACGTATATACAAGGTTTTTGGTAATTTTGCATTTCAAGGATAATATAAAAGGAAAAAGGAGCCTCCTTCATACGCCAATATAAGAGTAGAAATCAGACTATAGAATTATTCATCATAAATCAGCTGACAAGTGATTAAACAGATGTTTGGAGAAGCCAGTCTATTGCTGTAATTCTAATAGTTTCAATCACGTACTTGTGGATGAGAATACTGCGTGAGGTCTATTATTCTCAGAACTACTAGTTATACAATTAATATAATTTTTGCGTGAGATTCACATAAGATCGGAGAGGATTAATGATTTTGTACGGAAATGAAAAAAAAATCGCTGATATCTTACGCGTTACGTAATTATTTAGGAATACTCACTCCACAATCAAAATATATTTCACAACGGTTTGTGGAGAGGTTTCGAAGAAGATGTTCTAATTTAGCTGAATAAATCGGTGGATTGTTTTCAAAAATTGGCCATGCAATTATTATCATGTACTGTTTGAAATCTGCCATATAATATTCATTTTTGCTGAATAAATCGGTGGATTGTTTTCAAAAATTAGCCATGCAATATTACAATGTATCGTTCCATTTCTGCCATTATAATATCTTCAATGTATTGCTACGAGAGTCATTTTTTTAGAAAGATTTTCAAATAAGTAAAAAACATGACTCTCGTAGACATACATTGAAGATATTATAATAATAATAATAATATCGAGTGACCTGGCTGGCTCAGGTCTGGTGTCAGAGTTTTCAGGTCGCAACTAATATATTTCAGGGCCTCTGACATGACCTAACGACTGCTTTTTAGGCAGCCGGGACCGACGGCTTAACGTGTCCATCCGAAACACGGGAGTGGCCCGAGATAAATATCTTGGCCCGGGCCGGGATTTGAACCCGGGCCTCTGAATCATAAAGCCAGCATCTGATCCACTCGACTACGGCCACTCATACATTTGTGCTGGGATGATTGATAATTCGGCTCTAAAATTTTATCATGCAATTATCATAATGTTATGAACCATTCTTCTGTGATACTCAACTTGAATTCATCCATACGAGGGTGATTCAAATAATAATATTAAGTCCTTGCATTTCTGCTAGAAGGACAGGTAATTATTCTGTCATGAAATTTTATCATACCATTTTGATAAGCTCAGTAGTGACTGATATTCATTTTATCTCGCTCATTTATAAAAGTGTAAATTTATTAGTAGTGGAATTTGGAAAAATATGCAGTTACAAGATAACAAGTTGACCCACATTTCATGGAATGATGAATCTGGGTTGGGAAAGAAGTAAAAGAATGGACATGAATACAAAAATCATATAAATCATATAAAGATCATGAAGAGATAAAATGCTACAAATAACAGATGATTTTAGAAAGTTGTTCTGATGATTTGGACGTTTGTGTAGCCTGGCCTTAGCAAAAATAGCATAGAAAGAAAAATAAGTTATCAAATTTAAGAACCATTTTAGAATTCTTCTATCTATTGGTATTTATTGTAGATAAAAATTTGAATATTTAATTCGGGATAGGCTTTTTCGAATTTATAATGAGAGTATTATAATATATAATGAGAAAAATTTCCGTATTCCTCCAGAGCTACCTGATTTCTCAATTGGAAAATAATATTATAGTACCCATTAAAAAATCTTTTTAATACAGTACAAAAATCATATATTTTTTGTATTTTATATCAAAAAGTTTGTTAAAAAAAAGTAATATGGTATAATTTTTCAACTGAGAAAATTTAATAATTTATATTTTTGTTGAAAATGGAAATGCAATTACCTTGGTACAACTGCCTCAAACAGCTGATATTTCATAAAATTTCCTGAAGTCCTCCACGATTTCCATTCAGTTCATTTTCACAACACAGTCCGACATGGTGTAACAAAATTTTTAGTGTTCTCGTCTTGTATTTTATGTTTTTGTCGTGTTGTTTATTCGGTAACATGATTAAAAATTGAAGAAAATCAAACAAAAAAATCAACACTTATCCACAACACTCAACTCTTCTGTGTTAAAACAAACTACAGCGTCCTGTCCATAAGGTAAGTGATGGCAGAGCCGCCATTTTGAACATTGTTGTAAATAGTTTAGTATTTACACAGAGGTTGCACAAAAGTCGGTTGAATTTTAACCTTGATTAATTTCACGGAACCAATCAGAAAAGGCCTTTTAGAAAAGACGGCTTTTCTGATTACTTTAATCTTACAGGTTCATTGATACTCGCTAGAGCAAGCTGAGTGCAAATAGACCAATTAGAACTCTATGTGCCAGTTGCACAACAGCCGGTTAAATTTTAACCGTGATTAATTCCACGAGAATCAGTCAGAGAAGCCGTCTTATAAAAAAGGCCTTTCTGATTGATTCTCATGAAATTAATCACGGTCGAAATTTAACCGGCTATTGTGCAACCGGCACTAAGTGAAGTGGAAAAATCATCAAATAATTTTGAAATAAGAAGTAATTTAGTGAATTTTCGAGGAAAAATCGAAAACTTCTCAAAATTTATTATTTAAATAATAATTGTGTAGAACTCTGTCTAAATAGTAATACTGTCACATGTTTTCCCATCAAGATATATATATAAATACTGAAATCTCCAGATTATTTTCTGGTAAGATAAAGTAATATTGATTCATAATAAAACACTGGAATATTTTCTTAGAATATCACAAATTAATTAATGAGTCAAAAACATGTATGAAAATGACACCAAAGCTCATCATGTTTGTAACTTTTTAATAAATTCATGATATTTTAAGACAATCTTTTGGTGTTTTATTATATTTATATGATTTTCAATCATCTCACCTGCTCAAAATTACACTGGACACAGATTGCACTCAGAAATTTTGGGGCAGTATTCATAAATGATTCCATGGAACATTCTTAAGCCGCGTTTATACCAAAGTTATGAACAAATGTTACGTTAATAACATAATCCTCATAGATTCTATTAGATTGAACAGAACTTGACAAACACATATGTTCATCATGTGTATGATAAGTTATGTTCAATCTTATAGAATCTATAAGGATTCAGTTATCAACATTTTGTCAATAACTTTGGTGTAAATGCAGATTTAGATGAGTGAACATTTTTTATTCAGCAATTGATATAATCATAACTAAGTACTTTAGTTGAACGTTTTCGATTGGTTTCCAAAATCTTCATGAAGTAGAGCATTTTGTAACATGTATTGTATACATCCTGAGATGGAGATTCAATACTTCAAATTAAAATTCAAATATAAAATATTCCAAAAAATGAACTTGATATTGTCACACCTAATATTATGGTTGTTGACTTAGTCTTTGGAATCCTGTGTTTAGCGTAAAACATACCTAGTACAATATTATATTAGAACAACAAGTTTCATACGCGTTTCCTTTTATACTACGAATATATTGAAGAGTCCAACTTGCTACGTGAATATAGAGCTCGTAATTTCTCACAAATATAACCTTAAACCTTGAACCACGGTCAATAAGCAAGAATTTTATTCCAAGCCGGCTACATTTTCGTTTACATCTGCGATAATAAAAACAATTTATCTCACCGCCTTGATTACACTGGGGAAACGAAATACGTTTCATTGCTTTTTGGCCGCGTTTCTCAGTTGAGAGAAACGAGGAACGTGAAACGAAAAACGAGAATCAACAAGTGAAATAATAATAAAGACAAGGGTGAATTATAGTGAGAGTCAAATGAAGCTGTAAAGCAGCTAGTTTAATACCACAAACAGCTACTGGTCGTCATATTATGAGAATTTCGGCGCAATTTTTTATTAGTCTGCGTGGAAAGGAGATTAGATTAATGTTTTCTGATGAAGAGTGAGATAAAGAGGGTGGAAATTAGGTATTCAAGAGAGAAAATATTTTTGGAGGTTTAAAATGAGATTGGTAAGAGTATTCTGCATTTTTTATAGATTCCATTGAGCAGTTGAATTGAGTTTGATAACTGGTTTTTTGATATTGTTTTCTAATAAACTGGTTTTGAAGGTTTAGAATGAGTTTTTGCATTTGTATGTTGCATTTTTTATAGATTCCATTAAGGAGTTAAATTTAGTTTGATAACTGGTCTTTTGATATTGCTTCCTGATAAACTGGTTTTGAAGGTTCAGAATGAGTATTTGCATTTGTATTTTGTATTTTTTATAGGTTCCATTCAGCAGTTGAATTGAGTTTGATAATGGTTTTTTGATAAAGAGGATTTTTTGATATTGTTCTTTGATAAACTGGTTTTGAAGGTTTAGAGTTAGAATTTGCATTTGTATGTTGCATTTTATATAGATTCCATTGAGCAGTTGAATTGAGTTTGATAACTGGTTTTTTGATAAACTGGCTTTCTTGATATTGTTTTTTGATTTATACTGGTTTAGAATGAGTTTGATAAGAGTTTTTTGTATATTGAATGAAAAAGACTAAGAAATTATCAAAAAATCACAGATTTATCGATACTTAGAAAGACCGGTTTCGGTTATTACACCATTGTCAATCTCTGATAAACTAAAACTAAATGCTCTACAAGAGCAGCAGAATTTATACTAGTAAGCGAGTATTGCTATTGGTCAAGGGCATGAACGCCTGCCATTGGCCCAGCTAGACAGTTTCCACCAACTCAACGATGTCAAAAAATGGCGGCTTAAGCAACAGACTCGCCATGATAACAAAATTTACTTTCAGAGCAAAATAAGAACCAAGAAAACAAGTGTGAAAGATAATAAAACAAATATTTAAATGAAAAAAACTATTGACTAATGTGTGCTTACAATGTTAAACATTGTTATAACATTGTAAGCATACATTAATCAAGGAGAAAGTAGGAGAAGGAAAAAAGAAGGAGGAATGGGAGAAGGAGAAGGAGGAGAAGAGGAAGGAGAAGAAGAAGAAAAAGAAGGAGAAGAAGTTAGAGCTCAAGAAAAGAGAAGAGAAGTGAAGATAAGTCGAGTGATGTTGGAAAGGATAACCGGCAACTTTACTGTGATCTTTATTCGTTTGTTTGTGTGCTTTGGGGAATTCATGAGCTCGAGATATTGGGAAAACATTGGAGAGAGAAAAAGAAAAAGAGAGACTGAACCAGAGAGAGAATGAGTGAGAATAGAAGAGGAAAGAGAGAGACAGTAGAGGAGATGGAAGTGGGAAAAGAAGAGAGAAAGAAAGGAATGAAAATAGAGTAATAACTTCTTAACTACACTACAAGGTAATCGTGGAAATGTGTTTGTCTGTTTGTTTTTTTTGTCTTGTTTGTAAGGGGTGGTGGAGTGGAGACGGATGATGAAGGAAAGAAGAGGGAAGAAAGAGAGAGAGACTGATGGAGAGGTGGAGAAGGAAGTTGGAAAGGGAAGAGAGTGAGAGTGAGACCCTTTTATTCTCGGAAACATCAAACGTTAATTGGGAATTGTATGAAATATTAAAGTCGAGTTATGGCACTTTGGCCATTACATTTGTGATCCTTCACTTTCTCTCTCCAAAACTTGTGTCTTCCTTCTTTGATTTTGGTTACTTCTTATTCCTCGTATTTCTTCTCTTTGTTCCTTTGCTTCACATCCTCTTCTTTATCTTTATCACTCTCTGATTCTTATATTTGACCATTCCCACCCTATTCTTAATCGATTCTATTTTGAAAATTCTCCTAATTCTCTTTGTTTGAAGGTTCAGGCCTCACACAATCGAAGATAATGTTTAATTCTCACTTTATTATCTTTCATTATGTATATTTAGTTTCATTGCCCATTGTTCTTGCAGTTCTCAATAATTCTTTTTTCCGCTATGCACTATCTATTGTCACCTGGTCATATGGGACATATATATGAATCATATATTTATCTCATATTGATCAGGATTTTAGAGTTTTCAAATTAAAAAGTTCAATGAACAGTGTTTTTGTCTTTGAACAATCTTTGTCATCGACAGAAAGATTGTTTATTTCATTTGTTGTCAAAATTGACATAGCTTCTCTTTTGTTTTTAATAACAAACGTGCCGCTTGTGTGACAGATAAAAATATGTACTTGAAATGGCTTTCATGTTTGGCATTGACTGAGCTTATATCAATACCCAAAATTAAACTTTTGGGGGAGAGCTCATTCGTTAGGACTGTGAGTTAAGTCCGGCTGATCCAGTGAAAAAGGCTAGATTTCGTTTCGTTTTATAATACAGTTATTCTGTCACAGATCGGGCAGTTTAAGAATAATTTATTGTATTGTTAAGGGAGACGGGTTCTGAGCTTATTCATTGGTTAAGTTAAAATTGGTTCTTTTAAAATACTAAAGTCGCGATTAAACAAGTGGATGCCAAAGGGGGAAGCCATTTTAAAAAGGTAGGTGACTACTGAATCATTGTTCTTAAATTTTCATAACCACAAACATTGAATCATTATTAGCTGCAAGAGAGTGTTTTCCCCATAAAATTTATATCAATAATGTTTTTATAATCAAACTAATCCTGTTTTGTTTAAATGTAAATATGTTAAAGACTCATCAAAGTTCTAGTTATTCTGTTCTCTTTTGTTATAATAGTTTTTCCCCTCACATAATTGGTGAAGGCACATTGTGCTTACATTTTTGGTGTAGGCGCATCCTGCTTACATATTTGGTGTAGGTGCATCCTGCTTACATATTTGGTGTATGCGCATCCTCCTTACATATTTGGTGTAGGCGCATCCTGCTTACATATTTGGTATAGGCGCATCCTGCTCACATATTTGGTGTAGGCGCATCCTGCTTACATATTTGGTGTAGGCGCATCCTGCTTACATATTTGGTGTAGGCGCATTCTGCTTACATATTTGGTGTAGGCACATCCTGCTTACATATTTGGTGTAGGCGCATCCTGCTTACATATTTGGTGTAGGCACATCCTGCTTACATATTTGGTGTAGGCACATCCTGCTTACATATTTGGTGTAGGCGCATCCTGCTTACATATTTGGTGTAGGCGCATCCTGCTTACATACTTTTTGGTGTAGGCACATCCTGCTTACATATTTCGTGGAGGCTTCTCCTGCTGTTCCACATCCTGCTTACACTATCTATTCATCTCTTCTTTAATCTTGATATGATCATAGAGTGACAATATCATGAGTGGATATCCCATGGTATAGGGCGTTTATATCGCAACTTTCACTGTTATTTCAAGCCGATAATCCACGTAGTTCTTACCCGTGAAGCTGTGTGATGTCGGTTGTCTCTCATATTGTGCCGTATGTACACTAGTCCAGTCAATATACACATAAAAAAGGGGGTGTGCTTGCAATTTATATTGTAGTTCTGATTTTTCAATATATTATTCAAGTACCTACATAAGAGAAGTCCAGAACCAATTTCTTCATGCAAAATTCCCTTGTGCTAGATAAAGGGTGGCCCAAAAACCTCGTATTTTCGGCTCATTTTCCAGTATTCAGCTGTTTCTGGCAAATCTCGTAATCGGACAGAAAAATTTGCTCTCGCCTTTTCTCTAGATTATTAAATTCTGTATGAAATGAGATCATTCAGAACTCTCAATCTTCAATGAGTACTGAGTTATGATTTTTCAAATATGAGTGAAATTTGAAGAGAAAATCAATTTTGATGAATTTTTGTTATTGATCAACAATATCTTCCGATTGTTATCATTAAGATGTTCAATTCAAAATCCTTTTGGACGTATTTCTGGACTCTACAATCTGAGATCAGGTAGACCGCAATCTAGATCTCATATAGATTTTCAGGTACACCTGACAACAATGCTCCTTGTATTGTGAAAAACACCTAATTTTCAGCTTCAACCATCATCACCAACTACATTGTTCTCATATTGATATTCTGCACAATGACATGAGTTCATGAGATTATGGTCTATGAGAATCACCCGTTAGATGCACTCTATTTCAGTATTTCCAAGTGGAGAGGCGCGATTGAGGACACCTCAAGGATCAAAATTTCAAACACTACTTATAACTTCTTCTAATACTTCATCTAGCACGAGGGAATTTTGCATGAAGAAATTGGTTCTAAACTTCTCTTATGTACCCAAATTATATATTGAAAAATCTGGTGTGGCGCACTCACACAACTTTCCTTGTCGTTATGAAAATTTATCACCTGACGCTAGTGTTCACGCACATCTCAAGTCTACTATTCTAAGATCTGAACCAGCTGGTGACAGGACAATAACGCTTGATACACACGAGATCTACCATCTCTTCATAGTGAATGATTTAATAGAATCAACAGATGCCAATAGTTTGCAATTGAATAATCACATTTTCTCAAATTTCAAGCTTATTTCCAAGTTCAGGTGGAAATGTTACAAGACTAATTGTACAGATTTTCATGCTCAATCTTCTCCACTCGCAACTTCTCGTTTGAATTATATCTGAGACTTGACAATTGGAAAAATCTAAAATCAAACTTTGCATAGATAGGGTGGGATTCCTGAAATTTTTACAGATATGGGACTTGTGGCAGTCGATAGTGCTTATCAATGACTATTCAAGTTATGAATTTAATCAAAATCGTTAGAGCCATTTTCGAGAAAATCGCAAAAAAACCCTGTTTTTGACAACATTTTCGCCATTTTAGCCGCCATCTTGAATTGCATTCTATCAATATTTTTCGTGTCGGATCCTTATAATGTGAGGACCTCAAGTTCCAAATTTCAAGTCATTCCGTTGATTGGGAGATGAGATATCGTGTACACAGACACACATACACTCATACACACTCACACACACATACAGACCAATACCCAAAACCACTTTTTTGGACTCAGGGGACCTTGAAACGTATAGAAATTTAGAAATTTGGGTACCTTTTTTTTCGGAATTCAATACTTTCCTTACCTATGGTAATAGAGCAAGGAAAGTAGAAATCTGAACTACAATATAAATCGCATGCACCAAGAATGACTGGACTACACTCTCAACCGGCCAAAACAGTAGAATCGACAGCAATCAACAGTAATCGGCTTGAGTTAACATTAAAAGTTGCGACATAAACGCCCTCCCATACCATAGGATATCTACTCTTACGCTACTGTTTCTCTATGATATTATTAACCATTTCTGAGATTATTTGGTTTCTTGATATTTCTTCTTCTCCAATTTGCATGAAAATGAGATAATCACCACTTCAAATCATAGAAGAAGTTGTTTGAAAAGAGAAAATTGGCTGGGAATGTAATTTTTCGCCACAAAGCAGCTGTTTTCCAGTCCCTACGTAGATCTGAAAGAAATTGTTCGCAGACAACTCTCGTCTGACGTAAGAACAGGTTTCTTTCCGGCTAAGGCCGGAAAGAAGTACCCTTTCCGGCCGCTCAGTTTCCCCCCGCCCCTCATAAAACATTCTTATTCAATGTATTGTTCTTATATAGCTGACACCAAAAAGTTAGGCGGCTTCGTGGGTCACATGGTGTAACCTACTCACAGCTGATGCAATGCATCTATTTATTGTCTCTTTTGATTTGAAAATCATCACCTGAGCCAAGCTAGATGACTACTCTTTGACAACATCAGCTGTTGGAACGCACAAGAGACCCACGAAACCGCCTAACTTTTTGGCGTCAGCTATACCTGTAGTGTGGCGAAAAATATCGTACGCGACTCTCTCAGGAAGGTGTTTAAGGTATTTGGATAACATATTCCCGGGCTCGGCAAGCCTCGCCCAGGAAACTATCCTAATACCGTAAACACTAACTTTCTTTCTGTGCTTGTAGCGTAATATACTATTACATACAGACATAGAGAAAAGATATCATAAGAAGATATCCCATGGTACAGCTCGTTCATGTTCCAAATTTCAAGCCGATTATTTGTTAACTCAAGCCGATTATTGTCGACTACTCTCTATTATTGCTTTTTTGTTGGGGTGAGAGTGTAAGAACGGCACAGAGAGACTACCAGCATCATATTGCTTCTCGAAAAATAACTACTAGGACTATCGGCTTGAGTAAGCAGTGAAATTCGCAACAACCCTATACGATGGGATATCTTCTTCTACTGCCTTTCTAAATTATATAGATTAGTGAATTATGATGAATCAATTAAAACTGATGATTTTGGAAAGCACCAAGATCTTTTGCCCGATAAAAACTCAGGTGTTGAACAATTTACATCGTACTATGAACTGAATTTTGTTACCTGTGACCAGATATCATGAAGGAACTTGGGAAAGCCAGTTTCCTGAAGACCAGAACTCATGAAAAATCTTGAAATATCCAAGTGAGAATCCAGAATGACATACAGAAGAAAGTGAACAGGATAAAGAGAAGATCAGGAAACAAGAAAGAAGAGGTGCACAAAACAGAACTTGGTACACGTACAGTGTTGAGGTGAAAAGTTAGTTCCTAGTTGTTACTACGACTACTTTAGTTTGTTGCAGGAGTCTTGAGTGGCCGAGACTTGAGAGAAAAAGTTGCAAAAATAAATATTCAAAACTTTTCTGATTCGCTTGCCAAGCTGTCGCGGTAATTGTGTGTGTGTGTGTGTGTGTGTGTGTGTGTGTGTGTGTGGTGTGTGTGTGTGTGTGTTTGCGCTGAGAAACGTGCACAGGCAAGAGAAGAATGAGAAGAAGTAAAGGAGGAGAAAGAGATGAAGAGGAAGAAGAAGAATGAGAAGGAGCAGGAGGAGGAGGAGGAGAAAGAAGATAAAGACGAAGAAGTAATAGAAGAAGAAAAGGTGGAAGGTGGAGAAGAAGAAGAATAAGACGAAGGAGAAGAAGAGAAAGAAGGTCAGGGTGCAGGAGGAGGAGTTGGAGAGGGATAAGGTGAAGAAGAGGAAAAAGAAGAAGAGGAAGAAGGAGTGTGCGAAGGGGGGGGAAAAGTGACAGGAGTAGGAGAAGTGAGAGAAGGAGAAGTGAGAGAAGGAGAAGTGAGAGAAGGAGAAGTGAGAGAAGGAGAAGTGAGAGAAGGAGAAGTGAGAGAAGGAGAAGTGAGAGAAGGAGAAGTGAGAGAAGGAGAAGTGAGAGAAGGAGAAGTGAGAGAAGGAGAAGTGAGAGAAGGAGAAGTGAGAGAAGGAGAAGTGAGAGAAGGAGAAGTGAGAGAAGGAGAAGTGAGAGAAGGAGAAGTGAGAGAAGGAGAAGTGAGAGAAGGAGAAGTGAGAGAAGGAGAAGTAAGAGAAGGAGAAGAAGGAAATGAAGATGAAAAATGAAAAAGAAGAATAGGGACAAGAACACAGGAATATAAGAAGAAGAAGAAAAAGGAGAACAAGAACACAGGAGAAGAAGAAGAATGAGAAGGAGGAGTTGAAGAAGAAGGCAGACGGACACGAAGATGGAGCACAAGTAGGAGAAGAAGTAGATGAACGGATAGAAGAAGTAGAATAAGGGGGAAAAGAAGAAGAAGAAGGAAAAGGAGATGAGAAAGGAAAAATATGAACAAGGACAACAGTACAGGAAAATAAGAAGAAGAAGAAGGAGAAGAAGGAGTAGAAAAAGTAGACAGGTGGTGAAGAAGAAGGAGAAGAAGTAGGGGTGAGACAAGAATAAGAAGTGGTAGGAGATGAGAAAGAAGAGGAAAAGGAGAAGAGGATGAAGGGGAGTTGAAGAGGGAGAAGAAGAAGAAGAAGAAGAAGAACTTAAGAAAGGAGTTAGCCGACTGGTAGAGATTGAGAGGTCATTTGGGTGTACCTTTGTGTCACCGTGTAGAAAAGTTTTCTGTCCTCAAGAAGTTGTAGAAAAAGTGTGGAAATAAAAATAGGAGACCAAGAATATAGATGAGAAGGAGGAAGAGGACGAGAAGTAGGAGGATGATGATGAGGATGAGGAGAAGGAGGAGTAGCAGGAGGAAGGTGTTAAGAAATAGGACTGTGTAAATGCGAGAAGTAGTGAAAGAAGTAAGAAAAAGTTGTCGAACTACTTCTCTTGTGAATGGTATTGGAGTCAATGTTGTTAGTTCAAGAGAGTGAGAGAGAGTGAGTGTGTGTGAGAGAGTGAGAGCGAGTGAGAGAGGGAGAAAGGTCTAGATCAGGTCAAGAGTGGGATGAAAGGAGAAGATTAGATTGGATTAGATTAATATCATAGAGAAACAATATAGCGTAAGTAGAGATCCCATGGTATAGGGAATTTATGTCGCAACTTTTACTGTTATCTCAAGCCGATTACTGTCGATTATTGTCAATTTTTACTGTTTCGTTGGGGTGAGAGTGTATGAACGGCACAATTTGAGAGACTACCAGCGTCACACAGCTTCATGGGAAAGAACTACATGAACTATCGGCTTGGGATAACAGTAAAAGTTGCGACATAAAAGCCCTATACCATGGGATATCTATGCTATCGTTTCTCTATGTTAATATTTTCCATTTATGTATGTTACATTATTTACTGGATTGGAGAGGGCTTGGAGAGGAAGAAAGAAGGAGAGAATTGAAAGTAGACGAGGAAGAAATAGAATGAGGAAATAAATCTCTGTAGAATCATAGACTTAATAAGCATAGTCTAATCTTGGTTCTCCTTCCTCTCCTGCCTTCTTCTTCTTCTTCTCTTCTTCTTCTTCTTCTTCTTCTTCTTCTTCTTCTTCATTTCTTCCTTGTAAAAGTAGATATTCAGATGTTTTCCATGATCTTTCAGAGAGGTGACAGGAAATCACATGAAATGAAAATATTCTTTTCTAGCAGTTAACTCGTGCTCCATGATGGTTCAATAGAAAACTTGGCAAACTGAAAACTCGACCTACTAAATTCTCAAAGAATTCAAATAGGTCCATAACCATTCTTGGTAAATTAAGAATTAATATGCAAAATTTCAAGTTAATCAACATTGTTGAGATTAGAGACGAATTTGAATATTAAATGTCTTTCACTATCAGCATAGAAATTAACTCTATTTTGTCTGGAAATCATCTCAAGAACCAAACAAATAGTTTTTCATAATATAATTCCAGTTAGCAACTTATTCCACTAACCCTTTATTATTGAACCTACACTGTAGCTGTGTATTTCGCACGTTAAGGTCTTGAGCGAGCAGAAACTATTTCGTGATGAGACAATAAGAGGGAATACACGCGTCAGGAAACTGAAAGAGAGGTATAAGTGGAGAGCGAGAGAGAATGAGTTTATTAATGTAGCGATATCTGTTTTTGAGAGATGGAATTTGAGCAGTGAGGAGGAAAAGGAAGGGGTGATAGAGAAAGAGGGAGTGAAGAGGAGTGATATTATATGAGGGAGAAGGAGTAATGAGGATAGAGTGACAGAGAGAGAGAAATAGAAGATTGGGTAGAGGATAAGAAGAAGAAGAAGACGATTAAGAAGAAGAAGGAGAAAAGAGAGACTAGAAATAGAAGATAAGAGAAGAAATTGGTTTCTAGATGAGTGCAAGGTTGTAGGTGACTAGAGACCAATAAGCAGAGGATATTGGAATGGACCTGCTTCTTCTCTTTTATTGCCATCTTAACATGTTTCATCCCCTCCTATTCACACTCTTTCCCCCCCACCACTCATTATTACTATTTTTGTCTCCTTCACTTTGTTTATTATCCCCACCACGCCTTTCCCCTCCTTTATTACTATTTTTGTCTCCATCTTTGACTCTGTTTATTATCCTGTATTTATGCTGCAAGCAATAGGAAGAGACACTTCTTTGCTCAGACTACTTTGATATTATATTGTTCTGTGGAGAATGGGTGAGAGAGAAGGAAATATTGGGTCAGGCAATGTGGGACAGAGAGGAACAAATAGAAATAGATGGATTTGTAATGCTGAAGGGAGTTTGACCTTTTGCAGAGTAAATATGGGGATGACAGTGGAGAGTTCCGGCTCTCTTGAGAGAAAAATTGGGTTGTCGATCCTGGATAATATCAGAAATATATCGAAGAAATCAAATAAGAAATAGAGAGAGATTGATTGATCGAGTACTTTATTTTTATGTAGATCACAATATATACTGGCTTATACACTTATTTACAATAGCTTACATCACAGAAAAATTATAGATGTATTTACATAATATAGACTAAGAAAATAATTATTGAACTGTATAATGATATGAAAAGAGCAATTCGGAACAACTATAGATAATATTGTTATGCATCTACATAAATTGGCGGAGCTTTGGACATATCAATGTCCATTCTTCGGAAAGAATATTCGAAATATCCTTCCCACTAATTCTCTACCGAGAGAGAGAGAGTGTGAGTGAGATATGTATCGTGGTTTATTAGAATCTGTTGTAGTTGAACTAGAGTTTAAGGTTGAAAGCACATTGTTATTTGAAGGGATTGTAGATCTTATATGAACGTTGAATGACACAGTGTTGGTATCATAGAACATTCGTCAACTTATTTATCTATTTATTTATTCATTATACACACATTGAATCTATATATATAAAAGCGAAATGGCACTCACTGACTGACTGACTGACTCACTCACTCACTCACTCACTCACTCGCATAACTAAAAATCTACCGGACCAAAAACGTTCAAATTTGGTAGGTATGTTCAGTTGGCCCTTTAGAGGCGCACTAAGAAATCTTTTGGCAATATTTTAACTCCAAGGGTTGTTTTCAAGGGTTTGAAGTTCGTCTTTTAGCATGTATATTCTTCCTCTCCCAATCTCTTAATTATAATTGAAATTTCCATATCATATGTTACTATAGAACTATAATCTAGATAGAGTACCTCTTCGAAACAGTTGTTAACTGGCAACTAAATTAATAATTTTGTCAGGTTGGCATTAAGTTGAGTTGACTTTGTTAGGTTGGCACCAAGTTGACGATTTAAATGCATTTATCTCGGATAAATTGATTGGGCACTGCTACTTCAATCCTGGGAATATTATATTTCTAGCCGTCAGGCTCGCTTCGCTCGCCGTATCCGTTTAGTCAAACGTTTAGTCTGGACCCCCGACTGGATTGTCCTAACATATGATAAAAATGCTCAAATGAAAAATGCAGGCGAGCGAAGCGAGCCTGCTGATCTCATTCTTGGACGATCCAGTCGGGGGTCCAGGGGGCGGAGCCCCCTGGCTAGACGGATACGGCGAGCGAAGCGAGCCTGACGGCTAGTAGATTATAAGAAGAGGGCCAACAGACCTAGCAAAAATTGTCCCCTTCTGAATTTCGGTAGAAGTAGGCCAATATCTAATAGGAAGGTTATGTAATTGAATGGAACTATATTATTATTCCTTCCATTTTCACAGTTGTTATGCTCTACTCTTTCCTCTCTAATTATGTCTATTCCTATCTCACATCCTCTCTCTCCCTATAAATCTCACTTCTTCTCCATCCCCTCCTCACACTACTTCTCCACCTCCACGTCATTCTCCTCCTCCTCTTTCTCCTTCTATTCCTCATCCCTTCCTCTTCCTCTTCCTCCTCCTCCTCCTTCACCACCTCCTACTTCTCATCCTTTTCACCGAGACGTCTCTGATTCCAAACGCCGAGCGTCAAAACTTGAAGGCGGCTGGGAAAGTTCGAATGAAAAGCTTGCATCCAACATTATACGTATTTGCCAGGGCTTTCATTCAGGATTTTAGCATTATTCTGTCATAATGATTATGATGCTCCTGATATTGAATCAGTTTTGTTGTTTTTGAAAGGTAGAGTCTTATTTGGGGTGAAGCAATGAGGGGGGGGGGGTGCTAAGTAGACCGCATCGTGACGTGAAGTGTGTGTAATGTATTATAATACATCATACTACATAATATTTTGAAAGCAAAGTTGCTGAGTTTTGATATGATAATATCTAACTCCTCCTACATCATGGAGATGCGTCGTATTGATGATGAAGTGTGAGGGAAAACAAAGAAGAAGAAGAAGGTGGATGAGGGAAGGAGGAGGAAGGGGAGGTGGAGAAGAAGGAGGAGAAAAATGAGAAGTTGTGAAGGAAGAATAGAAGAGATGAAGGTGAGAAGACGGGAAAGAGGAGGAAAGGGAGAAGGAGAAGAAGAAGTTCAGAAGGGAGAATAGGAGAGACGAAGGAGAGAAGACGGGAGAGAGGAGGAGAACAGGAGGAAAGGGTGGAGGGGAAGAAGGAAGAAAGGGAGGAGAGAAGAAGTTGAAAAGGAGAGAAGACGGAAGAGTGATGGAGAACCGGAAGTAAGGGAAATGGAGAAGTGGGAAAAGGAGAAGAAAAAGTTGAGAAGGATGAAGAGAAGAGACGAAGGAGAGAAGACGGGAGAGAGGAAGAGAACAGGAGGAAAGGGTGGTGGGGAAGAAGTAGGAAAAAGAGGAGAATAAGTTTAGAAGGAAGAATAGAAGAGACAAAGAAGAGAAGACGGGTGAGAGGAGGAGAGCATGAGGAAAGGGAGAAGGGGAAGAAGGAGGAAAAGGAGGAGAATAAGTTCAGCAGGGAGAATAGGAGAGACGAAGGAGAGGAGACGGGAGAGAGGAGGAGAACAGGAGGAGTGTTAGAAGGAGGAGAAGGAGGAAAAAGAGGAGAAAAGGTTTAGAAGAAAGAATAGAGGACGAGTGAGAGGTGGTGAAGAAGAGGAGAGGGTGGAGGAGAAGAAGTTGAGCAGGAAGAATGGAAGAGACGAAGGAGAGAAGACGGGCCAGAGGAGGGTGAGAGGAGGAAAGTGATAAGGAGAAGAAGGAGGAAAAGGAAGAAAAGGAGGAGAAGTAGTTCAGAAGGAGAATAGGAAAGACAAAGGAGAAAAGACGGGAGAGAGAAGCGAGCAATTGCTGTATATATTTTTATATCTGCTGGATATTTTTATATCTGGTTATTTATATCCAACGGATCTCGAAAACGGCTCTAACGATTTCCACGAAATTTGGAACATAGTAGGTTTATGACAAAAAAATTCGATTGCACTAGGTCTCATCCTTGAGAAAACTCGCTGAAGGGCATTAAAAGGATAATAATTATTCATCCTTGGAAAAACAGATGATAATAATTTCGTCGTCTGTCGATAACATAAGATTCGTGTGTCTGTGTGGGAGATCAGCTGTGTAATCATCAGCTTACCGTATCTCGCGAGAAATCTAGAAATTTCAATAGACTCGATGAAAAAAATCTGATTTGTGGACATTATCTTGATATTCGAAGTTGATCATTATTTTACAGTTTCAAGTGATTAGTGAGTGTTATAAACCAATTTGGTTTGTAAACAATTTAGATTAGAACTTTTCTGTTTCCAAATACTTGAACTGGAAATTGGACCTGAATTCAAGTGTTTGGAACATATAACCTACTTTTTGGATCATTAATAGTGTATAATTTAAAATTCTGGGAAGAAACAGTTTTGGGCTGTGCCTGTTAGTCCTTCCCCAATCATTTTGGAGAATTGTGTTCTGTTTATCAATAAATAAATAAGGAGCAAAGCTCGGTGCCCCGATATTGATAAGGTTATAAGAGAGAATTTGATATCATAATGTGTTTCAACGAAACAAGATATAGGTTTCCTATTAGAGATACAAATAGCAAATGTTTGGTTGGGTGGTTTACAAGGTATGTGTGCCGGTATTTAGGTACTCGACTGAGGTATTAAAGATGTGGTGTGGTATGTAGGCTACCTCACCTGTCAGAATTCGTCGTATGGGAAGCATCCATGTTATTTATAAGAGACACTGACAATTTCGCATGAATTTTACCACACACCTGCATGTTATTTCTTGCTAGTTTCCTATATATATGACTCCTTCTCACTCCGTCACCCGATAGAGAGCATCTCTCTTTCTTTGTCTTTCGGTGGGTTTCCTATTCCGGGGTACAGGTTGCATTGAGGGTACGTAGGTAAGCTTCTTATCAAAAGTGGTCTGCAAGAATCTCTCTCACTCCCTCTCTCTTTGTCTATAAGCTCCTTATGTCATTGCATTTGTGGTACACAATATGGCTGCAATCATCTCTCTCAATTCCTCATACTCACTCGTCCTCTCTCTTCTCACACATTTTCCCTGTCCCTATCATTTTAGATCTCTTTGATTCACTCGCACTCTATCCCTCTTCTTTCTTCTCACATCCCTCGTTCTCTCTCTTATGTTCAATCTCTTTTCCATTCCCCATTCTATCTACCACTCACTCTTTCTCTCCCTCTCTCCCTCCCTCTCCCTCTTCTCACACATTCTCTCTAACTTTTCCCCTGTCTCTCTCATTTGAGGTCTCTTTGAATCACTCGCACTTACTCTCTCCCTCTTTTTTCTCTCGCATCCTTCTTTTTCTCTCTCTCATGTTCGATCTCTCTTCAATTCCTCACACATTCTCTCTCCCACTCTCTTATTCGATTTCCCAATACTGTATTCATTCGAGCCTAACATAATAATCCCTACTATGCCCTTTGCATACGTTATTTTCTTCCTCTATATTTCCTTTTTCACTTCATTTACTATGATGAGGTCCACATTATAATGGCAGTGTTTGATTAGCAATGGTATTGCTATCCTTGACTATCATTCAACAAAGCGGATAGCGCTATCTCTTTCTCGCTTTTCTCTGTTGCCAGATCGTCTTTCAACAATGTAGAATTTACAAAATATTTCATCTTAATCATGAAAATTCATCATGAAATTATTGAAAGATATAATTTATTGATTAATAAAATATCATTGACTATCTTGAACGAGAATGAACAGTTAATGTGAATCAATAAACCTGTATCAGCTACCGTCTATAGAAGGCATTGACAAGACAGAGGATCGGCAACGGTTTTCTCCTATATTTCTCCACTGCCATTATAACGTGGACCACACTATATGTACTTCTCTTCTTCCATTATAGACTACACACTTTTTGAATCATTCGTTAATTAATACGATCGTTATTGAACGAGCCTTAGTGAGTTCTCACTTTTGACTAACTCAAGGTAAGTCAGTCGTTGCCCGTCTTTTTGAAAAAAGTTCTGATTATTAAGAGAGGTTCGAAGAATACTTGTGTCAAAATTTGAAGCTGTCTGAATGATAAATCAAAAACAAATTTTTTCTCAGGCACTTTCAATGTTATTTTCATATCCTAACAAAGGACGAAGGATGGAGTCAATTCAGTTGTCTAACGAACTTGATCTTTAAAAATGTTCGAAGGATAGTTGTTCAAAATTTGAAACTGATTGATAAATTCTTTCTAAAGTTATTGTAGAACATAGGCCTACTAGTAGTGCTGTGAACAGTAGACCTCGCGCTCAGTAAGTGACATTGACCTGTTGTTATGTTTTCTCAGAAATTAATAAATAATGATTGCATCAATTTAAAATGTCTAGAAAAAATCGTAAATAAACATAGAGCTTTCTGTCCTATCGTACCGTGACGTGGCGTCCCGGAATGTGAGTGTGAGCGCTATTATCAGGTCTGGCTGCAACTGTCTACAACGTTGATGGAAAGTTAAATTTTCAAGATGTTCGATGTTTTTAAACGGGTAGTATTATAGCATAGAAAAACAATAGCGTAAGTAGATATCCCATGGTATAGGGAATTTATGTCGCAACTTTTACTGTTAGTATCTCAAGCCGATTACTGTCGATTATTGTCAATTTTTACTGTTTTATTGGGGTGTTAGTGTATGAACGGCACAATATGAGAGACTACCAGAGTCACACAGCTGCATAGGAAAGAACTACGTGAACTATCGGCTTGGGATAACAGTAAAAGTTGCGACATAAACGCCCTATACCATGGGATATCTACGAGTACTTATGCTATCGTTTCTCTATGATTTTAGTCAACTCTCCACTAACGATGATGGATAGATACATTTCCAAGATGTTCGATGTTTTTGAACGGGTAGTATTATGGTCCACTAGACAGCTGATTTATATGATTCTAAAGTCTGATTTCTACGTTATTATTGGCGTTCAAAGGAGACTCGTTTTCCTAATGTATTATCCTTAATTAAAATGCAAAATTCCGAAAAACCGTATGTATACGTCGACGCGAAACTCAAAAAGGAACATACCTGTCAAATTTCATGAAAATCTATTGCTGCATTTCGCCGTAAATGCGCAACATATGAACATTTAAACATTCAAACATTCAAACATTCAAACATTCAAACATTCAAACATTAAAACATTTGAACATTAAGAGAAATGCCAAACCGTCGACTTGAATCTTAGACCTCACTTCGCTCGGTCAATAAACATTTAAACATTAAGAGAAATGCAAAACTTCGGCTTGAATCTTAGACCTCACTTTGCTCGGTCAACTAAAGTTATTGTAGAACATATAAAGAGACAGCTTCGGCCTTGAGTGAGTCAAACTCGATTAAATCAATTAATTTCTACATTGTTGAAAAGCGATCTAGCATAAATGCGTAGCCAGAAAAGGATAACGCCATATCAAATAATAGACAAAGAAAGCAACACCGATCAAATACTGCCATTATTACGTGGACCCCCCTATATCATATCGTCAAAATCATCAACCCATCCAAGAGATGAACTAGGCAGCCTGTTGCTACCGGCAGACCCGTAATACTAATTGATCTAGGCCCTCCCTTCAGTTCATTGGGTCCCGAAAGTGGTGTGGTACCTAGGGGGCCAAATATTAGGGGGCTATGGCAGACTGATTTGATAGCCGCTCGCTGACAGAAGTGATTTTCTCTTAAACATGTCAGCGTTGTTCAAATGGACAAGCATAGGTTTTGTTGATGAGGATCATTGACAGTGAAATTTGCCAATGATCGTGTAGTTGTAAGCCTCTTATCGCGATAGGCTATCTACCTATCTCTCTCTCTCTCTCTCTCTCTCTCTCTCCTCTCTCTCTCTCTCTCTCTCTCTCTATATATATATATATATATATATATATATATATATATATATATATATATAAAAGCGAAATGGCACTCACTCACTGACTCACTCACTCACTCACTCGCAGAACTAAAAATCTACCGGACCAAAAAAGTTCAAATTTGGTAGGTATGTTCAGTTGGCCCTTTAGAGGCGCACTAAGAACGGATTTGGAAAAATTTCCAAAGATACGCCCAAAATATGCGTTTTTCCAGCGGTTTTTCGCTTTTTCTCAGATTTATCAAGAACAAATGAACAGAAATTGTTCAAATTTAGTAAAGAAGCTAAGCTAGGGTATAATAATGTTGTGTTAGAAGGAATTTGAAATAACGCCAAATATACGCCCAAAATCTGCGTTTTTCCAGCGTTTTATTGCGCTTTCTCAGCTTTGACTTCCTGATTGAATGAGGCATGCTCAAATGAAAAATGCAGGCGAGCGAAGCGAGCTCGCTGATCTCATTTTTGGACGATCCAGGGGGCGGAGCCCCCTGGCTAGACGGATATGGCGAGCGAAGCGAGCCTGACGGCTAGTATATCTATATATTTATCTATAATATATTTATCTATCTATATATCTATAGTGAGGTCCACGTTATAATGGCAGTGAACAACGTTGATAGGAGAACAACGTTGCCAATCCTTTGTCTTGTCAATGCCCTCTATAGACGGTAGCTGATACAGGTTTATAGAAGTAAATTGAACTGTCCAATCTCGTTCAAAATGATCAATTATATTTTATTAAGCTAAAAATTCTATTTTTCAATAATTTCATAATAAATTAACATAATAAAGTTGAAATATTTTGGTTATTAATTGATAATTCGACAATGTTGAAAGACGATCTGGCAACAGAATAAAGCGAGAAAGAGATAGCGCTATCCGCTTTGTTGAATGATAGACAAGGATAGCAATAGATTGCTAAAATCGAACACTGCCATTGTAACGTGGACCTCACAGTATTATATCTATCCATCCATTGCAGGGTTGGCCAGCCTTTTGCTAATCCTCCAATATTATTATCATGCGTGTGTGTTTGTGTTTGTGTGTGTGTGTGTGTGTGTGTGATATGATTTGATGTGATAGCCCTTTTGTGGTGTGGGGGGATTAAGGAAGAAAGGGTTAAACCCCCCAACCCCCTACCAAACCAATCACCACGGATCATGAGTGATTGTCTAATTGAACATGCCAACCGATAATTGCTATTATCTTTCCACCCTGTACACACTAGGCTAGTCAAACAGTCGATTGTTTTATGGCTTAGCGTAGGTGATGGGTAGGAGGGTGGCGGTGAAGAGTAAGCTGGAAATTGATCATTTGGTGGAAGAAAAGAGATGGCTGTATTTTCGGTGTTGTGAGATTCTGTGTACCAATATCAGGACAACGAGCTTCGCTCGTTATTCTTATTCATTGACTAGCCGTCAGGCTCGCTTCGCTCGCCATATCCGTCTAGCCAGGGGGCACCGACCCTGGACCCCCGACTGGATCGTCCAAGGATGAAATCAGTAGGCTCGCTTCGCTTGCCTGCATTTTTCATTTGAGCATTTTTATTATAATTATGTTGAGACGATCCAGTCGGGGGTCCAGACTAAACGTCTGGCTAAACGGATATGGCAAGCGAAGCGAGCCTGACGGCTAGTAATATAATATTCCCAGGAATAGCTCTGATTGAAGTAGCAGTGCCCAATCAATTTCTCCGCGATAAATGCATTTCAATCTTCAACTTGGTGCCAACCTAACAAAGTCAACTCAACTTAATGCCAACCTGACAAAATTATTAATTTAGTTACCAGTTAAAAACTGTTTCGAAGAGGTATTCTCTCCAAATTATAGTTCTATATTAACATATGGTATGGGTATTTTTCAATTATAATTAAGATAATAAGAAGAATATACATGCTAAAAGACGAACTTTAAGCCCTTAAAAACCACCCTTAGAGTTAAAATATTGCCAAAAGATTTCTTAGAGCGCCTCTAAAGGGCCAACTGAACATACCTGCCAAATTTGAACGTTTTTGGTCCGGTAGATTTTTAGTTCTGCGAGTGAGTGAGTGAGTCAGTCAGTCAGTCAGTGAGTGAGTGCCATTTCGCTTTTATATATATAGATGAACAGAACACAATTCTCTAAAATAATGATCGTGTTTATATTTCACAGCTGGCTATATATGTCATCTTATGAATCTCGGGGATGCGATATCTTGATTTTTCACATACTCACTTGCTCACTCACTTTTTTACTATCCACAGCTGTTTCATCCAAGGATGAATTATCCTTTTAATGTCCTTCAGCGAGTTTTCCCCAAGGATGAGACCTAGTGCAATCGAATTTTTATGTTCCAAATTTAGTGAAAATCGTTAGAGCCGTTTTCGAGATCCGTTGAACATAAATAACCAGATATAAAAATACAAATATACGGAAATTGCTTGTTTAATATAATAGGATAGTGAGGTCCACGTTATAATGGCAGTGTTTGATCAGCAATGGTATTGCTATCCTTGTCTATATCATTCAACAGAGCGTATAGCGCTATCTCTTTCTCGCTTTGCTCTGTTGCAAGATCGTCTTTTAACAATGGTTGAGTTCAAAGCCACTGATCAATTCCATCGAGTTTTTTTTACGTTCAGTAAAAAACCTGATCACAGATTAGTGATCACAGATGAACCACAGAATGGAAAATCGGCTAGTAACTAGACGCCATAATCCGCCATCTTGAAGGGAAAGTTTAGCAATATATAATACAGCAGTAGTTTTAATTTCTAACAAGATGATGCAGTCATGTGTCGTGGTCTTGGTGCACTCAAATCTTGGTTAGATTGATACCTTCCATTTTGTGTATATTCTGTGGCTGAACGGTTGCTCATGAGTCATGACTGACAGATGTTTCCCCTGTTGATCATATTTTGTAAACAAAACCAGAACTTTACCTATTTCATTGTAATCAATTAAAATGGAAGACCATCAGGTGATTGGAGTAGTTTGAATGCTTTGTAAAATATTTTAAATGTTATTGAATTAATGCATTTCTCTGCTCTCAAATACATTATAATGGAGTCCATCATTTGTAAACAACCTCATATTCAGCCATGTCTGTTTACGTTCAGTTACTCCATCGGTGGAAAAGTACGATTAACTGATCAGTGAAAGAACCGGAAATGACGTATTTTTTTCTTATCAGTTAGACCAAAAACCTTGAACAGGTATAAACGCACAATACCTATGCCTTCCCAATGCTAGCTCTTACTTGAAATTGAAGGTTCCATTGAGGTATTTTAGCGCGAGATCACAAAAATCTTCAAGATCTTTATTATGTAATAATCTTCCAGGCTGTCCCCTTCATGGCCAATTTCAGTTCCAAATAATCTAGCGCTGCATGTGAGTCTATGCATCGTTCAACGACAAAACAGTACTTCGTTCAGAGCCACGTTCACTCACCGATCAGTGGCTTGAACTCAACCAATGTAGAATTGATAAATAATTAACAAAATATTTCATCTTGATTTTGTAAATTCATTATGAGATTATTGAAAAATATAAATTCTTGCTTAATGAAATATGATTGATTATTTTGAATGAGAATGAACAGTTAATATTACATCAATAAACCTGTATCAGCTACCGTCTATAGAAGGCATTGTCAAGACAAGGGGATCGGCTAAGTTGTTCTGCTATCTTTCTTCACTGCCATTATAATGTGGAATTAGCCTATCATGGGACATTCTGGGTGTCTTGACAAATATGTCGTCTGACGATTAAACGGCCAATCTGATTGGAATATGGGCTTCAGTACACTAAACAATAAATTTTCCACTTTTCGACCGAATTTGACCTATGATGCATGATTTTGGACCGCCTTGACGAGCTGAGAAGAATCAAATGTAGTACGATGAAATCTGAGCATTGTGTCAGAAGTTATAAGTGTTTGAAATTTTTATCCTTGATGTGTCCTTAAGCGCGCCTCTCCACTAGGAAATACTGAAATGGAGTGCATCTAACGGGTGGTTCTCATAGAACATAATCTTATGAACTTATGTCATTGTGCGAAATATCAATGTGAAGACTATGTAGTGGTGATGATTGTTGAAGCTGAAAATTAGGTGTTTTTCACAATACAAGGAGCATTGTTGTCAGGTGTACCTGGAAATCAATATGAGGTAGAGCGCTCTACCTGATCTCAGACTGTAGAGCATAAAAATACGCCCTATATGAGGGATTTTGAATTATACATCTAAATGGTAACAATCGGAAGATATTGTTGATCAAAATCTAAAATTCATCAAAAATTGATTTTCTCTTCAAATTTCCCTCATTTTTGAAAAATCATAACTCAGTACTCATTGGAGATAGAGAGTTCCGGATGATTTCATTTTATTCAGAATTTCATATTCTAGAAAAAGGCAGGAGCAAATTTTTCTGTTCGATTACGAGATTTGGTAGAAATAGCTGAAAACTGGAAAATGAGCAGAAAATACGAGGTTTTTGGGCCACCCTGTATCTAGCACAAGGAAATTTTGCATGAAGAAATTGGTTCTGGTCTTCTCTTATGTACCCAAATAATATATCAAAAATCAGAACTACAATATAAATTGCAAGCACACACCCCCTTTTTATGTCTAAATTGACTGGACTATTATTGTTTCCAATCCAACCACATTCAAATGAGAAAAAGATAATATCGAGAAAAAATATACTGTTGTACTATGACTAGTGTTGTGGTCTTTCTCTATAGCCTTTTCATCTCTATCTATAGCTATTTCATCTAATCTAATTCAATACCCAAACTTTTTTCAAGCGAATGTTTTCAAGACGGAGCTAAATTTGGAGAGCAATTGAAATAATTAAATAACAAGAGCACATTCCCCAAATGTTCTGAGCCATGACAATCAAAATTCTTGCGAATTAATGGCACGGAACTAATAGATGTCAATTTCTTCATCCTTTTATCTTTTTCAAGCTGGATGTAATATAATTAAACATGAAAATAGTCATTTAGCAGCTAAAAAATAACTAAATCTGACATGAAAATATATCAAGGCCTGTTAGTCCTCCCCTAATTATTTCAAAGAATGAAAATGTATCATGGATTTACAAAGAATGAAAATGTATTATTAATCAATAGATGATTATGGATTGAAACAGCGTCACTTGAATAGATTTCGATGTGCAGCCTACGAATCCAAGGAGAAGATCTGGAAGTGTTCATAATTAAATCTTTATTGTACGAAGTTCTAAATCCTTGTTTCCCAATACAGTAGAATAATGCAGAAACATGGCTTTTAGTCATTATCCGCCATTTTTCTCAAAAAAATTACGAAGCTCCTGGAATTTTCCCAGAAATGAGACTCATGCCAGTTGATAGGGCTTATGAATAGCTATCCATGGTATTAATTTGAAGAAATCGTTGGAGCCGTTTTCGAGAAAACCGTGAAAAACATGTTTTTTAGTCATTTTCCGCCTTTTTTCTCAGAATATTACGGAGCTCCTGAAATTTCCCAGAAATGAGACTTATGCCAGTTGATAGGGCTTATAAATAGCTATCCATGATATAAATTTGAAGAAAATCGTTAGAGCATTTCGAGAAAAACGTGAAAAACATGGTTTTTTAGTAATTATCCGCCATTTTTTCCGCCATCTTGAATTGAATTTTATTGAATTTCTTATTGTCGGGTCCTCATGGTATAAGGACCTTAAGTTTGAAATTTCAAGTCGATCGGTTAATTAGGAATGGAGTTATCGTGTTCACAGACATACACACACACACACATACACACATACACACACACAGACCAACACCCAAAAATCATTTTTTTGGACTCAGGGGACCTTGAAACGTATAGAAAACTTGAAATTGGGGTACCTTAATTTTTTTTGGAAAGCAATACTTTCCTTACCTATGGTAGTAGGGCAAGGAAAGTAATAATAGGCAGATGGCCACATACAAAAACAATGAGTCAAATCTTGGGAAAATTACAACATGTGAAATAATGTAGAGAACTACAAAATTTAAAAGAAATTAGGTCAATGACATTAATGACCATTGAAGTATGACAATAAATGCAAAGTAGTAATAATGATACCTGAAATGAATATAAGTGAGGGCAATAATGAAGTTATTACTAAGGTACAATAATAATGATTAAAAAATGACAATAAGCTGTAAAAAATGCTCAGCTAATAACATACATAAAAAATATATGTGGCATAGGCCTTCAGTGATTGAATGTCAAAATAGACTTCGACCTAACAATTAATAGGCGTTACTGGCCTTAAAATATCACTAAGAGCTAAGGGTAGCTAATAAATACACATGAGGACAGTCGGGTTGAATATAGGCGACATGGGCCTTCAATGAATTGAATGTCAAGACAGACATCAATTAGAACGAGTAATAGGCGACAGTGGCCTTCAATGAATCACTTGTAAAGCCAAGGGTAGCTGTCAAATCCAAAGAATAATTGCTACAGTTGAATACAATTATATAGGCGTCAGTGGCCTCAGAAAATCACTGTGAAGTCAAGGGTAACTGTTAAATACAATGATTAATAGGCGTCGGTGGCTTAGTGAATTGCATGTCAAGATAGACATAATCAAATAATAAGTAGGCGTCAGTGGCCTCAGTGAATTGAATGTCAAGATAGACATTAATAAAACAATAAGTAGGCGTCAGTGGCCTCAGAAAATCACTTGTAAAGCCAAGGGTAGCTGTCAAATCCAATGAATTAATAGGCGTCGGTGGCCTTAGTGAATTGAATGTCAAGATAGACATTAATAAAACAATAAGTAGGCGTCGGTAGCCTCAGTGAATTGAATGTCAAGATAGACATTAATAAAACAATAAGTAGGCATCAGTGGCCTCAGTGAATTGAATGTCAAGATAGACATTAATAAAACAATAAGTAGGCGTCAGTGGCCTCAGTGACTTGAATGTCAAGATAGACATTGATAAAATAATAAGTAGGCGTCAGTGGCCTCAATGAGTTGAATGTCAAGATAGACATTAATAAAAAAATAAGTAGGCGTCAGTGGCCTCAGTGAATTGAATGTCAAGATAGACATTAATAAAACAATAATGATGCATACGTAAATGAAAATTGAAAAGAACGATTTACATAACCTGAATAAAATTTTGAAGAGGAGATGCGGCCAGGCAGACAGGCAATGACTCCGCAATACCAACAGGAACAGGACATCAGCAAGCGATGAAGTGATCTGGCCATGCGATGACAAGCATGGAAACGTCCACTACAGCAGGCGAATCCCCCAATGGAAAAGTAGGCTGGAGCGAGTAGAATTCCAAACGAATAATCCGATCTTCAAATTGTGGAATTTTTGGCTTGATTTCCAAATGGTAGAGATGATGCACTTGAAAGTTGAGGTTCACGAGGTGAAGCCAATTGTAGAAAAATGGCAACTGAAGCTTACACGAGGTTGTAATTTTTGACAAAGTTTATCCAATTTTAACAGAGTAACTGAGCGAAGAACTCGATGAATAATTGAATCACACTGAAGAATAGAACAAACGAATTAATCTGAAGAATAATTCACACTTTAAAAAGGTTCTGTAGATCAAATGAATAGCGATGAAACGCTCACACGAGGTTGCAATTTTTGACAAAGTTTACCAAAGTTTAACAGAGTAACTGAGTGAAGAACTCGATGAATAATTGAATCACACTGAAGAATGGAACAAACGAATTAATTTGAAGAATAATTCACACTTTAAAAACGTTTTGTAAGTCCGATGAATTCAGATGAAAGGTTTAGACCGAGCGCAGGAAGCACACTCGACTATCCACCATTGAAAAAGACACAGAGACGCTGCAAGCCTGCAAGCTACAATGAAAAAGGCAAGCTGCCGGATGTGTTAGAAACGTAGGCAAAGCGCTCACAAACGAATGGTGAAAAAGTAACAAATATCTAAAAGGTAAGATGCCTAAAGACAAGATTAAATTCTAAAAAATCGAATAGCACAAATATTAAAATTGCAACGGCAAAAAATCCGACGAAAAAGGTACGAATAAAAGTATAGAAAACCAGCTGACTAGGGCAGTGGCAAAAAACCGTGACTGTGACGTCACTGGTCAGCGCAGACGCACAAAAGACACAGCGCACAGACAGACAGACATGATGACGACATGATGTCTACGTAGTAGCGGAACGAATAACAAGTGAAACCGTTCCAATAGATGCTTTGTCAGATTTTACATAAACTGGGCCCCTTGTGTCATATGGGGGTATGGCACAATAAGAAAAAGTAAGAAATATGTAAAATCTGGCAAGGCAATTGGAAATTGAAAACTGGGCCCCATGTGAGAACCAGGGAAAAAGAACAATGAAACCTAAAAATACAACATGAACCATAAGGGCAAGGGGATTAACTAGAATCCTCATCAATGGGAAGAGGTGCTAAACTCGAAATAGCCCTCTTAAAAGTGCCAGAGGGAGTGAGAACAGTGACAACTCGAACCTTGTCGTCCTTACCGGGATGAACTTCAGTAATGCGCGCCAGCTTCCAAGTGGACTGCGCAGAACCAGGATCCTTCAAGATGACAACCGTACCGACCTTCAAATTTTCACAACTGTTTAACCATTTGCCTTTTTTCTGAAGAGTGGTTAAATATTCACGAGACCACCTATCCCAAAGCTCCTGGATAGAAACAGCAAGTTGATACCAACGTGAACGATGGTCAATGTGTTTGGTGTTAGGCGGCAAGAAGGGTAATGACGTAAGTGGACGTCCAATCAAAAAATGACCTGGAGATAAGTAGGCAAGATCATGTGGATCTTCCGAAAGGGAACAAGAGGGCGCGAATTCAAGATGGCCTCGACCTGAGCAGCAAGAGTACAAGTTTCTTCAAAGTTAAATACCTTGTTGAAAGTGACTACACGGAATATGCGTTTGAAATTTTTTACTGCATTCTCCCAGAGTCACCGAAGTGCGGAGCCCGAGGGGGAATGAAGTGCCATGGATGTGAGTACAGACATAGTGTCATGAATATCTGATTTGAGACGATCAGAGGACAAAAATTCGTGGAGCTCACGTAGCTCATTGTTGGCACCATCGAAAGTTGTGGCGTTGTCTGAAAAATGGAATGCGGGATGCCACGACGAGCAGAAAAACGAATCAGAGCAGCAATAAATGCCTTGGAAGTAAGTTCTGAGACAGTTTCAATATGAACGGCACGAGTTACCATACACACAACACAGCGACAAGTATGCCTTAGAAAAAGTACGAGATTTGGGGCCGCCTACATGGATGGAAATAGGACCGGCGTAATCCAAACCACAATTATAAAAAGGAAAGTTAGCCTGAACGCGGGCCGCTGGTAAACTACCCATGATTTGCTCAGAGCAAAGAGCCGAAAAGCGAAAACACAATATGCAATGCCGCAATACACTTTTGATGGTGCGACGGGTGGAGGGAAACCAAAATCGTTGTCTTACACTGGCCATGGTGGCCTGCACCCCAGCATGACTTATACGACGATGGTGAGCAACAATCAATGCACGAGTGAATTTATGATTGCTAGGCAACAATATTTGATGTTTGTAATCAAAGGAAGCATTTGCATTTTGCAAACGTCCACCAACTCTGAGCAGAGAATCTGAATGGAAGAATGGTGACAAGGCTTTAATAGAACTATTAGGCAATAGCTCCTGATTTTGACGCAATGCTTTAAGTTCGGCAGAGAAAGCTTCTTCTTGAATAGATTTGAAGATACAATTTTCAGCTTCTGAAATTTCAGAGATAGCTAATTGACCAAAGCGCGGAGCGACTGAATTTTGTTTCCTACAATTATTAATGAACCGTAGAACATATGCTGTTATACGAACGATTTTGTGATAAGTTGAGCAACTATTGATTATGCCTGAGATAATATCATTATGAGAAGAAGTGGTAGCTAATACCTGAACTGAATGAGAACTGATGTCCTGAACTGATACCTGAACTGATTTCTCTAACTGATGAGAGACATCATTTGAAGTTAGAAAATTTTGACATGACCCTACGGGGAGCGGCCACAGGTGAAGCGGGGAGGCACGAACGAGGTGCTGCAATAGGACGAGTAGCCTTACAAGAACCAAATATGACCCAACCTAGACTGGTTTTCTGAAGAATGGGAGCGTTTTGAGCCAGATACAATTTACCAGGCTGAAGTATAGATGCGAATATACCAGCACCAAGTAACAAATCTACAGGTTTAGATTGATCAAACAATGGATCCGCTAATTTGAGTTCAACGGGAATTGAAATTTTAGAAAGATTTGATGTTCACACTAGGAACATTAGCTGATATGCTATCAACTACAATACAATTTTCTTCAACCGACCACGAACGATCAGATGAAGACAAGCAAACCGAATGAGAAATAGATGATTTGGTCCTATTCTCACCTACACTATGAATCAAAGTGTCAGAATACAAGGTAACAAGTGACAATTTTTCAGCCAACCTAGTTGACATCAAATTACAATCAGAGCAAGAGTCTAAAAGCGCGGTTGCTTTAATAAATTCCCCACTAGAAGTTTGAACCAAAACTTCAGCAGTAGGTAACAAGGCGACAGTTGATGCTGTTGCAAACACAGAGACGAAGTGGAGCTCATTGTGACATGAGAGTTCTTCTGAGGCTGTTCTGCATGAGAAACAGCTTGCTTAGTTGTTTCCGCATTCTGAATCATGACGGAATTCAAAACAGCATTTTACCTTGGAGGGAGCAAAAGATTGAGAATGGATAAGATTTGAAGTTACCTTATCCTTAGAAGTAGGCTGAGTGTCCCGTGATTGAGGATACGACCTGTGAAGAACAGTGTGATGACTCTTGCCACAAAGTGTACACGATTTGTCCGAACAAACATGATTGGGTGCAAAAGGCTTGAGGCAATTATAACATAACCTTTTGTCACGGACAGCATTCCAACGATCAGTAACCTGCAACTTCAATAATTCATTAAAACGATTTGGAAATGACCAACAGAATTACAAAAACTACAAGGTGACATAGAAGAGGTAGTAACCTGCATCCTAGCTTGAACATTTGATTGACTTTGATTGAACTTCGGCTTGCTATGAGCACCAACCGAGTGGATGTACTTTGCTGTACATTTCCTTGATGATGGTTAGCTGAGCTTGAAGCAACAGCTTCCATGATTTTGCATTGTGATTCCAAAAAAATTCCAAAATTTATCAATGGTGGGAATGTCGTGTATACCAACACTCTTTTCTTATTCTCGAACAGTAGCAGTATCCAACTGCAACAACATTTTGTGCATATACAACAAGTCCTTGATTTGGACTCCAAGTTGAAGCGCTTCGAGTGCGGTGATGTGGGACTTGCAAAAGTCAATGAATGCCCGTGATGATTGCGGACAGTTATGCTTTATGGTAGGCGGAGATTCAATTGCCGTGACGTGCCTGGCAGCAATTAATCTCTTGTTGTCATACCTCTCCCTTAGAGGTTCCATGCAAGCTGAAAACCATTTTCGTCAGCTTCAATGTGTTCCACTCTAGCAAGAGCTTCACCACTGAGTGATTGACGAAGATAGAAAAATTTCAATGAATCATTAATGTTATCTTGATTACCAATAATATTAGTAAAAGCACTGAGAATGCTTGCCATTTTGAAAGCTCCCCATTGAAGCGCGGAAGCGGTATCTGAGGCAACTGAAAATTTGCCAAAGGTGCGTTTTGAGATGTTGGCCGCTGGGAAGCACCAGCAGTGGCCTCATTGTTGCGTTGTCTGCTTTCAAAGGCAGTTAATGCAGCGTTTGCCTTAGAGGTAATGGAGATAAACTTATTGAGTATCTCAAAATGAGTTGAAGTGTCCTGTGCTTGCAACTCTGAATTCGATAATTGTTGATGTATCTTATCATACTTAATTCTAAGTGAACCTAGTTCGTTTTTTACAGTCAATAGTTGATAATAAGTGGCTTCAGTGTCCACAACATAATCGTTATAGCTGGTTATGAACCAATCTATTTCCTGGTGTAAATTGTCTCTTGCATTGAAAAGAGCAGAAGGCTCAGGAAGTGAATCTTCCTCATGATCAGACATGCTTAAAAATTAACAGAAAAACCTGAGTGAATGACACGATAGTGCACTGTAGCAATGCGATTGCTGTGCCAATAAGCAACCTTGGGCGCTGGTCCAGTACACAGAGAGGCACGCCTGTGCGTTTGAGGCAAGTTGTATCAAGCTTGCTGTGCGGCGAGTCAAGTAGCGAGCTCGCAAGGCGGTGTAGTTTGCCGTGTGTTGTTTTCTCAATGCGCAATAGCTGTCTGTGACCAGTTCAGTGCGGTTCAGTCTCTCAGGGTACAAGATAGTTGATAGCTGGTGCATACACGTCGCAGCGTGCTTTGAGTTGCAGCCAGTACTGAAAATTTGAAACAAGTGTGTGAATGCTTAATATTAAACAATATAAACATACAAAGGTACAATGAAATAAAATATACTCTAGAGTGGGACCTAATTATTGGCGTCAAGCTAGACTATTAGGCACACGGTCACTGAAACCCTAAGGTTCAATGGACCAAGAAATGGGTAATGAGAATTAACAATTATCCTAGGCAAACTGGGTCAAAGATGACGGGCAGGAGGACCAATTTTTATCCAATTGGCCCCCAATTAACAATATCCTAGGTAGACACTGGGTCAAAAATGAACGGGCTGGAGGACCAATTTTTATGACAGAATCCAAGGGCAGGGCAGTGGACTGTGGATGATAGTTGGTATAAATACCTACAAATGAATCTTTGAATTCTGTACATAAAAATACTGATAGCTTGAAGTGTGGTAAGTACGCCAATAAAAGACTAAATGAATCAACAATAAGATTTATAATAATAAGATGATAATAGTAGGCGCACTAAGAACGGATTTGGAAAAATTTCCAAAGATACGCCCAAAATATGCGTTTTTCCAGCGGTTTTTCGCTTTTTCTCAGATTTATCAAGAACAAATGAACAGAAATTGTTCAAATTTAGTAAAGAAGCTAAGCTAGGGTATAATAATGTTGTGTTAGAAGGAATTTGAAATAACGCCAAATATACGCCCAAAATCTGCGTTTTTCCAGCGTTTTTTGCGCTTTCTCAGCTTTGACTTTCTGATTGAATGAGGCATGCTCAAATGAAAAATGCAGGCGAGCGAAGCGAGCTCGCTGATCTCATTTTTGGACGATCCAGGGGGGAGCCCCCTGGCTAGACGGATATGGCGAGCGAAGCGAGCCTGACGGCTAGTATATCTATATATTTATCTATCTATATATCTATAGTGAGGTCCACGTTATAATGGCAGTGAACAACGTTGATAGGAGAACAACGTTGCCAATCCTTTGTCTTGTCAATGCCCTCTATAGACGGTAGCTGATACAGGTTTATAGAAGTAAATTGAACTGTCCAATCTCGTTCAAAATGATCAATTATATTTTATTAAGCAAGAAATTCTATTTTTCAATAATTTCATAATAAATTAACATAATAAAGTTGAAATATTTTGGTTATTAATTGATAATTCGACAATGTTGAAAGACGATCTGGCAACAGAATAAAGCGAGAAAGAGATAGCGCTATCCGCTTTGTTGAATGATAGACAAGGATAGCAATAGATTGCTAAAATCGAACACTGCCATTGTAACGTGGACCTCACAGTATTATATCTATCCATCTATTGCAGGGTTGGCAAGCCTTTTGCTAATCCTCCAATATATTATCATGCGTGTGTGTTTGTGTTTGTGTGTGTGTGTGTGTGTGATATGATTTGATGTGATAACCCTTTTGTGGTGTGGGGGGATTAAGGAAGAAAGGGTTAAACCCCCCAACCCCCTACCAAACCAATCACCACGGATCATGAGTGATTGTCTAATTGAACATGCCAGCCGATAATTGCTATTATCTTTCCACCCTGTACACACTAGGCTAGTCAAACAGTCGATTGTTTTATGGCTTAGCGTAGGTGATGGGTAGGAGGGTGGCGGTGAAGAGTAAGCTGGAAATTGATCATTTGGTGGAAGAAAAGAGATGGCTGTATTTTCGGTGTTGTGAGATTCTGTGTACCAATATCAGGACAACGAGCTTCGCTCGTTATTCTTATTCATTGACTAGCCGTCAGGCTCGCTTCGCTCGCCATATCCGTCTAGCCAGGGGGCACCGACCCTGGACCCCCGACTGGATCGTCCAAGGATGAAATCAGTAGGCTCGCTTCGCTTGCCTGCATTTTTCATTTGAGCATTTTTATTATAATTATGTTGAGACGATCCAGTCGGGGGTCCAGACTAAACGTCTGGCTAAACGGATATGGCAAGCGAAGCGAGCCTGACGGCTAGTAATATAATATTCCCAGGAATAGCTCTGATTGAAGTAGCAGTGCCCAATCAATTTCTCCGCGATAAATGCATTTCAATCTTCAACTTGGTGCCAACCTAACAAAGTCAACTCAACTTAATGCCAACCTGACAAAATTATTAATTTAGTTACCAGTTAAAAACTGTTTCGAAGAGGTATTCTCTCCAAATTATAGTTCTATATTAACATATGGTATGGGTATTTTTCAATTATAATTAAGATAATAAGAAAATATACATGCTAAAAGACGAACTTTAAGCCCTTAAAAACCACCCTTAGAGTTAAAATATTGCCAAAAGATTTCTTAGAGCGCCTCTAAAGGGCCAACTGAACATACCTGCCAAGTTTGAACGTTTTTGGTCCGGTAGATTTTTAGTTCTGCGAGTGAGTGAGTGAGTCAGTCAGTCAGTCAGTGAGTGAGTGCCATTTCGCTTTTATATATATAGATGAACAGAACACAATTCTCTAAAATAATGATCGTGTTTATATTTCACAGCTGGCTATATATGTCATCTTATGAATCTCGGGGATGCGATATCTTGATTTTTCACATACTCACTTGCTCACTCACTTTTTTACTATCCACAGCTGTTTCATCCAAGGATGAATTATCCTTTTAATGTCCTTCAGCGAGTTTTCCCCAAGGATGAGACCTAGTGCAATCGAATTTTTATGTTCCAAATTTAGTGAAAATCGTTAGAGCCGTTTTCGAGATCCGTTGAACATAAATAACCAGATATAAAAATACAAATATACGGAATTGCTTGTTTAATATAATAGGATAGTGAGGTCCACGTTATAATGACAGTGTTTGATCAGCAATGGTATTGCTATCCTTGTCTATATCATTCAACAGAGCGTATAGCGCTATCTCTTTCTCGCTTTGCTCTGTTGCAAGATCGTCTTTTAACAATGGTTGAGTTCAAAGCCACTGATCAATTCCATCAAGTTTTTTTTACGTTCAGTAAAAAACCTGATCACAGATTAGTGATCACAGATGAACCACAGAATGGAAAATCGGCTAGTAACTAGACGCCATAATCCGCCATCTTGAAGGGAAAGTTTAGCAATATATAATACAGCAGTAGTTTTAATTTCTAACAAGATGATGCAGTCATGTGTCGTGGTCTTGGTGCACTCAAATCTTGGTTAGATTGATACCTTCCATTTTGTGTATATTCTGTGGCTGAACGGTTGCTCATGAGTCATGACTGACAGATGTTTCCCCTGTTGATCATATTTTGTAAACAAAACCAGAACTTTACCTATTTCATTGTAATCAATTAAAATGGAAGACCATCAGGTGATTGGAGTAGTTTGAATGCTTTGTAAAATATTTTAAATGTTATTGAATTAATGCATTTCTCTGCTCTCAAATACATTATAATGGAGTCCATCATTTGTAAACAACCTCATATTCAGCCATGTCTGTTTACGTTCAGTTACTCCATCGGTGGAAAAGTACGATTAACTGATCAGTGAAAGAACCGGAAATGACGTATTTTTTTCTTATCAGTTAGACAAAAAACCTTGAACAGGTATAAACGCACAATACCTATGCCTTCCCAATGCTAGCTCTTACTTGAAATTGAAGGTTCCATTGAGGTATTTTAGCGCGAGATCACAAAAATCTTCAAGATCTTTATTATGTAATAATCTTCCAGGCTGTCCCCTTCATGGCCAATTTCATTTCCAAATAATCTAGCGCTGCATGTGAGTCTATGCATCGTTCAACGACAAAACAGTACTTCGTTCAGAGCCACGTTCACTCACCGATCAGTGGCTTGAGCTCAACCAATGTAGAATTGATAAATAATTAACAAAATATTTCATCTTGATTTTGTAAATTCATTATGAGATTATTGAAAAATATAAATTCTTGCTTAATGAAATATGATTGATTATTTTGAATGAGAATGAACAGTTAATATTACATCAATAAACCTGTATCAGCTACCGTCTATAGAAGGCATTGTCAAGACAAGGGGATCGGCTAAGTTGTTCTGCTATCTTTCTTCACTGCCATTATAATGTGGAATTAGCCTATCATGGGACATTCTGGGTGTCTTGACAAATATGTCGTCTGACGATTAAACGGCCAATCTGATTGGCCATTTTTTGTGTATTGGAATATGGGCTTCAGTACACTAAACAATAAATTTTCCACTTTTCGACCGAATTTGACCTATGATGCATGATTTTGGACCGCCTTGACGAGCTGAGAAGAATCAAATGTAGTACGATGAAATCTGAGCATTGTGTCAGAAGTTATAAGTGTTTGAAATTTTTATCCTTGATGTGTCCTTAAGCGCGCCTCTCCACTAGGAAATACTGAAATGGAGTGCATCTAACGGGTGGTTCTCATAGAACATAATCTTATGAACTTATGTCATTGTGCGAAATATCAATGTGAAGACTATGTAGTTGGTGATGATTGTTGAAGCTGAAAATTAGGTGTTTTTCACAATACAAGGAGCATTGTTGTCAGGTGTACCTGGAAATCAATATGAGGTAGAGCGCTCTACCTGATCTCAGACTGTAGAGCACAAAAATACGCCCTATATGAGGGATTTTGAATTATACATCTAAATGGTAACAATCGGAAGATATTGTTGATCAAAATCTAAAATTCATCAAAAATTGATTTTCTCTTCAAATTTCCCTCATTTTTGAAAAATCATAACTCAGTACTCATTGGAGATAGAGAGTTCCGGATGATTTCATTTTATTCAGAATTTCATATTCTAGAAAAAAGGCAGGAGCAAATTTTTCTGTTCGATTACGAGATTTGGTAGAAATAGCTGAAAACTGGAAAATGAGCAGAAAATACGAGGTTTTTGGGCCACCCTGTATCTAGCACAAGGAAATTTTGCATGAAGAAATTGGTTCTGGTCTTCTCTTATGTACCCAAATAATATATCAAAAATCAGAACTACAATATAAATTGCAAGCACACACCCCCTTTTTTATGTCTAAATTGACTGGACTATTATTGTTTCCAATCCAACCACATTCAAATGAGAAAAAGATAATATCGAGAAAAAATATACTGTTGTACTATGACTAGTGTTGTGGTCTTTCTCTATAGCCTTTTCATCTCTATCTATAGCTATTTCATCTAATCTAATTCAATACCCAAACTTTTTTCAAGCGAATGTTTTCAAGACGGAGCTAAATTTGGAGAGCAATTGAAATAATTAAATAACAAGAGCACATTCCTCAAATGTTCTGAGCCATGACAATCAAAATTCTTGCGAATTAATGGCACGGAACTAATAGATGTCAATTTCTTCATCCTTTTATCTTTTTCAAGCTGGATGTAATATAATTAATTAAACATGAAAATAGTCATCTAGCAGCTAAAAAATAACTAAATCTGACATGAAAATATATCAAGGCCTGTTAGTCCTCCCCTAATTATTTCAAAGAATGAAAATGTATCATGGATTTACAAAGAATGAAAATGTATTATTAATCAATAGATGATTATGGATTGAAACAGCGTCACTTGAATAGATTTCGATGTGCAGCCTACGAATCCAAGGAGAAGATCTGGAAGTGTTCATAATTAAATCTTTATTGTACGAAGTTCTAAATCCTTGTTTCCCAATACAGTAGAATAATGCAGAAACAAGAATTTAAGTCATCAAGTCTTTCAATACGAACCCGAATTATTGTCAAATTAAATCTCTTTTCTCTGGTGCAACGATCATTTTATGGAAGCCAAAAGTGAGTTTCAAATGAAGATAATACTTTATTTTGATGTTTTGAACAACGACACTTGAGGCCGTTTGCACAGTAACAGTTTAAACTTAATTTAGTTTTGAACTGGATCAAATCCGTATCAAGTCTCGTTTCAAAAAAGGGTACTGAGATTTTTATTTTTATTTCAATTTACAAGCCTTGTTTTTTATAATATAGTTCATTTTGAGTTTAAGCCACCAGCTGATTAAATTCAGTGCTTCGACTGTGCAAACAGCTCAAAGTCATTAATTTTTATAGACTAGTAGTTCTGTGAACAGTAGACCTCGCGCTCAGTAAATTACATTGACCTGTTGTTATGTTTTCTCAAAAAATGATAGATAATTTATCAATTTAAAATGTCTAGAAAAATCCTAAATAAACAATTCTGTCCTATCCCGGAATGTGAGTGTGAGCGCTGTTATCAGGTCTGGCTGCAACTGTCTACAACGTTGATGGAAAGATACATTATTTCCAAGATGTTCGATGTTTCTGAACGGGTAGTATTATAGTCCACTAGACAGCTGATTTATGATGAATAATTCTATAGTCTGATTTTTACGTTGAAATTAGCGTTCAAAGGAGACTCCTTTTCCTTTTGTATTATTCTTGAAATGAAATATTTCAAAAAACCGTATACGTCGACGCGAAATTCAAAAAGGAACATACCTGTCAAATTTCATGAAAATAATTTGCTGCGTTTCGCTGTAAATGCGGAACATAAATATGAATATAGGAACATAAAGAGGAATGCAAAACCGTCGACTTCCTTAGACTCCTTAGAATCTTAGACCTCACTTCGCCCGGTCAATAAACTATTTATTTGTTGTCTTACTAACAAACACCACTGTGAACATTGTGATGGTGAGAGAATCATGAGTTGGAAATGTTATGAAGTGCACAGGTATCAACTAGAAACAGATGCTATCTACCGGCAGAACTGAGAACTACACGAGTAGGCGTTCAAAGCAACCAATCAGAAGAGAGTATGTGGAACATAATCTACTTTTTGGAATATTTATAGTGTATAAATTAGAATTCGGGGAAGAAACAGTTTTGGACTGTGCCTGTCAGTCCTTCCCCAATCATTTTGAAGAATAATTGAGTTCTGTTTATCAATAAATAAATAACGAGTGAAGCTCGGTTCCCCGATATTCGAAGTGATAACTGATAAGTATACCATACATTGCCTCCATAAATATGTCAGTTTCAAGAGATTGCTCACATCATTTGAAAGAGGTAGAGCACGTTCCCAAACATGTATATTGGTACGTATAAGAAATAAGATCGAAATTCGAGGAAGGAAAAGTTTTGGGCTGTGCTTGTTGGTCCTTCCTCAATCATCTCATTGAATTATGTACTGTATCGGATGGACATGTTTAATTGTCGGTCCCGGCTGAAGTATGACAGTCGTAAAGCCGTGTTTTCGTAACGGGCAGACGACAGAATTCACTTTAAATTAACATTGGTTCTTATGGGAGTGTTCACCCATCGGCAGAAAGTCGAGCAGAAAAAAAGAACTGTTCAAATCAGAGACGAACTGTCGTTCATTTTGCCGTTCATTTTAAGGCCTATCAACACAATGCTATTTTGCTTCGACCGATCACTGCTCGTGAACCGTTTTGTCGAAAAAGAACTAATTTCGGGATTCTGTCGACGGGAACAGACAGCTTGGAAATATTTTTCTGCTCTGATCACGTGACACCGGCAGAATTAAGCCTTGTACACACGTCCGTACAGATTCGCGCGAACAATCGTATGTACATATGCCTCAACATTCACTGTACGTCCTTGTGGACGCGATCCACGTATGCCTCGTCATTAAAAAAGCTATCTGATTTGCAGACGACACGAAGACATGGTAGATTTAGATTTTCCACAACATGACAACAATGGCGTCATTCCATCATTGAAGATAGTTATCACAAATTGCAGCAGTATCATTTCATTTCAATGACTTATATAATAAAATCAAAAATAAAACTTGACAAACGATGTTGGTGGATTGAACGATTGTAGGTTGAAGTAAGGAAATAAATTGCTACATGACGTAAGATTGACAATTCAAACTTTATTAGGTTGTCAAAACATTATCTTGTTAATATACTGAATCTAATTCAACTAGTTATCTAAACAATAATGATATCATCATGAGGGAAGCAATAACTCCACAAGAACGATTGGCTCTAACTTTAGGCGATTCATTTGTTGGTTTCCAATATCTATTCTGAATCTCAAAAAATGAAAATTTCTACAATAATTCCAAAAGTTTTGATGACCTAATCAAAGCACTTAACACTGTCTCACAAAATTGACAGTCTTCTTTAAGGAAATTAGCCATAAATTGAATCAAATACTAAATTGCTGCCAATTTTAAACTAACTCTGCTCATACACATGACAAAACAATTTCCTCCAAAAGATTAGCTTCAAGATTTACCTTTAAGGGAATACTAGTTCAAAGTTTGAATAAATCTCTCTATAGATAGCCTAGCTATCTAAAATGTATAATATCATATTGAAGATTACAATTTTAATCAACAACTCTGATTGATAACATGAAACAAACACAAGATGATTTGATAGCCACAGTAAAATAATATTTGAGCTATACTTTCTTGTAGGAACCCTGTAGAGAAGCTTTTTTCACTTAAATTATGCAGTTCTAAATTTGTTAATCATGATACAAATTATATACTCCATGCATGTTTCTATTTAAATATTTGACAATCCACATATCCTACAAAATTACAAAAATCCTACAATTTACAATTAGTTATTGGATCACAATTTGATTTGTCATTCATTAACCTAATTCATTGGAATTAGGTTATGACGCCTTCAATGTTTACGTTTTGCCTCACCCGTATGGCAAAATCGCGTCCACACGTACATTCAATGCTCGCCCGAGGCGCCTTTGAGCACGCCAAAATACCGACAGGGTTCCGGTTCGCCCACATGCCTCAGCGAACAGTGTCCAGACGTGCGAATGCAAGCCCATACACGTATGCTCACCCGAGGCAAACGTACATGTGTACACCGTTTTAATCTTTCTCTGGATCAGACGCCATGTTCTTTTTAACCTCAATTTTTAACTGTTGGATTGTTTGTTTTGATGTTATTTTGCTGTTGGTTGTCAGATTTCGGATTGCTACTATTATACTTAATTTGCAGTAGAAAATTAAGGTATAAAATATTTCTATTGGTTTCTTTATTCCTATAATTTTTACAAGAGAAATTGAAAATGGATTTACTACGGTACAGAAAGGCGTGAAATTCGTTATAAATTTGATGCGACAGTTCAAAGTTTTGTACTTTCCAGACCTGCACAACGAATTACCTATTTGAAAAATAGAATATGGTTAAAAATTGCTGATGTGATAGAGGATTCAAGTAAGTAGACTTAAATTTCTCATAATAAAGTAGGCTAGATCTACCGTACACAATTTGATATAATTTTTATAAGTAGCCTACCAGCATGTTTACAATTTTCATTCAGGTAGCCTACTGAAGTAGGCCTTTAATAACCTAGTCTCTAGGTCTAAATTGCTATCTTTTTCATTTTTCAAGAAGTTAGAAGTTGACGAAAGTTTATTTATTTATTTAAAGTATAATTTCTAGTATTTAATAATAATGTAAAGCCTAGACTAGCCAGTTTGTGTATGGTAGAGAACTATCACAAGAAAGAGAGAAATCTAATCAACTATTTAGATTTAAACTCATTTAAACTTGATTGATTAGATTAACATTAAATGATCAGATTCGAAACATTATTCAACCAAGATAACATTTTGCATTTCATGATAAGATAAGATAGCATTTCATGCTAACAATCTTTTACACTTTCATTGAGTTGGCCTAATCACAAAATACATTTTATATAATGCAGCTAGTAGTTTTCACAAACAGATTTATTGAAAATAACATCATCATTTGACTTTGAAGTATTTCATTACATTCTAAGTCCTAAACTTCCATTATCCTTGTTGCACCTCAAAATATTGTAAACCCATAGTTTATCAATACAATAACAAAACTAACCTGACTATTAGAACATTTACTTTGTCTTTGGTACCTATCTATGAATTAATCTTCTTTCAAATTCTAATTCACTTGGAAACAGAATTAGTACATAGATTGTTATAGAAATAACTTGATCAGAGTCAGTGTAATTGAATATTGAAAGACTGCCATTGAAAAAAGATAAAATAGGTACTATTTTTCTGGTTGACCATTGCTACCAAACTCATTTAAAACTTAAATAGTAATGTATTTGAAAAACTTATTCATGCTCTATTGATCGATATATTGTGTGATGCCAGGTATATCATGTAAATAGTAAAAATTAAAACAGGAGACACACAACATAGATGGATTAAAAACACTGAAAAACTTACATTATAATCGGAAATTTTCGAGGAACTGTGTCCCTTTTTTCAACCGAGCAGAGAGTGTAATGTAAGTTTTTCAGTGTTTTTAATCTATCTATGTCGTGTGTCTCCTGTTTTAATTTATATTATAAAACTTTAAAGTGTTTTCTGTTATGTGCTACGAATGTAAGTAGGCTATATACTTATAGTATGTATAGTCTATCTAATGTAAATAGTTTATTGAGGCCCAGTTCACTTCTAATTTATTCAAAGTCAGAACTATGTATTATCATTGATGATTAACTTCACTTTATCTCCAAAATGGATATATGTTGAAAGATTAAATATGTTTCTTTTTTTCAGGTACCATTTACAAACAAAATATTGAAGAGAATGTGCTCAAAGGAAATGCATATGAATTCTTTTTTGTTGACCAGGATGGGAAAATTCTTTGGAACCCATAGATAGAATAAGTTAGTTAGGTAAGATCAAATTCCTCACATTTTTTAAACTATATGTGGGTGATGGCATTTTATACAGTTTCCCATTTTTTCAAAAAGTTTATCCACGATGTTTTATTATTGATTTGATGTTAGATATTCAAATAGTAAGACATAAATATGGTATGTGATTAAAATAATTGAAAAACTGACTGAATTTCAAAATCATTACGGTAATAGCTTACAGGAAATTTTAATATTTCGAAACTACGTGAAACCACATGAGATCAAGATGGACAGTTGAGAAGAGTGTTTAAAAAACAATGTATTCACTTATCATTCAGGGAATAGAGCTGTTCATAATATTTGGGATTCCTTCCATAAAGAAATAATTTATGTAAAAAAATCTAATAATATGATAACATTAATAGATTTTGTTACATAAATTATTTCTTTATGGAAGGAATCCCAAATATTATGAACAGCTCTATTCCCTGAATGATGAGTGAATACATTGTTTTTTAAACACTTTTCTCAACTGTTCATCTTGATCTTGAGTGAATGTTGAACTTTATAAATGACCATACATTAGAACTATGAATAGATGACTTCAAAAATTCAACCAGCAAGTGCTGGTAAAAAACACTGAATAATAGCTTAAATGACAGTGATTCCACATTTTAAAATTTATAATTGAATTCATGGATGAAATACCTGCATTGTTTTGAGAGAGATTTATGTATTTACAGTTTGGTATTCATTTTCAAATCACTTAGTTCTACTTATAATGTTGTAGATAATCATCATTTCAGATCAAGCAATTAATTGATTATATTTCCATTTGTTTTTATTAAACTTGTTTCTCTAAAGATAGAACCAATAATTACTTTATGCAGTACATTTTTGAAGAGTCAAATAAACCAAACGTTCGAGAAGAAGGCCTACTGACCACAGAAATGAATGAATTGTTCATGGTATCCAAAAATATGTTGTTCACCAACAAGTTCTTTTGACCATGGGACACACTGATTAATACCAATTCCTACATGGAGATTGATGCTAATAATAATTCAACTGATTGTTGGAATTTCTCATATAATATTACTTTTCATTATTGGGGGTTCCTTGCCAAGAAATATAATTGAAAACTTATACAGATTACAAACAATCAATTTCAGAATTCACTTTGCAAAGTTTTCTTATAATGAATAATAAATTATAACTTTTTGATTTCAGGCCTAGTGGTGTACCAGCCAGAAAAGTAGAGGATGACAAAGAAAATCAACTATGACTAATATTCCATGGATATAATCCATGTATGATGTAGTAGCCTACAGAAGAAAGAGATGGACTAATCTAAGAAATATATTCATTTTTTCAGTACATCTTGATGTGTTTATTTCATGTTATTCATGATAATATATTTTTCTGATCGCTCCTGCTAACTGCTTCAATTCAGGTAATTTTGAAGAAAACAGCAAGTGACATGAAACTAATAAAATGAGTTTTGATTGTTTATACTTGAGGGATTTTTAAAACTATAATCAACCCAACAGCAAAGAACTCTTGTTAACAACTTTATTGGTTCTGTATGGCTTCTGCTTCTTTTGGAAATAATAAAATTATTTAACATTGCTGACTGGCAAATGCTATAGGTAACATGTAAAATAATAGACTTGAATTTGATATAAAATAGGGTAAGCTATCACAATTATGTATCGCATTAGGAATTAAATAATAGTACTTATGTACTGCATTGAACGGGTAATAATTCTTTGAATATGAAAAATAACTCAAGCAAAAGTTGAAAATATTATGTTCCAAGCCACATCAAATATAATTACTTTTAATTCTACCTTCTAGACTATATTTCCAAGGTTTTGATTAAAATTGATAAGCTTTTAGAACATTATAGTAAATAAGGAGTTTGAATGGCTACTCTAATTCTAATGAATATCCAATAAAGTATTCATTTCAATAGGGCAACTTTAATGTTTAATTATGAAAAATAACTAGTAGGCCTACCCTAATATATTCAAAATAAGCATGACCAGTTTCTAATTATGTCATTGTCAAGAGAGTCCTTATTGAAAATGTCGAAACTAATCATGTTTCATTTTGGAATATCACAAGGGTACTAGTTACCTTCTATAATCAATAGATATTTATCCATTTTGAAATAGGCTATGTGTTATTTTTAAAGTACCATAAGAGAACCTGTTTATTCTAGCAAGATATAGTTATCTCAACAATAATTATTAGAATTAGTTCACCTGTTTGAATACACTTTGTACATGTCATATGTGTTACAGTAATCTATAATAATAATAATTTTTAATATTCGTATAGCTTTTACTGATGAGGAGTCCCCAATTGAACCTTGCCTGAGAAGGCATATTGATTTAGACAATCAATGGGCCTCACGATTCTTATTTAAGTATATCAGCCGGGACAGTACCTATCCAATGATCAAAAAGGGGACTGCTAGAATAAAATTGCCTAAGAAACGTTTACAATATCCATTTCTCTTGGTGTAATATAACCCGTAGTTTCCAAAAATGCCAAAAGTAAAGCACTTATTTATTAATTTGAATTTTTTTCGATAGAGCTTCAATAGGCCTTTGAAGTTGAATACGGTTCTCATAGAAGTAGGTAGGCCTACCTATAGACTATGTGATTCAAAGAACATACATTGACTCTGAAGGCAATTGATTCTAGTTAATAAAATAATAATAATATCTTATTAATAATGAAATACAATCAGTTACTTCAAATAATTTACCCCTACAAATTTCAAGCATAGGAACTAATAATTGTGGAAAAGTTATCTGAGTTAGTTATAAAAAGCAATTAATTCACTATAATGAATCAAATATGCAATAATCATTTTAGAATTACCTTTTGAACAACCCAAAAAGTTCATTACCCATAACACATAAAGCAAAATTCATGTCAAAGAACTAGTTCTTTGAGTGTTACTGTTTCCGCCCGCTTGGGTGCGCTGCAATCGATTCTGCTTCTGCCCGTTACGAAAACACAGCTTAAGGCCAATTGACGGCTCAAATTATATATTCACTCAGGAGAGGTGACTAACAAAAGCCATACAAATTCACTTGACTTTTTTACTTTCCTTGCCCTATTACCATTGGTAAGGAAAGTTTAGCTTTCCGAAAAAAATTAAGGTACCCCAATTTCTAAATTCCCATTCGTTTCAAGTTTCCTGAGTCTAAAAAAGTGGTTTTTGGGTATTGGTCTGTATGTGTGTGTGTGTGTGTGTGTGTATGAGTGTATGTGCGTCTGTGTACACGATATCTCATCTCCCAATGAACGAAATAACTTGAAATTCGGAACTCAAGTCCTCACACTATAAGGATCCGACACGAACAATTTTGATCATATGCAATACAAGATGGCGGTTAAAATGGCGAAAATGTTGTCAAAAACAGGGTTTTTCGCGATTTTCTCGAAAACGGCTTCAACGATTTTGATCAAATTCATTCCTAACATAGACATTAATGAGCTCTATTAACTGCCCCAAGTCCCACATCTGTAAAAATTCCAGGAGCTCCGCCCCATCCATGCAAAGTTCGATTTTAGATTCTCAATTATCATACTTCAGATACACTTTAAACAAAAAATTTCAAATGGAAAAAATTGAGCATGGAAATCTCTACAATTCATGTTTTGTAACATTTCCACCTAAAATTTAAAATAAGCTCGGAATTCCAGAAAATGTGATTGCAAACGGTTGGCAACTGTTGTTTCTATTGAATCATCCACTATTAAGAGATAACAGACCTCGCGTGTCTCCAGCGTTATTGTCTTATCACCAGCTGGTTCAGATCTTGGAATAGTAGAGTTGAGATGCGCGTACACACTAGTGTCAGATCATCAATTTTCATAACGGCAAGGAAAGTTGTGTGTGAGTGCGCCTCACCAGATTTTTGTGTATAATTGAACAAATTAATTGTAAACACAAGAAATAAAAACTGATTTTTATCCCTATCATTGACCAGATACCAAAAAATTAATATAATTAGATCACTTGCTCTAATTTCACTTCCTCTATCAGGGAGAGGTAGAGAAGAGATTTGCTACAGTTCTTGACACTTCTGGGACAGATAAGAGTAAATGAAAGATTCACAGAGAGAGGGGAGAGAGAGAGCAGAGAGTAATTTATCAAATCGGAATCACAGGGTGAAAACAAGTGGGGCAACTTCTGTCGCTCAGTGCCACAAACTTGTAAAAGTTGTAAAAGTCAAGACGCTGCAGACTTGTGTACTTTTCCATTACGCTATTTAATCTTCTCACTCCTTCCACTCTGCCCCTTATTCTTCTTCTTCTTCTTCTTCTTCTTCTTCTTCCTTCTTCTTCTTCTTCTTCTTCTTCTTCTTCTTCTCTTCTTCTTCTTCTTCTTCTACTTCTTCTTTTCTTCTTCTTCTTCTTCTTCTTCTTCTTCTCCTACCTCTTCTTCTTCTTCTTCTTCTCCCACTTCTTCTTCTTCTTCTCCTTCTTCTTCTTCTTCCCCTTCGTCTCCCTCTTCTCCTACCTCTTCATCATTTTCTTCATCTCCATCTTCTTCTTCGCCAACTTCTTCTTCTCCAACTTCTCCTTCTTCATTCTTACCTTCTTCTTCTTCTTCTTCTCTTCTCCTTTATCTTCATATATTTCTTGTACATTAAGATATTCAGATCTTTCATAGAGGTGACAGGAATGAAGTATATAAAATAGTATCCTTCCCATAACACACGACTGAAAGATATAGAGTTCGCGTGTTTGGGGAGAAAGAGAGAGAAATTGATTGAGAGAGTGTAGAAAAGAGATGGAACCTTAGAGAATGCCAGAATATTTGTGTAAGAATGACGGACCAATGGCGACAAACTTCGCCACCATTCGCCTCCACGACCTACCATGTTCAAAATTCCGTGAAAAATCGTAAGAGCCGTTCTCTAGATCTGTTGAACATAAATAACCAGATAACCGGATATGAAAATATAAAAATAACCAGATATAAAAATATAAACAGATATACAGAAATTGCTCGCTTAATATAATAGGATTAATATGATTAATAAGAGCCTCCTCCTCGTTCTCTTGCTCCTTCTCCTCCACATCCTCCCAATTCTTCTCGTATCTCTCGTGCTCCATATTCTTCCCTCCTCCACCAACTCCTCCTCCTCCTCCATCAACACCTCCTTCTTCGCCACCTCCTCCATCTGTTTCTCATAGTTCTCCTCGTCTCTCTCCTGCTCCATATTCTTCTCTCCTACTCCTCCTCCTTCTCCCACTCAACCTTCTACTCCTCCACCTCCTCTTCCTCTTTCTCATAGTTCTTCTCGTCTCTCTCCTGCTTCATATTCTTCGCTCCTCCAACTCCTCCTTCACCATCACCACTCATTATCCCCCTCCCTCCGCAATCAGTTAGTTAGCTCGTCCCCATTCTTCACACCTTGCACAGACCCAGCCAATTAAAACTTTTCACTCGTAACTAACCGCTACGCAAAATATACGCACTGCGTTTTCATCATAAAACACGCTAATACCACAAATCTGCTGCTGGAACGGCTTCTATTCCAAATTTGAAACAATGGTTATTATTACACATCTGTTCAATGCGAGCGAAACTACATTCCGTTGTCCTAGTGCACAACAATAAATAATTTTTAGAATTTTACAACATGCATACAATAATATTTCCAAGAGGACTCGAATTCATTCAAATTTGATTCTGTTGGCTTATGCTTATTATTCTTCCTTCAATTATCATGATTATCCATTTTATTTTGTAATATTATTTTCCTATGTTGTGAAATTTGTATTGCTTTTATTATGTTTTTCTAAAGGAGCGTACAGATATACGCGTCTCCAACACGCACCGCGCACGCTCCGCACTCGCTCTGCAATCGCTCCTATCATGAACGTTACGGGAGACGTTAGCTCTTCTCGCGTTCCACTCTTGCTCCCCGGTCGATCATCAATCGATCTGCTCGAGTAACGTTCGATTGCGGAGCAGAGCGAAAGTCTGTACGCACCTTTAGATGTTGTTTTTTTTATTTCTGCCAATGAAACATTTTATTCCATTTCAAATTTACACTTTACAGCGGGGCCCACGTTATAATGCTGGTATTTGATTGACATTGCTGGTATCGCTTTCCTTGTGGTATCCATGTGGTTGCTATCATCTGTCAAAGCTGATAGCGCTTTCTTCATCTGAAACTATGATTAGTAAAACTACGATTAGTAAAACTACTACTACTACTTTATGTAAAACTACAATTAGTTAACAGAATATTCAAACCCAATTATGAAAATGCATTGTTTATCAATTAAAGAATATATTTTTCCTACAGTTACCTTGAAAAGTGGCCATTCCTGCACTGATTACAGAACGCAAAGAATCACTTTTCCACTCTAATGCGGGAAAAAAATTTTCTGCACTCCAGATTTGCAACATGGCAACACAAAATAGTTGGGTTATATGGAGGATTAGTGCACGAAAACAAAAATTAAGTTGGTAACAATGACTGTGGTTAGATTTAGATAAGAATCATTTCAATGGCTACCCCACATTTATGATAAATTCCCAATCTAGAAAACCAAAACAAGAATAATGTTTATCTAAATCATAATTAAATAATCATAATTTACGAATTCTCATCATTTAATAATAATTAATAGTTCTTTTCTATTGATAATTATTATTTCAATTGCAAGCAATAAGAAAAGTAGCAAATATACATTATAGAATTCGAATTTTGAGGTTAAATGATTACCGTTCTATATCCATATAAATAAAAATAATAAAACACAAGAATACTACAATAAATATTCTCTGTTATCCATGTTATTTTTATAAATATTTTTCAGTTTACTTTGAGCATTTTTCTCGGTAATTTGAGCAAAAATCTAAATTTCTGAATCCTCAATCAGTACTTTCCAGCTGGATGAAACAAACTTAGATATGATTCTTCCCGCTAGGTCGCGCGCTTGTCGGTTGAGCCATCTTGCAGCCATCCCAATCAGCTGTTGGCATGTATTTTGAATGCGAATATTTTTTGTTCAATCTGTATTTTTTCTGATTATTGAATGAATGAAAATGAGTACTTTGGCTGAGAATTTTCAACTTAAATAAATTAAGGTTGTTATTAATAACAGCATCACACACACACAAACATTTGATGGATTTCTGCCATCATTTTACCCATAATTACCCACTTTTCATATTCAATGGTAACTGTAGGAAAAATTTAATGTGATATACGTGCGCAAAGTTCCTTTGCTGCACTCAAGATGCCATTCCACCCCCGCCTACAGCTCGGGCATAAACGTTTCTTTTGGTCCAGCAAACTGTCACTTTGCGCACTAGTTGCACAAATAACTATTATTGACGAAAATGGTTGAGACAGTGCATTATTATATATTATCTTATGTCTGAAGTGGGTTTACTGATTGAGCTCCAAGTTCACTGAAGATGGATAATGTCTAGAACCGATTCTAGTCTCTTGACATGTTGATAGAGAGGTTTCAATATTCTACTATTGATTTTCCATTACGGTTTGTTAATCATTATAGTATTACTGTATAAAAATTGGTGGTATAGCTGGAAAAAATGTTGAGGACAGGGCAATAGCTGAATGAAGAGAGCTGGAGATGATGATGAGGAAAAAGAAAAAGATAAAGAAAGAGAAGTAGAAGTAGGAATGGAATTCTCAGTGCAATCTGTGTATAGTGACACAATCTTCAAACTGACAGCAATGCTCATGAATAGTATCAATGCTTTTCATTCAACTGATTCTGACAGTTGTCAGTGAATCTGCCCATAGCACGTCATCTGGGTCCGTTGCTGGGTCTAAATTTTTGAGCGTCATCTCGGCTGCTTTTGAAAAATTCACAACCAAAAATGGAAAGACAGGAAGTGACGGGTGCCAAGGAAGAAATAGAGTGACTGAGAATTAAAGAAAGAGAGAAGTCAGACAGAAAGTGATAGCTGACAAAGAGGAAATAGAATGACTGAGAAACAGAGGAGGAGAGAGTGAGATTCCGAATGGAAGTGAGATAGAAGAGAGATGACGTCACTAAGGTGGCGGCAAGTGAAGGGATGTATTATTAAATAGACTGGACAGCTCCTGAGATAGAAGGAGAGAGAAAACTCTTGAGAGTTGGGTTAGTCAGATCAAGAGCCAAAGAGTGGAACGAGATGAAAGAGGAAGAGAGATATAGAGGGAATAGAAAGAGTGAAGAAGGAAGAGGAAAATGATGAGGAGGAGCAGGAATTATACCCTATTTGTGAGGAGAATATTAATCTCCTAGAGATTCAATAATTATTTTTTATAATAATTGAGATGGAATATTGAGTTAAGGTTGTGCAAAGGCTAAAAATAGACTTTCTACTCGTGATATTTTTCAAAGTTTTTCGATTCGTATAATCATCAAGCTATCAAAATGAAAACGTTCTCTCAGGAAAACATTTCTTTCCGATCATTACTTTTTGAGATATGAGCGCCTAAAGTTTGAATTTTTGGGACAGAACATTCCAAATTCGATAAGATATGAATCCATGAGATTCAGAGGATGGAAAACAAAAATTTTCTGAAAATATCAATTTTTGAAAAAGTTATTCAATTCACCAAAAATAACTCAACTAAAAGTTATTTTTGGTTATTTTTAATAAATTAATAGCTATCTTAGAAATTTTCAGAAAATTCTTGTTTCACTAGATCAACAATACCAAGAATAATCTATCCTCTAAATTTCATGAAATTATCTATTACCGAATTTGAAATGTTCTGTCCCAAAAACTCAAACTTCAGGCGCTCATATCTCAAAAAGTAATTATCGGAAAAAACTGTTTTCCTGAGAAAACGTTTTAATTTTGATAGCTCGATGATTTTATACAAATCGAAAAAATTTGAAAAATATCACGAGTAGAAAGTTTATTTTTAGCCTTTGCACAGCCTTAATTAATTATATTTTCTGAAATCAGGTCATGTGAATTCTAGGGAACTAATTGTATTTTACTTCTTGAATAATTATATACTATCTAATCCTACAGATTCTCGTCAGCCTCTTCCTATTAGCAACTCAAATTTTACTGAATTTCACCAATTATTCCCCTCGTATGTATTATTGAAAAGAGAAGCCCATTGAACCTCATTAAAACTTATTAAATCGACGTGAGTGTGAGGGTCTTCTCTATTAATAATTAAATGGCATTTATTCTCCTTATTCTTTGTTCCCCCTCAGTGTGCCATTACAGCGTTGAAATAGTCTCAGCCCATTTCTTCCATGATTCCCTAACCATCGTCATTCTCCTCATCTCTGAAACATCTTCCTTCTTCTCTATCCTATCAATCAATGTCCAATCAATCGATCAATCGATCATATAGCCAATTACATACACATTGATTTTTAGAAGTTTGATTTTTTTCCGTCCTTATGAATTCAGATTAAACGGAAACAACTGAAACAGATTAAACGGAAGTTGACAAACATCATCTGTTTGAAGTCATCTGTTTAATCTAATATAATTCATAAGGATGGCAAAAAATCAATGTGTGTGTAACCAATACCTACTATTACTTCAAGGTAGTAAGTCATAGTAGGTATTGGTGTAACTGGCTAATTCAATCCTCATACGAATACCTATTACGTTTCACTGCTCTCCTTCCTAGCACTCCTCCCACACTCACATACAACAGACTGTATGTTTATGAACTCTTTGAATTTCCATTGATTTCAACTAAGTACTTCAATAGGATTTCCTAGGTTCTTACTCAATTTTACTTTCCTTGCCCTATTACCATACGCAAGGAAAGTATTGCTTTCCGAAAAAAATTAAGGTACCCCAATTTCTAAATTTCTATACGTTTCAAGGTCCCCTGAGTCCAAAAAAGTGGTTTTTGGGTATTGGTCTGTATGTGTGTGTGTGTGTATGAGTGTATGTGCGTCTGTGAACACGATATCTCATCTCCCAATTAACGGAATGACTTGAAATTTGGAACGTGAGGTCCTTACGATATAAGGAACCGACACGAACAGTTTTGATCAAATACAATTTAAGATGGCCGCTAAAATGGCAAAAATGTTATCAAAACCAGGGTTTCTCGCGATTTTATCAAAAACGGCTTTGAAGATTTTGATTAAATTCATACCTACAATAGTCATTGATAAGCTCTATCAACTGCCACAAGTCCCATATCTGTGAAAATTTCAGGAGCTCCGCCCCATCTATGCAAATTTTGATTTTAGATTCCCAATTATCAGGATTCAGATACAATTTGGACAAAATGTTCTGTAACATTTTCACCTAAAATTGAAAATAAAATCGAAATTCGAGAAAATTTGATTATCCAATTGCAAACTATTTGCAACTGTTGATTCAATTAAATGATTCACTATGAAGAGATAGCAGACCTCGTGTGTCTAGCAGACCCTGTGTCAGGGTTATTGTCCTGTCACCAGCTGGCTCAGATCTTTGTTCATAAGTCGACTTGAGATGCACATGAACACTAGCGTCAGGTGATCAATTTTCATAACGGCAAGGAAAGTTGTGTGAGTGCGCCACACCAGATTTTTTGTTTTGGAATTCAGTAGAATCGAACGTTTTTGTTTCCTTGAATTGCCTTTACCCCTATAAAACCTATCGAATTTAATATATACTCCCTACTCACTATTGAGCGTAAAATTCATAGGGCTGAAAGGATTTTTCCCATTCAGATTAATAACCCGTTCCAAATGACTTTCCGATTTAAATCTAACACAAAAGAGTTGAGCCGTTTGATGACCAAATTGGGCTGTTTTGAATATTGTTTGGAGCTGGAAAAAAAATTGCAGCATCCAGCAAAATCTATTGAATCATCTAATCGCCATTTGAGTATTTGTGAGGTGTGGAGGAGCAGGAGGAGGAGGAGGAGGAGGAGGAGGAGGAGGAGGAGGAAGTGGAGGAGGAGGAGTGGGAGGAGGAGGGGGATGAGGAAAGAGGATCTGTTTCACACAACTCTCTGTTGAAAATGTTTTTCAGTTTCGGGATTTGTTTTTTCACGAGATGGGATTTATTTTTTGCCTGTAGTGGCACCCGATTAGCCGTGAAATGTTGGAACGTGATCAGTTTGAGCATCGGAAGAGAGAGAGAGAGAGAGTGAGAAAGAGAGTAAGAGAGAGTGTGTGAGAGAGAGTGAGTGAGTGAGGGGGGTGAGTGAGTGAGTGAGAGAGTGAAGGTGTGAGTGGGAGAGAGAGAGAAGGTGTGAGTGGGAGAGAGAGTGAGTGGGAGTTTGTAAAGAGAAAGAGTGTGTGAGAGAGGGTGGGAGGAAAAAAAAGGGTGGGGAAAACGAGACAGTATATGAAGAGAAGAGTGTGGAAAAAAGGGAGAACAGATGGATAGAATGAATAGAGTGATGAAGAGTGGGAGAAAGTGGAGAGAAGAAAAGTTATGGAAAGGATAAAGTGAGAAAGGGAGTAAGTAAAAGAAGGAAGAAAGCGGATGAAGGAAGAGCTAGAACATATGAGGGGGAATGATTGTGAGTGGATGAATCAAGTGGTTGAGAAAGAGGAGGAACAAGAGGAAGAAAAGTGAGGAAGGAAAGTAGATAAGGAGAACGAAATAGAATGAATGAATGTTTATTCCCCAAAAAAACTTAAACTACAATTACAGAAAATATTAGATAAATCACAGTTACATACAATAACAAATTCTTATAATGTGTCCTCTACATGTCTAGTGTTTTCTGTGTGGAAATTGACCTACTCCACTATGGCCTACCATATTCTAGAGTGGGTTTTGTTTGTTTGTTTTTTCTTGTGCGGATTATAAATATGTTATTGTTTTGTAAGTAATGAGATGGTTGGTTGTTGTTTGAAATAATGTTTTCTATGTTCTGTCTTCCTTTGCTCATCAACCAATTGTGTTTTTAACTTTCTAGAATGGTTAATCTGTTTAATGAAGAGTAGAACCATCAAGAGTAGAACAAGAATGAACGAGGAATGAGCAGTGTAAAAAATAATATATAAAAAATAATTATCAAGAGAGAGTTATTAAATTGATCATAAAGGTGGATACATGATGAAACTACAAAAGAAAGAATTTGTGGATGATTTGGTACGGAATGGAAACTTATATTATTAGAATTAGAATAGAGAGAAATGACATCATTGAAAGGGATGGAAGGAGACTGATAATTGGTTGAAGAGGACAAGAGAAAGAAATGGTTAATGAATGAATAAATGAATGATAAGAGTGATAAAGGACGAAAGAGAAAGCTAGAGAGAGGTAGATAAAACTGAAGGTGAGAAGAAAGAAAATGAATGTAATTTGCAGCATTATATAGGGGTGAGAATAGGATGGAAGAGAAAGAAGATGGGAGAATGTGACAGAGAAACACAATAAGAGAGAATGGAGAAGAAGTGTTGGAAGTCAGAGAATATGACAAGTGAGAGTAGAGTTTGGAGTGGAAGAGTAGTGAAATAAATGTTGTAGAAATAGACAAATTCCATTCTTCTTCTTCTTCTTCTTCCTCTTCTTCTTCTTCTCCTTCTTCTTCTCCTTCTTCTTCTCCTTCCTCTCTTCCTTTTCTCCTTCTTCTTATTCTTTTTATTCTTCTCTCGCTTCTTCTCCTTTTTTTCTTCTTCTTCTTCTTCTACTACTACTTCTTCTTCTTCTTCTTCTCCTTCTTCTTCTTCACCGAGAAGGGGAGAAGAAAAAGATTCCAGAAAAGAAGTTGTAAAGGAAAAGAAAGCGTTAGGAGTTTTAGTATTGGTTAGGCCAGGAAAATACGTGCTTTCCTGGATGTGAAGCAGTTGTAAATTATTCCTGCCAATGTCTTTATTTCTCTTCTTCCTCCTCCTTCACCTCCTCTTCCCCCCTCCACCACCACCGTCACCTTCTCCTCTTTCTTCTTATTTTTCTTCTCCTCTTTCTGCCACTCCTCCGACCAGCCACAAGAAGGTTTTATTCTCCATAAAAGTTTATCACGCTGTAAACGTAATACAATTGTGACATCTCCACTCTCACTCACATCTCTCCCACACTCTCTCCCTCGCACGCCCATAACACTGCTATACTTCTGTCTCTTTTCACTCGCCTTGTCGCTCCCTCTAATGGACGAATTTTCGGGATCCACTATTGTTACAGGTGTTACATTTTGTCAATGGTTGTCATCGAACGATATTTTTGCAAATTTTAGAATCTTTCGAAACGTTACAGTAGCATATTGACAACTGGAATAATATAGTGAGGTCCACGTTATAATGGCAGTATTTGATTGACATTGGTATCATATTTGTATCACCATTCTCTAGAGAGGTCCATGTTATAATGGCTGTATTTGATCGACATTGATATTACTTTTCTATCATTCGACAGAGCAGATAGAGCTCTAAGCACATGGAAATGGAAATCTTATTCAGGTATCGATCAACAGTTAAAAAATTGAAAATTGGGAGAGAACTGTGATGTATGGAGTCCATTTATGAGTTTCCTATATAAGGATTAAATATCGGGGCACCGAACTTCGGTCGTTATTTTTATTTATTAATAAACAGAACACAATTCTCTAAAATTACGGCATTTATATTTTACAGTGTGCCATACGTCAGTTTATCAATTCCAGGGATGCGATATTTGGTTCTCCACAGAATCACACGCTCTCTTTTCACTATCCACAGACAACGAAAGTCTCAGCTGTTTCAGCCAAGGATGAATTATCCATTTAATGTCGTTCAGCGAGGTTTCCCAAGGATGAGACCTAGTGCAATCAAATTTTTATATCATAAGCCTACTATGTTCCAAATTTCGTGAAAATCCTTAGAGCCGTTTTCGAGATCCGTTGAACAGAAATAGCCAGATATAAAAATAACCAGATATAAAATATACAGAAATTGCTAGCTTAATAATATGATAGGAGAACAGTATTCGTAGATGAATGATTTTCAAAATTCCCCTATTATTGTTTGAGAAATATAATTTATCCTTTTTTTCCTTGAAATCAATTTTGATCAAACAAACTTTTCAATCTACATTTCCATCAATAATTTCCTTCCAATATCCGTGAAATAGTATTTTTTGGAAAAGGTTTTAAATCTTGGTTCTTTCTTTTCCAGATTTGTTCAAAGGATTCACAGCCGGTCAGCTCTCAAATTGGTGAGTGATATTCTAAAGAATACAATTTTTCTACTTTCAAATGTTCTCACTTTGAATTTTACCATAATTTCTAGCTAAATTCTTGAACTCTTCAACTATTTCCATTCTGATCAATCTCTCCTACATTTACGCCCAAATGTGGTGCATTTCCAACTTTTTTTACTTCCCATTTTTTAAACTTCTAAATTTGTTTTCTAGCTACATCTGAGAACTTTTCCATGATATTTTAATCAGCTCAACGTCTCCTACGATATTTAAAGCATTTTTCCCACAATTTTTCCACTTTTTATTGTTTGAACTCTTCAATTTGAACTCCACTATAATTATAGCTGATTTTCACTCATATTAACCTCTCCTCTAATTAGAAAGGAAACAAAAACGATAAAGAGATTTCAATAAGAGAAGCATATAACCTAGATTTGAAATTAATCACAAGTAAGAGCAGAAATTGAACAAAGATAATAATACAAAATATAACAAAACATACTCATAACTGGAATATACTATCATTGAGTTTATTCAAATATTTTTATTTTTAATTATTATTTTCCTATGGCTGTTACCCAGCGAGGGAAACCTGTCTGCTTAAGGCGAGTATCTGTTTATTCAACAGTTCAAATCTATAATATGAAAATAATAATCTACTACAATTCATCTATATCGGAAAACTGTAAAAACATGATAAAGATTGAATTCAATGAGTACTGTTTATACCGTGAAAGCTTCGACTGAACTTCAACCCAGTTATCATACTGACGTGTACAGCATTGTAAAGCAATTTCTAAGCTATTCTGCTGCACTAGTTAACCGTACAAAAAACTAATTGTTAAAATGTAAATCTTTGTAACTTGTTATTGTTCAAATAAATGAATAAATATCGAAAAAAGGTGTGAACTGACCAATCCTGCAAAGAGTCCCCTTCTCTCCGTCTCACCATCGGATGAATGTTGTAACCTAATTGAAACGAAATTTATACTAGTAGTACTGTGAGCAGTAGACCTCACGCAGTATTCTCATCCACAAATACCTGATTGAAACTATATACCTTATGGAAATACAGCAGTAGACTGGCTTCTCCACACATCTGTGTAATAACTTGTCAGCTGATTTATGATGAATAATTCTATAGTCTGATTTCTACTCTAATATTGGCGTATGAAGGAGGCTCCTTTCTCCTTTCATATTATCCTTGAAATGCAAAATTTCTAAAAACCTTGTATATATGTCGACGTACAATTAAAAAAGGAACATACCTGTCAAATTTCATGAAAATCCATTTCCGCGTTTCGCCGTAAATGCGCAACATATAAACATTCAAACATATAAACATTTAAACATTCAAACATTTAAACATTCAAACATTTGAACATTCAAACATTAAGAGCTTGTTCACATGACAGCGATTCACGCTCGGTTGTCGCTCGATTGGCAAATCGCTCGGTTTGCCAGCCTCGTACACATGACAGCGATTCATGAGCGGTTTGCGCTCGGTTATGATAAATAATTACTAGGTACAACATCTATGTACTCAATCTTATTATCTTAATCTATCTACTTAATCACTATATTACTCTTAAACATATATTACTGCTCTGATCGAAACCGCTCGGTTGACTGAAGACATGTGTACGCTCTCATGCCTGCTCTAGTATATTGAGTCTGAGACTACAACCGCCGCGACTCGCCGGCGACTACTAAAACCGATCGATGCATGTGTACGGCACCATGTGTTTCCCTATACCTGGCAATCGCTCGGTTTGTCAACCGCGCGACAACCGAGCGTAAATCTCTGTCATGTGAACAGGCTCAAAGAGAAATGCCAAACCGTCGACTCGAATCTTAGATCTCACTTCGCTTGGTCAACTACATTCATCTACTATATTTATTAATTCATTGATTTATTTATTTATTCATTACTGTGAATTGATATAATGTTATTCACGCCCAAATGCGGTGAATTTTTCCACATAGGTTTTCGAACTTTCAACAGCCTCAACCCTTGATTCTTACATTTTATTTTTTTATTAATTCATTAATTTTGAACCAATATATAATGTAACTCACGCCGAAATGCGGTGAATTTTTCCACAATTTCCACATAGCTTCTCAAACTTTCCACTCTCTCAGTCCCAGATTTTCACATGCACCTGTTCTGGGCTGGAAATAACCTCGCTAGAACCAGTGATTGAGAACAACCCTACTATCATTATCATTATTATCATTGGCTAGGCTTCATAGCGTGCCTCTGCTCTATTATGGTATTGACTACATCAGAGTAGCATTTTGTAGCTGGCAGACTTCAAGCCTGAACAAAAGCCTGCTATATATACATGTGCTGCCTTATAGGCTATATTATTATCAGCCTAGCCCAACCACTAGGCTGGGATAATAGTGACTCATTTATGTGCTGGATATAGACGATCGATTCACATTTGAGAGCGGATTTTTTGAAATGCTAGTAGTTGTGTGGTGAAGGCCTATTTGATACATTATTTGTCTACTATTGTAAATGAGATACTATCTTTATCTTGAACCAATGTACCTAGAATTCATTGTATTTACTTGCTTATTCATTTTTCATTCACGATCAACTTGAGGACTAAATCATATTACAGTCCAAAATATCTTTTCATCCCTATTTCATGAAATAAATTCTCCAAATATATGAGTTATGTGAGTCTTTTCAATTCTTCACTAATTTCCACATTTCCTATTCCAGGTACATTGTCTTAAACGGTGTCATGATATTGTATCCTGTAATTTGTGTGATACAATAGAGGAATATATAGCACGAGAAGGTATCCAATGGTATAGGGTGTTGCAATCAATTAACAGTATTCCATCGATGACTTTCGTATATATTTTCTTCTTGTGATTATTGAGTTCATCTATTGCATTCAAAATAGCCTTCACAGTTATATAGAAAATCTATATTTTTCCCGTGAAAAAAGACCATAAATTTTGTTGTCTAACGAAAGTGATCTGTAGAAATGCTCAAAGAATATGTGTTCAAAATATGAAGCTGATTGGACGAAGCGTTTGAAAGTTATTGTGGAGCATACAAATCCTAATTCCAATTCAAATTAATGGATTAAAAAAACACACACTTAACAAATGTTCAAATGCTTTTTAATGAATAATTATTATTGAACGAAAACCCCAATTAAATGCTGTAAATAACCCCGAAGAATTCTGCTACTGCAAATATTGACAACAGGGTAAGCAGCTAGATGGAAATTCGATGAGCTGTTTTCCCTGTTGTCAATATTTGCAGTGGCAGAATTTTTCAGGGTTATTTACAGCAATCAATTGGGATTTTCGTTTAATAATAATTACACACTTAACATTTTTAATATTACAATACAAACAAATAGTAGACAACTGGCCTTGAGTCAAAAGTGAAATCTTGCTAACCCTCGATTAATTATTGCTCTTGATAATAATTTTTGTTATTGGAGGTTGAAAAAAATAATTTTTGAAATTTGTGATGACACTGAAGTCTTTCATTTTGAGTAGAGTATATTATACATTTCTGGCTTAGACCGGTCTACGTCATGTGAATTACAATGGACCCGCAAAACCACCTCGATTGTGGTGTTGGGGGGTGGGATTGAAGTGGAGAGGGGGATGGTATGGGGGTCTATAAGGGCTGAAGGTTGAAAAGGGTTGAGGGTTTTTTGGCAAGACAGTGAGGCGATAAGAAGCCTCCCACTAATGGACTGTCACCCAAAACCTATTAATTACTCAAACTTTTGAAGGGCTACTCACTCATTCGCCACCACGCTTTACTCTCACTCTCTCATACTCTGACTCTCTCTCTCTCCTCTATCTCACTTCTTTCTCTTTCACCCCTCTCTCTTCTCTCGCTCTTCTCTCTCTCCTCACTCTATCTCTCTCCTCTCTCCTCACCCTATCTCTTTCCTCACTCTCACTCCTCTCTCATTTCTCTCTCTCCTCTCTCTCCTCTCTCTTTCCTCACTCTCCCTCTCACTCTCTTCTCCCACTCTCTCTCTCTCTCTCTATCGCTTTCTCTCTCTCTCACTCTCCTCTCTCACTCTCTCTCTGCTCTCTTCTCTCTCACACTCTATACACTCTCAACACTTCCAAGGCTTGTGTTGCAGAGAGGACCAGGAGTCCTAACTCCGCCCTAAAAAATGCATATAAATCAATCAATCTCCTCTCTCCCACTCTCTCTGCTTTCTCTTCTCACTTTCTCTTTCTCTCTCTCTCTCTGTCTTCCCCACTCTTTCATCCCACTTCACATTCTTACTCACTGCATTCACTCTCATCTATATATATAAAAGCGAAATGGCACTCACTGACTGACTGACTGACTCACTCACTCGCAGAACTAAAAATCTACCAGACCAAAAACGTTCAAATTTGGTTGGTATGTTCAGTTGGCCCTTCAGAGGCGCACTAAGAAATCTTTTGACATCTTTTAGCATGTATATTCTTCTTATTCTCTTGATTATAATTGAAAAATGTCCATACCATATGTTAATATAGAACTATAATGGTTGAGTTCAAAGCCACTGATCAATTCCATCGGGTTTTTCCTCTACGTTCAGTAAAAAACCTGATCACAGATTAGTGATCACAGATGAACCACAGATTGGAAAGTCGGCTAGTATCTTGACGCCATAATCCGCCATCTTGAAAGAAAGTGTAGCATTGTAATACAGCAGTAGTTTTAATTTCTAACAAGATGATGCAGTCATGTGTCGTGGTCTTGGTGCACTCAAATCTTGGTTAGATTGATACCTTCCATTTTGTGTGTATTCTGTGGCTGAACGGTTGCTCATGAGTCATGATTGACAGATGTTTCCCTTGTTGATCATATGGGAAGGAGGAAGAGGGGGCGACCCAGGACAAAGTGGATGGATGTGGTTGACCAGGATGCGGCAAGTGTTGGAGTGCAGGGATGCATTCAACAGAGATGCTTGAGCGATTTTTGTGTAGTTGAGAAGTTGATATTGTGGTAATTATTCATATTAAATGAAAAAGACTAAGAAATCGTAAAAAAACACTGATTTATTGATACTAAATCTGTGGTTTTGACAATTTCTTAGTCTTTTTCATTCAAGATTGAGCGAGGCTGTGACCCGTACTAAGAAATTTAATAGCCAAACAAAGAAAATAACGATTCTGTATAGTTTGAATTTATTTTTGAAATAGTTTGCTTTTAAAAGAATCATTAAAAACCAAGTACCGATATTCAAATATTTCATATGTTATTATTTTTCTAAACTTATTTTTGCAATACATATTACTTTTTCACAAGATGGAGTATGGAAATTAAAGAGATTGAAAGCTGGAAATAGGGCATACTTCAACCTACAGAAAATTCTTAGATCAAGGCTATGAAGCTGGAGCAGTAAAACTAACATTTATAGGACAGTGCTGCGACCAGTGGTTTTGTATGGTTGTGAAACATGAATGATGACAATTTGTGATAAGATGCTGTTGAATAGATGGGAGAAGAAGTTTCTAAGAAGATTTTATGGGCCAGTGCTAGAGGCTGATAGGTGGCGTCTCAGAAAAAAATTATGAACTCTATAATCAGTACGGGCATCGGCAACCGAGCATTGTTATAGAAATTGAAAGAGCTAGAATCCGTTGGTGGAGCCAAGTGGAACGGATGCCGAAAACCCGTACAGCACGTATGTCTCTGTATCAGCAACCAGGGGGACCGACGACGCAAGAGATGGTTGGACGACGTGGAGCCAGACCTTCAATCCTTGGGCGTAAGAAGGTGGAGACAGCGAGCAGCACAGGACAGAGATGCATGGACAAGGCTTGTGGAGGAGTCCAAGGGCCGTAGAGTCAATAAGTAGTTTGGTAGTAATAAGATGAAAATATTTCATGTATTTTTTTAAGAAAAAATACCGGACAGTATCAGATAAATAGGACATTTATCTTACCTTTTTTTGACACAGAAAAATCCGTCTAGAAAGGATAGAGCTTCTTCACGCTGTGATGGCTTCCCCCCAGATGGGCCAGGGGGTCCTTTCTTTTTTCGTTTATGATAGTCTCTTATGTTGAACCACTTCTTTTGAACATCTTCAGCTAGAAAACATTGAAAATAAAATAAATTACAATTATATTCAGGTATGAATGTGAAGGATTCAAATGTTATTTATAAACTGTACCTAAATACCCTAAAGCAATAGTTAAAATGATTACGTATTACTAGTAGAGCTACAAGTATTATAATCACGTCACAGCATTATAGTGGGACTCACTTTAAACTGTTAATTCAAATTTATTTTCTCAAAAATCATACACAATATTATAATAATAATATAATATTATAACATCTAAAAATAATACAAGAAAAATACTATTACAATATTTGAAAATAAATTAGGAAATTAAGAAAGTTTTGGGCAATAGCCTGTTTTTTCTTTTTCGATCATTGTATTGTTTGTGCTAACCTAATAAAATACTCCCAAATCTGCAGCCTATTTTTTATCAACATTGGTTGAATAAGAAGCATTTTGGTCTTATATCTCACTATAGTGCTTTTTGCCTTCTTTGAAAGTGGGATGGTATATGGTATCACCTTGTGGGGTGGTGCCTTTGAGGTAAAAGATATACTGCTGGTGCAGAAGAAGGCCATCCAGATTGTTTGTGGAGCAGAATTTTTGGCACATTGTAGGCCTCTCTTTGTGAGTGAGAAGATTCTCACTGTTTTCAATCTTTTCATTTACAGGTCAGTTATGAAGACCTTCCAAAGTGTTCATACTTTGCCTACCAGGGGTGATGTGCACGACCATAGCACCAAAAGCAGGCTGAGGCTGGACCTACCATATTGTAGATTGTGGAGGACCCAGAGCAGCCTCATCTACCAGCCAGCTAGAATTTTGGACAAGCTGCCAGTTTCAGCCAGGACTCTGCTTGAGACGGTTTTGAAGATGAGACTGAGGGCTTTCCTTCAGGAGAACTTACTTGATACTTGTTGTCGTTGTCTGACTGGGGATTCAAGTAAGACAGTGTCAAAGTTGGTAAGAACAAAGTTGGTAGGTATCGTTAGCCATTTTGGCTAGTCGTTGAAGTAGCTTCAAAAAAAGGGCTCATCCTCAATCTCAGCAAATGAGTAGAGTGGCCTTTCGTTCGTCTTCTACTTCACTGTGCTTAGCAATTTCTCCTTTTATTCTCTGAGGGATTTATATGATTGCGATTATACTCAGATTGTGAGTAGATACTTCTTGCCTTAGTCTTGCTGCTTCTTCTGCTTGCTGCATGTCTCGTTGCATATGCTATATGTGTGTTTTGACTTGAAAATTTTGTTCTTATCTGTCTTATGACAGTTTTTTATTGTTCTTGACTTGTTTACTTGTGGACATAACTATGTAGTATGACCACGCCATGAACAGAAACACATTATTATTATTACATAGGTCTGATATACTCCACCATGGCTTACTTTGGATAAAGTAATATCTATAGTAGGCTATGACTCTACTCATACCGGTACGTTTTGGTCAACAATATTCTACCTTTGGGTAGGTTAGACTGCACCCATAATGTGTTCTGAAAGTTTTCAAGGAAAATGAGGGTTTCAGAACATAATTTAAGAAAAAAAATCAAGCCAATACATTTTTAAGGTACCTAGGTACCTTACCGTTCTACCTAATGACTTAGTACCTATTAATTTAGAATTGTCCTGTCTCAGCCTACAGATGAGAGGTTATTGTGGTTTTCACCTTCAAATATTTATTCTGGATTATGAATAAAAATGATACTATTTTATTCAGACTTACTTGATCTGTTTAGTATTGTTGCAAGTTCCCTCCACAGTCTTTGCTTGTGCGCTGAATTTCTGTACTCAGGATGGTTGATGTCAAACAAAACTGAATGATTTTTGACAAACTCAATAATTGTCTCTTCATGGTCCCATGAGAATCTTCTCTCCATTTCAAATGAAAGTGTATCTTTTAAAACGACAAATCAACCCGAATAACTTATTTTTTTGTTGATTTTTGTAATTAATAACAAATTCTTAGTGTTTTCAGTATTCGTTCGGTTTTCTTTTCGTTCCTTCCGAAGGAAAACAGAGAATGGAGTGGGTGACGGTTGGCCGTTGAAACAGTTCACTTACAACCTGTAATTTTTTATAGTCCAGCAATAAATTAGAATATTTTCATCCAATTATATCATAATAGGAGAATAAAAACAAACAACTACACAAACTTAATTAAACAAAATCAGATATAAAAGAAATAGAAAACAAATTTCATGAGTACTGGTAATAATATCAGCTGTTTATTGATCTGAACCTAAGATCTGATCAGGTGACTGAGCTTACTTGAACAGCTGGAAATTGTCTGTTCTGTTGACTTTACCTTATCATAGAGAAAAATCAAATAGACCATTAACTACCTCCAGTTTGACCAACCCAATGGCTTAAAAATAAATAAAATAGAATGGAAATAAATTATTCGATTTCAATTTTATTATTCTTGATAAATTTTATTATTCTTGATAAATTTTATTATTCTTGATAAATTTTATTATTCTTGATATTCTTGATGTCTAACTTTTCCTTAGTCTTGCTGCTTCTTCTGCTTGCTGCATGTCTCGTTGCATATGCTATATGTGTGTTTTGACTAGAAAATTTTGTTCTTATCTGTCTTATGACAGTTTTTTATTGTTCTTGACTACTTGAATCTACTTGTGGACATAACTATGTAGTATGACCATGCCATGAACAGAAACACATTATTATTATTACATAGGTCTGATATACTCTACCATGGCTTACTTTGGATAAAGTAATATCTATAGTAGGCTATGACTCTACTCATACCGGTACGTTTTGGTCAACAATATTCTACCTTTGGGTAGGTTAGACTGCACCCATAATGTGTTCTGAAAGTTTTCAAGGAAAATGAGGGTTTCAGAACATAATTTAAGAAAATAAATCAAGCCAATACATTTTTAATTAAAAAATACCTAGGTACCTTACCGTTCTACCTAATGACTTAGTACCTATTAATTTAGAATTGTCCTGTCTCAGCCTACAGATGAGAGGTTATTGTGGTTTTCACCTTCAAATATTTATTCTGGATTATGAATGAAAATGATACTATTTTATTCAGACTTACTTGATCTGTTTAGTATTGTTGCAAGTTCCCTCCACAGTCTTTGCTTGTGCGCTGAATTTCTGTACTCAGGATGGTTGATGTCAAACAAAACTGAATGATTTTTGACAAACTCAATAATCGTCTCTTCATGGTCCCATGAGAATCTTCTTTCCATTTCAAATGAAAGTGTATCTTTTAAAACGACAAATCAACCCGAATAACTTATTTTTTTGTTGATTTTTGTAATTAATAACAAATTCTTAGTGTTTTCAGTTTTCGTTCGGTTTTCTTTTCGTTCCTTCCGAAGGAAAACAGAGAATGGAGTGGGTGACGGTTGGCCGTTGAAACAGTTCACTCACAACCTGTAATTTTTTATAGTCCAGCAATAAATTAGAATATTTTCATCCAATTATATCATAATAGGAGAATAAAAACAAACAACTACACAAACTTAATTCAACAAAATCAGATAGAAAAGAAATAGAAAACAAATTTTACGAGTACTGGTAATAATATCAGCTGTTTATTGATCTGAACCTAAGATCTGATCAGGTGACTGAGCTTACTTGAACAGCTGGAAATTGTCTGTTCTGTTGACTTTACCTTATCATAGAGAAAAATCAAATAGACCATTAACTACCTCCAGTTTGACCAACCCAATGGCTTGAAAATAAATAAAATAGAATGGAAATAAATTATTCGATTTCAATTTCATTATTCTTGATGTCTAACTTTTACGAATTTTTATTGCAAAAACATATCCTACACAATATTAAGTAAATGCAACAATGCTACCGTTCATACTGAAACTAATACAATTCCATAACAGATTTATTGATAATATTACACAACAATATCTCAATTATTTGTACAGTCAAATCAAATAGGATTCTTATTTGATTATAAGAAATTCTTAACATCTATCCTATTCAAATATCTATCCTTCAACTTATTTGATGAGAAGAGATCAAAGTATTTGTCGTAGAGGTATTGAACGCAATCTCTAAAATTGATCCACAGTTTCTCGGGAACGTATGTAGTTACCATGCTAAGGAAAACCCTTTTACATATAAATGGAGGAGCAGACAAATCCACAGCCACATTCATCCAGTAAATTTCATCAAAACTTTCTATTTCTTCGTGAGAAAGAAACCATATGATCAGAAAACTACGCAATTTGTTCCTTGATATACACGTACTGGCACAAATCAACTGTGAGTGCTGAGTCTTCCAAAAAAAGCAATAAAGCAATGATTTACTCACTTGAATACCGTATTGATAATATAACTCACTTAATACCGTATATCACTTGGATTCATCCATATTATGTCTTTGTGTTTGATTAGTCTTCTGTTAAAGAAGAACTTATATAATATAAGGATAAACCTACCAAGTTATGATTAATTTTGTATCTACAGTACTTTGTTACATCTTAACCTGACTGTTCAATTAGTTGATAAAACATAACCTAATCTCCTTACAATCTTACAATTCCGCTAAACATAACCTAAAAAATGATCAGTAGAAGTTTTAAACCGTTATGTTGGTAGTGTGGTCACATGAGGTAGTCATTGGTCTATTTGCGTTTTCTCTTTCGTTAAGATCATTCCTGTTGACTTTACCTTATCATAGAGAAAAATCAAATAGACCATTAACTACCTCCAGTTTGACCAACCCAATGGCTTAAAAATAAATAAAATAGAATGGAAATAAATTATTCGATTTCAATTTTATTATTCTTGATAAATTTTATTATTCTTGATATTCTTGATGTCTAACTTTTCCTTAGTCTTGCTGCTTCTTCTGCTTGCTGCATGTCTCGTTGCATATGCTATGATATGTGTGCTTTGACTAGAAAATTTTGTTCTTATCTGTCTTATGACAGTTTTTTATTGTTCTTGACTACTTGAATCTACTTGTGGACATAACTATGTAGTATGACCACGCCATGAACAGAAACACATTATTATTATTACATAGGTCTGATATACTCTACCATGGCTTACTTTGGATGAAGTAATATCTATAGTAGGCTATGACTCTACTCATACCGGTACGTTTTGGTCAACAATAACCTTTGGGTAGGTTAGACTGCACCCATAATGTGTTCTGAAAGTTTTCAAGGAAAATGAGGGTTTCAGAACATAATTTAAGAAAATAAATCAAGTCAATACATTTTTAATTAAAAAATACCTAGGTACCTTACCGTTCTACCTAATGACTTAGTACCTATTAATTTAGAATTGTCCTGTCTCAGCCTACAGATGAGAGGTTATTGTGGTTTTCACCTTCAAATATTTATTCTGGATTATGAATAAAAATGATACTATTTTATTCAGACTTACTTGATCTGTTTAGTATTGTTGCAAGTTCCCTCCACAGTCTTTGCTTGTGCGCTGAATTTCTGTACTCAGGATGGTTGATGTCAAACAAAACTGAATGATTTTTGACAAACTCAATAATCGTCTCTTCATGGTCCCATGAGAATCTTCTTTCCATTTCAAATGAAAGTGTATCTTTTAAAACGACAAATCAACCCGAATAACTTATTTTTTTGTTGATTTTTGTAATTAATAACAAATTCTTAGTGTTTTCAGTTTTCGTTCGGTTTTCTTTTTGTTCCTTCCGAAGGAAAACAGAGAATGGAGTGGGTGACGGTTGGCCGTTGAAACAGTTCACTCACAACCTGTAATTTTTTATAGTCCAGCAATAAATTAGAATATTTTTATCCAATTATATCATAGTAGGAGAATAAAAACAAACAACTACACAAACTTAATTCAACAAAATCAGATAGAAAAGAAATAGAAAACAAATTTTACGAGTACTGGTAATAATATCAGCTGTTTATTGATCTGAACCTAAGATCTGATCAGGTGACTGAGCTTACTTGAACAGCTGGAAATTGTCTGTTCTGTTGACTTTACCTTATCGTAGAGAAAAATCAAATAGACCATTAACTACCTCCAGTTTGACCAACCCAATGGCTTAAAAATAAATAAAATAGAATGGAAATAAATTATTCGATTTCAATTTTATTATTCTTGATAAATTTTATTATTCTTGATATTCTTGATGTCTAACTTTTACGAATTTTTATTGCAAAAACATATCCTACACAATATTAAGTAAATGCAACAATGCTACCGTTCATACTGAAACTAATACAATTCCATAACAGATTTATTGATAATATTACACAACAATATCTCAATTATTTGTACAGTCAAATCAAATAGGATTCTTATTTGATTATAAGAAATTCTTAACATCTATCCTATTCAAATATCTATCCTTCAACTTATTTGATGAGAAGAGATCAAAGTATTTGTCGTAGAGGTATTGAACGCAATCTCTAAAATTGATCCACAGTTTCTCGGGAACGTATGTAGTTACCATGCTAAGGAAAACCCTTTTACATAAAAATGGAGGAGCAGATAAATCCACAGCCACATTCATCCAGTAAATTTCATCAAAACTTTCTATTTCTTCGTGAGAAAGAAACCATATGATCAGAAAACTACGCAATTTGTTCCTCGATATACACGTACTGGCACAAATCAACTGTGAGAGCTGAGTCTTCCAAAAAAAGCAATAAAGCAATGATTTACTCACTTGAATACCGTATTGATAATATAACTCACTTAATACCGTATATCACTTGAATTCATCCATATTATGTCTTTGTGTTTGATTAGTCTTCTGTTAAAGAAGAACTTATATAATATAAGAATAAACCTACCAAGTTATGACTAATTTTGTATCTACAGTACTTTGTTACATCTTAACCTGACTGTTCAATTAGTTGATAAAACATAACCTAATCTCCTTACAATCTTACAATTCCGCTAAACATAACCTAAAAAATGATCAGTAGAAGTTTTAAACCGTTATGTTGGTAGTGGGGTCACGTGAGGTAGTCATTGGTCTATTTGCGTTTTCTCTTTCGTTAAGATCATTCCTGTTGACTTTACCTTATCATAGAGAAAAATCAAATAGACCATTAACTACCTCCAGTTTGACCAACCCAATGGCTTAAAAATAAATAAAATAGAATGGAAATAAATTATTCGATTTCAATTTTATTATTCTTGATAAATTTTATTATTCTTGATATTCTTGATGTCTAACTTTTCCTTAGTCTTGCTGCTTCTTCTGCTTGCTGCATGTCTCGTTGCATATGCTATATGTGTGTTTTGACTTGAAAATTTTGTTCTTATCTGTCTTATGACAGTTTTTTATTGTTCTTGACTTGTTTACTTGTGGACATAACTATGTAGTATGACCACGCCATGAACAGAAACACATTATTATTATTACATAGGTCTGATATACTCTACCATGGCTTACTTTGGATGAAGTAATATCTATAGTAGGCTATGACTCTACTCATACCGGTACGTTTTGGTCAACAATATTCTACCTTTGGGTAGGTTAGACTGCACCCATAATGTGTTCTGAAAGTTTTCAAGGAAAATGAGGGTTTCAGAACATAATTTAAGAAAATAAATCAAGCCAATACATTTTTAATTAAAAAATACCTAGGTACCTTACCGTTCTACCTAATGACTTAGTACCTATTAATTTAGAATTGTCCTGTCTCAGCCTACAGATGAGAGGTTATTGTGGTTTTCACCTTCAAATATTTATTCTGGATTATGAATAAAAATGATACTATTTTATTCAGACTTACTTGATCTGTTTAGTATTGTTGCAAGTTCCCTCCACAGTCTTTGCTTGTGCGCTGAATTTCTGTACTCAGGATGGTTGATGTCAAACAAAACTGAATGATTTTTGACAAACTCAATAATCGTCTCTTCATGGTCCCATGAGAATCTTCTTTCCATTTCAAATGAAAGTGTATCTTTTAAAACGACAAATCAACCCGAATAACTTATTTTTTTGTTGATTTTTGTAATTAATAACAAATTCTTAGTGTTTTCAGTTTTCGTTCGGTTTTCTTTTCGTTCCTTCCGAAGGAAAACAGAGAATGGAGTGGGTGACGGTTGGCCGTTGAAACAGTTCACTCACAACCTGTAATTTTTTATAGTCCAGCAATAAATTAGAATATTTTTATCCAATTATATCATAGTAGGAGAATAAAAACAAACAACTACACAAACTTAATTCAACAAAATCAGATAGAAAAGAAATAGAAAACAAATTTTACGAGTACTGGTAATAATATCAGCTGTTTATTGATCTGAACCTAAGATCTGATCAGGTGACTGAGCTTACTTGAACAGCTGGAAATTGTCTGTTCTGTTGACTTTACCTTATCTTAGAGAAAAATCAAATGGACCATTAACTACCTCCAGTTTGACCAACCCAATGGCTTGAAAATAAATAAATTAGAATGGAAATAAATTATTCGATTTCAATTTTATTATTCTTGATAAATTTTATTATTCTTGATATTCTTGATGTCTAACTTTTCCTTAGTCTTTCTGCTTCTTCTGCTTGCTGCATGTCTCGTTGCATATGCTATATGTGTGTTTTGACTTGAAAATTTTGTTCTTATCTGTCTTATGACAGTTTTTTATTGTTCTTGACTTGTTTACTTGTGGACATTACTATGTAGTATGACCACGCCATGAAAAGAAACACATTATTATTATTACATAGGTCTGATATACTCTACCATGGCTTACTTTGGATAAAGTAATATCTATAGTAGGCTATGACTCTACTCATACTGGTACGTTTTGGTCAACAATATTCTACCTTTGGGTAGGTTAGACTGCACCCATAATGTGTTCTGAAAGTTTTCAAGGAAAATGAGGGTTTCAGAACATAATTTAAGAAAATAAATCAAGCCAATACATTTTTAATTAAAAAATACCTAGGTACCTTACCGTTCTACCTAATGACTTAGTACCTATTAATTTAGAATTGTCCTGTCTCAGCCTACAGATGAGAGGTTATTGTGGTTTTCACCTTCAAATATTTATTCTGGATTATGAATGAAAATGATACTATTTTATTCAGACTTACTTGATCTGTTTAGTATTGTTGCAAGTTCCCTCCACAGTCTTTGCTTGTGCGCTGAATTTCTGTACTCAGGATGGTTGATGTCAAACAAAACTGAATGATTTTTGACAAACTCAATAATCGTCTCTTCATGGTCCCATGAGAATCTTCTTTCCATTTCAAATGAAAGTGTATCTTTTAAAACGACAAATCAACCCGAATAACTTATTTTTTTGTTGATTTTTGTAATTAATAACAAATTCTTAGTGTTTTCAGTTTTCGTTCGGTTTTCTTTTCGTTCCTTCTGAAGGAAAACAGAGAATGGAGTGGGTGACGGTTGGCCGTTGAAACAGTTCACTCACAACCTGTAATTTTTTATAGTCCAGCAATAAATTAGAATATTTTTATCCAATTATATCATAATAGGAGAATAAAAACAAACAACTACACAAACTTAATTCAACAAAATCAGATAGAAAAGAAATAGAGAACAAATTTTATGAGTACTGGTAATAATATCAGCTGTTTATTGATCTGAACCTAAGATCTGATCAGGTGACTGAGCTTACTTGAACAGCTGGAAATTGTCTGTTCTGTTGACTTTACCTTATCGTAGAGAAAAATCAAATAGACCATTAACTACCTCCAGTTTGACCAACCCAATGGCTTAAAAATAAATAAAATAGAATGGAAATAAATTATTCGATTTCAATTTTATTATTCTTGATAAATTTTATTATTCTTGATATTCTTGATGTCTAACTTTTCCTTAGTCTTGCTGCTTCTTCTGCTTGCTGCATGTCTCGTTGCATATGCTATATGTGTGTTTTGACTTGAAAATTTTGTTCTTATCTGTCTTATGACAGTTTTTTATTGTTCTTGACTTGTTTACTTGTGGACATAACTATGTAGTATGACCACGCCATGAACAGAAACACATTATTATTATTACATAGGTCTGATATACTCTACCATGGCTTACTTTGGATAAAGTAATATCTATAGTAGGCTATGACTCTACTCATACCGGTACGTTTTGGTCAACAATATTCTACCTTTGGGTAGGTTAGACTGCACCCATAATGTGTTCTGAAAGTTTTCAAGGAAAATGAGGGTTCAGAACATAATTTAAGAAAATAAATCAAGCCAATACATTTTTAATTAAAAAATACCTAGGTACCTTACCGTTCTACCTAATGACTTAGTACCTATTAATTTAGAATTGTCCTGTCTCAGCCTACAGATGAGAGGTTATTGTGGTTTTCACCTTCAAATATTTATTCTGGATTATGAATAAAAATGATACTATTTTATTCAGACTTACTTGATCTGTTTAGTATTGTTGCAAGTTCCCTCCACAGTCTTTGCTTGTGCGCTGAATTTCTGTACTCAGGATGGTTGATGTCAAACAAAACTGAATGATTTTTGACAAACTCAATAATCGTCTCTTCATGGTCCCATGAGAATCTTCTTTCCATTTCAAATGAAAGTGTATCTTTTAAAACGACAAATCAACCCGAATAACTTATTTTTTTGTTGATTTTTGTAATTAATAACAAATTCTTAGTGTTTTCAGTTTTCGTTCGGTTTTCTTTTGTTCCTTCTGAAGGAAAACAGAGAATGGAGTGGGTGACGGTTGGCCGTTGAAACAGTTCACTCACAACCTGTAATTTTTTATAGTCCAGCAATAAATTAGGATATTTTTATCCAATTATATCATAATAGGAGATTAAAAACAAACAACTACACAAACTTAATTCAACAAGATCAGATAGAAAAGAAAAAGAAAACAAATTTCACGAGTACTGGTAATAATATCAGCTGTTTATTGATCTGAACCTAAGATCTGATCAGGTGACTGAGCTTACTTGAACAGCTGGAAATTGTCTGTTCTGTTGACTTTACCTTATCATAGAGAAAAATCAAATAGACCATTAACTACCTCCAGTTTGACCAACCCCATGGCTTAAAAATAAATAAAATAGAATGGAAATAAATTATTCGATTTCAATTTCATTATTCTTGATAAATTTTATTATTCTTGATAAATTTTATTATTCTTGATAAATTTTATTATTCTTGATATTCTTGATGTCTAACTTTTATGAATTTTTATTGCAAAAACATATCCTACACAATATTGAGTAAATGCAACAATGCTACCGTTCATACTGAAACTAATACAATTCCATAACAGATTTATTGATAATATTACACAACAATATCTCAATTATTTGTACAGTCAAATCAAATAGGATTCTTATTTGATTATAAGAAATTCTTAACATCTATCCTATTCAAATATCTATCATTCAACCTATTTGATGAGAAGAGATCAAAGTATTTGTCGTAGAGGTATTGAACGCAATCTCTAAAATTGATCCACAGTTTCTCGGGAACGTATGTAGTTACCATGCTAAGGAAAACCCTTTTACATATAAATGGAGGAGCAGACAAATCCACAGCCACATTCATCCAGTAAATTTCATCAAAACTTTCTATTTCTTCGTGAGAAAGAAACCATATGATCAGAAAACTACGCAATTTGTTCCTCGATATACATGTACTGGCACAAATCAACTGTGAGAGCTGAGTCTTCCAAAAAAAGCAATAAAGCAATGATTTACTCACTTGAATACCGTATTGATAATATAACTCACTTAATACCGTATATCACTTGAATTCATCCATATTATGTCTTTGTGTTTGATTAGTCTTCTGTTAAAGAAGAACTTATATAATATAAGAATAAACCTACCAAGTTATGACTAATTTTGTATCTACAGTACTTTGTTACATCTTAACCTGACTGTTCAATTAGTTGATAAAACATAACCTAATCTCCTTACAATCTTACAATTCCGCTTAACATAACCTAAAAAATGATCAGTAGAAGTTTTAAACCGTTATGTTGGTAGTGTGGTCACGTGAGGTAGTCATTGGTCTATTTGCGTTTTCTCTTTCGTTAAGATCATTCCTGTTGACTCTACCTTATCGTAGAGAAAAATCAAATAGACCATTAACTACCTCCAGTTTGACAAACCCAATGGCTTCGAAATAAATAAAATAGAATGGAAATAAATTATTCGATTTCAATTTCATTATTCTTGATAAATTTTATTATTCTTGATAAATTTTATTATTCTTGATAAATTTTATTATTCTTGATAAATTTTATTATTCTTGATATTCTTGATGTCTAACTTTTACGAATTTTTATTGCAAAAACATATCCTACACAATATTAAGTAAATGCAACAATGCTACCGTTCATACTGAAACTAATACAATTCCATAACAGATTTATTGATAATATTACACAACAATATCTCAATTATTTGTACAGTCAAATCAAATAGGATTCTTATTTGATTATAAGAAATTCTTAACATCTATCCTATTCAAATATCTATCATTCAACCTATTTGATGAGAAGAGATCAAAGTATTTGTCGTAGAGGTATTGAACACAATCTCTAAAATTGATCCACAGTTTCTCGGGAACGTATGTAGTTACCATGCTAAGGAAAACCCTTTTACATATAAATGGAGGAGCAGACAAATCCACAGCCACATTCATCCAGTAAATTTCATCAAAACTTTCTATTTCTTCGTGAGAAAGAAACCATATGATCAGAAAACTACGCAATTTGTTCCTCGATATACACATACTGGCACAAATCAACTGTGAGAGCTGAGTCTTCCAAAAAAAGCAATGATAATATAACTCACTTAATACCGTATATCACTTGAATTCATCCATATTATGTCTTTGTGTTTGATTAGTCTTCTGTTAAAGAAGAACTTATATAATATAAGAATAAACCTACCAAGTTATGACTAATTTTGTATCTACAGTACTTTGTTACATCTTAACCTGACTGTTCAATTAGTTGATAAAACATAACCTAATCTCCTTACAATCTTACAATTCCGCTAAACATAACCTAAAAAATGATCAGTAGAAGTTTTAAACCGTTATGTTGGTAGTGGGGTCACGTGAGGTAGTCATTGGTCTATTTGCGTTTTCTCTTTCGTTAAGATCATTCGAAAGTTTTCAAGGAAAATGAGGGTTTCAGAACATAATTTAAGAAAATAAATCCAGCCAATACATTTTTAATTGAAAAATACCTAGGTACCTTACCGTTCTACCTAATGACTTAGTACCTATTAATTTAGAATTGTCCTGTCTCAGCCTACAGATGAGAGGTTATTGTGGTTTTCACCTTCAAATATTTATTCTGGATTATGAATAAAAATGATACTATTTTATTCAGACTTACTTGATCTGTTTAGTATTGTTGCAAGTTCCCTCCACAGTCTTTGCTTGTGCGCTGAATTTCTGTACTCAGGATGGTTGATGTCAAACAAAACTGAATGATTTTTGACAAACTCAATAATCGTCTCTTCATGGTCCCATGAGAATCTTCTCTCCATTTCAAATGAAAGTGTATCTTTTAAGACGACAAATCAACCAGAATAACTCATTTTTTGTTGATTTTTGTAATTAATAACAAATTCTTAGTGTTCTCAGTTTTCGTTCGGTTTTCTTTTCGTTCCTTCCGAAGGAAAACAGAGAATGGAGTGGGTGACGGTTGGCCGTTGAAACAGTTCACTCACAACCTGTAATTTTTTATAGTCCAGCAATAAATTAGAATATTTTTATCCAATTATATCATAATAGGAGAATAAAAACAAACAACTACACAAACTTAATTCAACAAAATCAGATAGAAAAGAAATAGAGAACAAATTTTATGAGTACTGGTAATAATATCAGCTGTTTATTGATCTGAACCTAAGATCTGATCAGGTGACTGAGCTTACTTGAACAGCTGGAAATTGTCTGTTCTGTTGACTTTACCTTATCGTAGAGAAAAATCAATAGACCATTAACTACCTCCAGTTTGACCAACCCAATGGCTTAAAAATAAATAAAATAGAATGGAAATAATTATTCGATTTCAATTTCATTATTCTTGATAAATTTTATTATTCTTGATATTCTTGATGTCTAACTTTTACGAATTTTTATTGCAAAAACATATCCTACACAATATTAAGTAAATGCAACAATGCTACCGTTCATACTGAAACTAATACAATTCCATAACAGATTTATTGATAATATTACACAACAATATCTCAATTATTTGTACAGTCAAATCAAATAGGATTCTTATTTGATTATAAGAAATTCTTACATCTATCCTATTCAAATATCTATCCTTCAACCTATTTGATGAGAAGAGATCAAAGTATTTGTCGTAGAGGTATTGAACGCAATCTCTAAAATTGATCCACAGTTTCTTGGGAACGTATGTAGTTACCATGCTAAGGAAAACCCTTTTACATATAAATGGAGGAGCAGACAAATCCACAGCCACATTCATCCAGTAAATTTCATCAAAACTTTCTATTTCTTTGTGAGAAAGAAACCATATGATCAGAAAACTACGCAATTTGTTCCTCGATATACACATACTGGCACAAATCAACTGTGAGAGCTGAGTCTTCCAAAAAAAGCAATGATAATATAACTCACTTAATACCGTATATCACTTGAATTCATCCATATTATGTCTTTGTGTTTGATTAGTCTTCTGTTAAAGAAGAACTTATATAATATAAGAATAAACCTACCAAGTTATGACTAATTTTGTATCTACAGTACTTTGTTACATCTTAACCTGACTGTTCAATTAGTTGATAAAACATAACCTAATCTCCTTACAATCTTACAATTCTGCTAAACATAACCTAAAAAATGATCAGTAGAAGTTTTAAACCGTTATGTTGGTAGTGGGGTCACGTGAGGTAGTCATTGGTCTATTTGCGTTTTCTCTTTCGTTAAGATCATTCCTGTTGACTTTACCTTATCATAGAGAAAAATCAAATAGACCATTAACTACCTCCAGTTTGACCAACCCAATGGCTTAAAAATAAATAAAATAGAATGGAAATAAATTATTCGATTTCAATTTTATTATTCTTGATATTCTTGATGTCTAACTTTTCCTTAGTCTTGCTGCTTCTTCTGCTTGCTGCATGTCTCGTTGCATATGCTATATGTGTGTTTTGACTAGAAAATTTTGTTCTTATCTGTCTTATGACAGTTTTTTATTGTTCTTGACTTGTTTACTTGTGGACATAACTATGTAGTATGACCACGCCATGAACAGAAACACATTATTATTATTACATAGGTCTGATATACTCTACCATGGCTTACTTTGGATAAAGTAATATCTATAGTAGGCTATGACTCTACTCATACCGGTACGTTTTGGTCAACAATATTCTACCTTTGGGTAGGTTAGACTGCACCCATAATGTGTTCTGAAAGTTTTCAAGGAAAATGAGGGTTTCAGAACATAATTTGAGAAAATAAATCAAGCCAATACATTTTTAATTAAAAAATACCTAGGTACCTTACCGTTCTACCTAATGACTTAGTACCTATTAATTTAGAATTGTCCTGTCTCAGCCTACAGATGAGAGGTTATTGTGGTTTTCACCTTCAAATATTTATTCTGGATTATGAATAAAAATGATACTATTTTATTCAGACTTACTTGATCTGTTTAGTATTGTTGCAAGTTCCCTCCACAGTCTTTGCTTGTGCGCTGAATTTCTGTACTCAGGATGGTTGATGTCAAACAAAACTGAATGATTTTTGACAAACTCAATAATCGTCTCTTCATGGTCCCATGAGAATCTTCTTTCCATTTCAAATGAAAGTGTATCTTTTAAAACGACAAATCAACCCGAATAACTTATTTTTTTGTTGATTTTTGTAATTAATAACAAATTCTTAGTGTTTTCAGTTTTCGTTCGGTTTTCTTTTCGTTCCTTCCGAAGGAAAACAGAGAATGGAGTGGGTGACGGTTGGCCATTGAAACAGTTCACTCACAACCTGTAATTTTCTATAGTCCAGCAATAAATTAGAATATTTTCATCCAATTATATCATAATAGGAGAATAAAAACAAACAACTACACAAACTTAATTCAACAAAATCAGATAGAAAAGAAATAGAAAACAAATTCTACGAGTACTGGTAATAATATCAGCTGTTTATTGATCTGAACCTAAGATCTGATCAGGTGACTGAGCTTACTTGAACAGCTGGAAATTGTCTGTTCTGTTGACTTTACCTTATCGTAGAGAAAAATCAAATAGACCATCAACTACCTCCAGTTTGACCAACCCAATGGCTTAAAAATAAATAAAATAGAATGGAAATAAATTATTCGATTTCAATTTTATTATTCTTGATAAATTTCATTATTCTTGATATTCTTGATGTCTAACTTTTACGAATTTTTATTGCAAAAACATATCCTACACAATATTAAGTAAATGCAACAATGCTACCGTTCATACTGAAACTAATACAATTCCATAACAGATTTATTGATAATATTACACAACAATATCTCAATTATTTGTACAGTCAAATCAAATAGGATTCTTATTTGATTATAAGAAATTCTTAACATCTATCCTATTCAAATATCTATCCTTCAACTTATTTGATGAGAATAGATCAAAGTATTTGTCGTAGAGGTATTGAACGCAATCTCTAAAATTGATCCACAGTTTCTTGGGAACGTATGTAGTTACCATGCTAAGGAAAACCCTTTTACATATAAATGGAGGAGCAGACAAATCCACAGCCACATTCATCCAGTAAATTTCATCAAAACTTTCTATTTCTTTGTGAGAAAGAAACCATATGATCAGAAAACTACACAATTTGTTCCTCGATATACACATACTGGCACAAATCAACTGTGAGAGCTGAGTCTTCCAAAAAAAGCAATAAAGCAATGATCACTTGAATACTGTATTGATAATATAACTCACTTGATACCGTATATCACTTGAATTCATCCATATTATGTCTTTGTGTTTGATTAGTCTTCTGTTAAAGAAGAACTTATATAATATAAGAATAAACCTACCAAGTTATGACTAATTTTGTATCTACAGTACTTTGTTACATCTTAACCTGACTGTTCAATTAGTTGATAAAACATAACCTAATCTCCTTACAATCTTACAATTCCGCTAAACATAACCTGAAAAATGATCAGTAGAAGTTTTAAACCATTATGTTGGTAGTGGGGTCACGTGAGGTAGTCATTGGTCTATTTGCGTTTTCTCTTTCGTTAAGATCATTCGTACTTGTTTTGCTAGTAAAGTCTGGAAAGAGGCTATGCAGAATCTGGGAGTGAAATATTTTTATATATCTATATTCCATCCTCAATCTAATTTGAGCGAACGTCCACTCAAAGAAGTGAACAGGATTCTCAGAACATATGTTCCTGAAAGCAAACATCATTTATGGTACAGGTATCTGGACAAGGCAGAGTACATCATTAATCACAACTTTCATGAGACAACGGAGTGTATACCAATCGAACTTATGGAGAACAAGAAATTGTCCCATATAGTCTTTGATTATATCAAATTTCCAGTGGATAATAAGTTTGAATTGGAAGATGAACTGATAAGAAATAAAAGAATTAGAGCTCGAATTCACAATAAAAGTACTATTAGAAGATTCAAATATAATGCACAAAATAAACCATGTCATAAATATAAAGTTGGAGATTTTGCTTTGATAAAAAATTTTGTGTTATCCAATAAAATAAAAAAGTTTTCAGCTAAGCTGTGCCCAAAATATAAAGGACCTTTTGAAGTTGTGCAAGATCTAAATAAAGGCTGTTATCTTTTAAAAGATTTAAGAAAAAATAAGGTCGTGAAAGTTAATCAATTCATGATGAAACCTTTTTATAATGTAGAGTAATGATGTAGCATAACAACTTGTTTTATTATTGAGTATTTAAATTAGGTGAATGCATATAGAAAATCATTAATTCTTTTAATTTATAAGTCAGTTCATGTTTCAAGAAAACAATGATTTAAGTATTGGGATCCAGCAAGTAAGCATCAGACAATGAAAAAAAAAATATTATGATATTCAAGGTACCCAAAAATGAGACAAGACATCCTTCCCGATTTTGACCTTTGTATGTATTCTTTATGTAACCAAAATTGGCTTGATCCAAGTTACAAAAAGAACGCATCACTTGTATATATTTTTTTAAAAGGCCATGAGTCTTGGCTGTTTTGCAGACAAGAAATTTTTTTATATAATTTTTTTACTCTGGTCTAGTATAGTTAAATTCTATCTCCAGAAGAGATTAACTTTGAGAATTTAACTTAGTTTTGCTTAATTTTGATGACAATTTCGTGAAAAATAGTAGAAGACTAGCAAACATGCTGTCTATTGTAAATAATAATTTGATTAATTGCAGTATTTTAGTATGAAGAACATGATGTTCTCAATAATTGAATATAAAGTTTGAAATATTTCTTTTTATTATTATTAATGACTATACTTACCTTTGATAGTATATTATTTTCATATTAATATTCATATTCCAGTAGATGAACAATGATTATAGCAGACAATTTCTATAGTTATGAATTGACAGGTCTATTTTACCTGTGACAGTATTTGATAATTACATGATTAATATTCTCTTGAATGTTATGATAGAGTAAAAATGACTCATTAGTATGATTGTATATGCATCTTATTTACTGATCTGATAAAAGTTATTCACTGAATTTGTTTTTTTTAAGATTAGAATTGAACAAGTATAAAATTTTGATGATGAATAAAGAACATGAAATTGATACTGAACTTGGAATAAATAATTGATTAGAAAACTAAATTGTTGAAATATAAAAAAAAATTTGAACGTTTTGAAAAGGAAGTTGAGAATGCTAGAAATATGTTAGGACAGATGATTAAAATGGATAGTAAAAGAGAATGAATAAACAGTTTGCATATTATGAGTGATTTTCAAAGATTAGAAAAGTATGTTGAATGAAACTTTACATTAATTGAAAGATAGTATTGAGGATTTTATGAGTATTATTATTAAGGTGGAATCTCGTAGCCAAAAGAGCACGGACACCAGATATATGAAGTTTTTTTTATGAGGATATTTGTGAGAATGTAAAGAGGATAGGAGGTAGGTCATTCAAGACATATGCATCTGATTGATGAAGAATATAAATAATTACTGTAGACTCGGCTGTGACTTTTCTGATACTTGATAGATTAATTTGAAGTCTGATACATAGTACAATAATTTAAAAGTTCCAATCAAAGTATTGAATTGAATTCTTCTCTTGCACATATTGATTAAAATTTGCATTTTTGATTGAAATTTTGAATAATGTGTTGATGCAGTTTGAATATTGAAATAATTCTAAATCAAATTGAATTGTAACTCTTTTAATGATAAAAGTAGTCTATTATTGAAATATTGAAGAAGAGCAAACTGATATAGTTATTGAAGTCTGCATAATCCATAATGTCTGAATAAATTAAAGTCTGCTTATTTTCAAATTTTGAATAAATTAGTTTTAGTATTGGGTTGTAATCCAAATGTAGTTTAGTAATAATTGAACACTCACCTTAGGATAAGAATTTGTTTGTATTATGTATTTGATTATGAAATTTTGTTGTACCTTTTTATAACTTGAATGATGACTCTTTAAAATATTTTGAATTTCTGAAATATTGATTGTATTGGATAATCTTCAAGAACTTCAAACTGTTAATTTAGCCAAAAGCTGGAGGGAGTGTATGAGTGCTACCAACTTACTCTAGGCTTCGAGTTTATCAACAGTTTAGTGAAATGAACTATGAAAATAATTTTTGTCAACGAAAATGATCTGTTAGGGAAGAAAAAAGACTTTCAATTACATTTCTGCGAAAAAAAAATACAACCAAGTGTATGAACTATGCAAATAATATGTTAGGGAAGAAAAAAGACTTTCAATTACATTTCTGCAAAAAAAAATATATACAACCAAGTGAATGAACTTTGCAAATCACATGCCTATTAGGGAAGAACAAGACTTTCAATAAATAGTACTGTGCAAATTGCGACAAAGTGAAAAAAAACAATTGCAACAACTTCGAACTTTGCAAATATTCAGTTTTTTGTTGTTCCTGAACTTTGATATAAATTTGTGAAACGACGAAATGAACCATTTTCGGAAAATAAAATAGCTCAACCAGTTAGATTGAACATTCTACAAATCTTGTGGTGCAAGTGCAAAGCTATTTCATTGTCAACACTTATTCACGACTTTATTGGATAAACTGCCAAGCTGATATAACATCTGGAGATGTAAAAAAGATGATGACAACAAGAATCTACAAGCATGAATACATTTTTCTATGCTGAGTAACTAAATTATCAGTATTCTTCAAGAACTTCAAATCCAATCAACAATATAAAATTTATTTCGATGTTTTTACAATTTTAAAATTTTTTCACAATTATATAACTTTATTTTGGAGTCATCATATTAACATATTTCTATGATTATTTGATTTTGATATTTTGATATGACAAAATTTCAAATTTGATATTTTGCAAATGGAAATAAACTAGAATTTACAATTATAAATAATAAAATTAATACAAGAAGTCAAACAATTTAAAAATTTTCCATAGTATATTGATAAAAATTTTTTAATGATTTGCAAAACCCAAATATGAAATTTCTAGTTCAAAGAGGGGGCATTTGTAATAATCAGAATTATTAGTTGAATTGGCGCTAACTAAAAAGTCGATCTTTAATATGTTTGAATCAATTATCGATGTTTATCTGATAGTATCGACTATCGAACTATAATTGGGCATTATCGATTATCGATAATACCTTCATACAAACAGCTGTTTGAGTTACCAAATATCATGAATTAAATCTAAATTGAAACAGGTTAAAGTAAATAAAAATCACTTCAAAATAAACATAAATAAATTTAATATTGAATTATACAAGTTTTTGAAACAATGTAGAAAGGTTATTGCATTGATAAGTAAATCCACTAGTAAAGTTTGTTAGGTTAGCAATGAAATCTAGGATGAGTTGGAAGTTTTAGGTGAAGCTAGAGCTCTCTTGGAAAAAATGGTTGATTGTTGGGAGCTAGATACTTTTTTGGTGAGGATTTTCAAGTTTTTGGCCATTGCTATCAAAATTGAGCTCAGAATTGAAATGAAAAATGGAATACATATGGCTATTTTACCAATTGATCAATAAGAACTCGCATAATATGCAATGTATTGTAAGTATGTTACTAAATAGAGGTGAGTGTCAATTATCCTTTTGTATTCTTAAATTTTCACATGAATATTGAACGAACTTCAATAAATCTTGTTGTTTTTCAATTTAAAGAATGTGTGCTTATTCCAATAACTCTGATTTCAAATTTAACAAAAACCGATGTCTTGTCTTTGGGAGAATGGGGCAAATGGTCTTTTAAACGAGCCATTTCAACTTCTAATCAAGAACATTTTCAGAGCAAATTTAAGCTATTGGGTCTACCATAGATCATATATGAGGGACACATCAAAGCATAGCTTATGAATTGAAAATGAAAAAAATAATGTTAAAGTACGATTTTTTATATAAAAATGTAAGAAAGTAAGGTATGATGTGATTCATCCTACCTGCATTGTAATGATAGTGGTATCATTTTTTTTTTTTGATAAATGATAAATGAAGCCACTAAGAGTGTAATCGGCTTCCTATATACATGTGAACTAGTTGTGAGTATCAAAATAACAGTTGATATTACATCATACTGGTATCAGCTATTCTCTAGATGGTAGTGGCAAGGCAGAGAATCGGCAACGTTGTTCTGATGAAAGAATAAAGAATATTCCCTAATGAAAGATGTAATATATAGGAGTGACATAAAAAACTTGCTAAAATGAATCTGATGTTCTATATTGCAAATAAATAAACAACTATAGTGAGGTCCACGTTATGATGGCAGTGGAGAAAGATAGGAGAAAGACGTTGCCGACCCTCTGTATCGTCAATGCCTTCTATAGACGGTAGCTGATACAGGTTTATTGATGCAATATTAACAGTTCATTCTTGTTTAAAATAATCAATTTTATTTTATTAAGCGAAAAATTATATTTTTCAACAATTTCATCATGAATTTTCATGATTGGGATAAAATATTTTGTTAATTTATTATTAATTCTACATTGTTGAAAGATGATCTGGCAACAGAGCAAAGCGAGAAATAGATAGAGCTATCCGCTTTGTTGGATGACAAGAATAGCAATACGAGAGATAAGATAGTATAAGTTAAGATAATATTACGTTACATTCTATATTCTGAGGTTAGATAGATAGATAGATAGATAGATAAACGAATTTATTTCAGGAAACAAAAGATACATTTCACAAGTAATCAGTAATGTCACTAGTGTAACAGAACAACAAATAGCCTAAGCCGTCAGCCAGAGTTGAGTAGTTTCTACTATCTAATCTTGTTAGAAAATTCTCCCAAAAATAATTCGGATTCTACTTCTTAATAATTATAATTGATGAAACAACAAACGTAAACCAAAACTGTTATCGAAGACCAAAAGCAACCCCCAGCAGCTTCATCCTTATCTGTCCTAAACTAATTATCACTACACTTTTGAAAAACATCATTCATTATTCGATAATAATTTCAGCAACAACTGAAAAAGCATTCCTCGGATCATTTGCCAGCACTATGAAATAAATTTAAAATAGAATATCTGACATGGTGAGTAAGTAACTTAATGAACATTACAAGAGAATAAATGAATGAATAAATTCAATGTATGGCAACTCAAATTGAACCTAATTACACATGTATAATTGTAAATGTACACATATGTATTGTAAATTACATAACTTATCTAATATATTACACTGAGAAAAAACATAAATTACATATATGAAGTATCATTATCTCCTACCATAGGGCCATAGAAAAAGAAAAGACACGGAAAATTTTACCTATACAATCATATCATAAAAGCTAATAGCTACAGACGATTAATCTTATACTATAAATATAAATAAACCGATATATAACATAGATAAATCGATAATATTATGTAGACCAAGTCTAATTTTATCTTTAAAAATTAAATTCCCTTACAAGAAAATCCCTATATTTCTGTGCTGATGTCAAAAAACCTATTAAGCATTTCCAATTCTCGCCATTCAAATACTCATGTACCATTTCATTAGTCATAGCCGAGCAGCCGAACCATTTTACTCGGAATTCCGATAAGGCTTTACATCTTCCAATAAAATGATAGGTGTCTTCCACCTCACCACTGTTGCATAAAGAACATATGTAACTATTTTCTCCACGATCCACTCTAAAATTCAATGGCAATAATGCTCCCCTCGCCCTAAAAATAATGCTGATCATTCTTCTTTTATTATTGTCATTTATATAACCTGATTGCAATCCATTCCTTCCTAAATTAAAGTAAATTTGATGGAACTGAGAAGTTGCTGCCCTGTCCCACCATAAACCTTGAAATTTATTACGTATCCTGCCCACAATCTTTTCGCATCCTCTTCCCCAAAGATCTGGTTGATTCATGGGATCTACCCACTCTTCATTAAATTCATAAAATAATTTTCTCCAATCTTTATACCAACCACTCTTCTTCTGCGTCAGTAATATTGATACTCTCTTCGTAAATCTAGAATCCGGCTGTGCAAGAGTTTTTAATATGTATTTGTAATTCATTTTCAATGTTTGAAGCCACATAACATCTCTACCACTTTCTAAATATACTATGTAGTTGGGAGTATTCTTTGGTATACCGTACAATCTTTTTATAAAAAACCTATTGAAACGTTCTATATCCTCCCTCTCTTGACATCCCCAAACCTGCCCTGCATATGTGATTGTTGACTTGCTAACTGCTTCGAAAAATTGCCATTTCGTAGATACTGGGACCTCATCATTACCAATTAGCTTACGCCATAAACTATTGATACCATACCTCGCTGCCGTCAATTTACTCACAAAATGTGTTGCTAGTGACAAGGTGGGTGTAAGCGTAATTCCTAAATATTTATATTCATTTACTACTTCAATAGCTTCCCCACCGTAATGCCATCTCTCACTTCTACTCAATCTACCACCCCTCCTAAACACCATCATTTTGGATTTTTCCCTGTTCAAAACTAAGTTCCATCGGTTGCAATATTGCTCCAGCCTGTTGATCATACTCTGCATTACATTTACGTTATCAGCTAAGAGAACTAAATCATCCGCATATAAAAGTGAATTTATTTTTGATTCTCCTACCATCAAGCCTAAACTCTCACAGATATCATATGTGAAAAGATTGAATAAAATTGGGGATACCAAACAACCCTGTTTTAATCCGCTTACAAGCCTGATATCTTCTGTTACGCCCTTATCACACCATATAACTGAGGACGTATCTTCATATAAGGCTTTGACCATGCGGACAAATTTATTTGAAACTCCTATCTCTAATAGTTTATACACGAGAGCATCCCTATCTATAAAGTCTTACGCGGCCTTGAAATCAACAAAAAAACAATAAACTTTCTTATGTCTCACGTTTGTATAATACTTAATTAAACTCTGTAATACAAATATGTTATCTATGGATGAGTACCCCGCCCTGAAACCTGCTTGGTTCTCCGCAATAATGTTCCTTAATTTCACCCATTCTTCTAACCTTTTCAAGAGGATACCTACGTAAGCTTTGTACATTGAGTTCACAAATGAAATAGCCCTATAATTATTTGGGTCTTTAGGGTCTCCTTTCTTATGCAGGGGAAATATTATTGATTTTTTAAAAGCTACCGGACATACTCCTTTATTGTAAACTTCATTAAAAAATTTACACATTAACTCTTTAAATTCTAAAGGGGCTCTTTTATAGAATTCAGCGGGGATTCTATCTTCACCCGGAGCTTTTCCATTTTTTAATTTTCTTAATGATGAATTGACTTCCTCCATACTGATCACCCTATCCAGTATATCATTGTTATGTAAGGGCTCTGCATATATAGTTGAACCGCTAACTCTCAAAGGTGTGTATAATTGCTTGAAGTGACCTATCCATTCTTCTGCACTTATGTGTGCTGCTTGTGTTGCGTTATATCCTTTAAATTTTATAACCATCTCCCAAAACATTTTCGAATCCTTAACTGTACCAACCTTGTTTTTTACGTCCTCCCAATATTTTCCCTTCTTACTTTTACAGAGAGCCTTATACTCTTTCCTTACATTAGCATATTCGTTTCTTACCTGACTTGAATTATTTTTACGAAACAAATTTAGGAGCGAAAACATTTGTATTCTTTTATTTTCACATTCTCTATCGTACCAATCATTATTTTTAAATTTTTTCCTGCCCGGTTTTGGTTCACACTTAAAGTTAGCTGCATCGTATATAAGATCTTTTAATACATTACTGGTCTCATCGATATTATCTGGGAGAGAAATGACTTCTCTACACTTACTCACTAGCTTTTCCATAAAAATACTATCATCAAGACATTTTAAGGGTACTTTTGGGGCGATTGGTATTAATCTATCTTCATTCTCCTTATAACTATTACACAAAAATTTAATACATATTGGCAAATGATCCGAGTAACTCGCTGGTATAACTTTAAACTCTTCTATTGCATTCAAACATTCTAGACTCACGCAACACAAATCTATCACTGATGCCCCATTATTATTTATAAACGTAAACTCTCCCAGTAAATCACCTATATTCCTGCCATTCAAAATTATCATATTATATTCTTCACATAATTCTATTATTTTCTTCCCTTTAATATTAAGAACGTTATCTTTTGAGTTTCTTTCATGAAATATAGTTGCGTGATCTAGTAATACTTCTTGCGGAAGATTCTGACAAGTTCCCACTCTCCCATTCAAATCTCCGGCAAGAATCAAACTACTTGTGTTATCTAGAGTAGATATGAAGTCATACAGAGCACAAAAATCCAACTCCCACTCTCCTTGTAAGCCTCCACTTAAATAAACTGGAACAATGGTAATGTTTTTCTCTATCAGAACAACTAAGTTTCTTCCATTTATATTTTCTAATCTAACAATATCTTCTTTCCTGCTCTTAATAGCTATTAATTGCCCCTTTTTTGCTCTACCAAATTGTGAATCCCTCGTTGCAAATTCCCAAACAAAATTATATCCCTCTAAATACTTTTCAAAATATACATGGTTACCTTCCTCTACAAAGGTTTCCAACAAAATGAAACACTCATACTTTCTAAGAAAATTAAATATATCCTGAAAAGACTTACCCCTCAGCCCAGCTACATTGTAAACCAATATATCTAATTCACTACACTCTCTTTCTGCCTGACTGACGGCTTTGGCTCAATTAACTTCATCACTGTTAGTTTCATTATTATGTCCTTCGTTGGTATCCCTCATCGCCGCGAGTACAGTGTCCGTGTGATCGCCTAGGATTTCCCGCAGTCTTTCCTCTCCGCTCCGGTTGCCAATTTTCAAACGCCCGGTTTCCTCGATTCCGAAAGTCGCATTCCCTATGGTAATTCGATCATGATTTACGAATACTTTTTCTTGTGGACGTATTTTAATTATCTCCTTTCTCATCGCGAATAGTTTAGCCCTAGATTTTCTTGTTTCGAAAGAGAAGTCTTTGTGCACATAATACCCAGTACCTTTCAGTTTTTTAGCATTTTTTAGAATATGGAACACATCAGAGTCATCGGGAAAGTGTGCTATTATAGGACCATTGTCCTTTGCAGCTCCTAGGGGATGAGCTCGGTTTATCCATATATCCTTTCGTGATCCCAAATAGTCAGCACAAAAGTTTTTCACCACCGATAAAGGGTTGAACGTTTTCACATTATATTTGAGCCCCTTGAATATGAGATTATTTCGACGACTCCTATCTTCAAGATCGATAACCCGTTTCGACAAAGATTTGTTCGTTATAGAAATCTGATTTAATTTGTTTGTTAGTTTTTTATTTTCAGTCACTAATTGATCCACCACTGTTTTCATAGTTGCAATATCCTGTTGAGAGTCCTTCCTGAATTGCTGCAGTTTCTCATCTATATTGGAAGTTATACGATTCTCAAAGTCCTGAAATAGTTTTTTCATTAATTCTTCGTCGACACCCATCGTTGTTTTCTTTCTACTCGACTGGCCCTCGACCTCTGGTGAATTTTGCGATCTTCCTCTCTTCGACGAAACAGTAGGAGTACAATAACTTTGAATATCTCTTTGCATAACACTACTGAATTTCACACACACACATACAGCTTCCACTACTCGTTTTATTGACTGGTCAGTTGAATTCAATAATTGAAAGAATGTTTTCAAAGACAGCAAAGTTAAAAAACACCGAAAAATAGATTCGAATAATTCACGCTCAATCCAGTAAACTTTCACCAAAACTGAACAGTTTGAACGAAGAGATAACAGCACGGAGCAAACAAGAAAAGACGTCTGTCTTGCTCGGCGTTCACCACTCAACTCTATTCTGAGGTTATATGAAACCATAAAGTAAGTAAGTTTGACCGAGCGAAGTGAGATTCAATTTAAATGTTTATATGTTTTTATGTTGCGCATTTACGGCAAAACGCGGTAATAGATTTTCATGAAATTCTTCTATCTTTCTACTCCTTCTTTTTCTTTTTTTTTCAAAGTAGAGCCAGAGCGCAGGTGACTGTTTGGAAATTCAGATGATGGTAGAAGAGATAAATCTTGAAAGGCCTAAGACACCTTCTCCAACCCTTGCCGAACAAAAAATATATCTATCTATGAAACATAGATCATGGTTGAAACAACCATGAAATATATGATTCAGACATGTATGTGGAACTTCTATGTATGAACCTTGATTTGCCTCCATCTTTCCATAATGGTACATGATTATATTATATACAAACTAGTATATCTGTGAAAAATATTCATCGATTTTGTGTTTAGCTACACATTTGTAGAAACCAATCAGTGCACATACATGGAATCATTACATCTTTACTTCATGGTTGAATCCATTCCCTCACTCTACACTATATTTTGTTCATATATTGCTTCTTGGCAGGTCACAATTAAACAACATATTATCATATACAAAAGTGTATAATAATAATAGCTGTTTGTTTGATAACATATTATAGTAATTTGTTTGCTACATGAATAATATTGATGTATGTTACACTAGCAAGTAACCCGTGCTCCGCAAAAGTCTAATTGCAAACTTACTTGACGAACTGAAAATCTCAAAATTAAGAACAGGCCTATAAATAGCCATCCTCGATAAATTAGGAATCTATATGCCAAATTTCAAGTTAATCAGTCCAGGAGTTCAGACGTGATGGAGCGTCATTTGTGTATTTCCAATCCCGTTCATGTTTAAGCCAATTCTTCTCCTTTTTATTAAAATTATTTTTCATAGATATGCAATTTATGCTTCTAGCCAGGTCACAATTGATCATATTATCATATTCATTCGCGTATCATATACCTTCTTCGCCTGCTCCGATGACATAGTCATTTCATACCTGCTTGAGAGTTAAGTGTAAGAGAGGGCCGACTGCGCCCTAACTTCACTCTAGGAAAAATAAAGGCAATCATTCTATTCTATTCTACATGAATAATATGCACTACATTGTCTGTTGTCTTTGTCTATGGTATAAGCTACGTTACATACCTAAAAAACAAAAAACAAAATTTCCCTTACATATTGAAAATAGCAATATCAACCTATATTAAGATATACTTAAAACTGTCAGCACTGTTTGAATTGGATTGTTCGAAGTTTATTCATAAGGAATACTGACTGACTTCAGAGAATCTTACTGAAGCTAGTCACTATCGGACAGACTATATGCATCCGCCTTTATATACCCATTATTTGTCAAACTTACATATTATATGCTTACATATTAGGTATAACATAGTGCGGATGAACCCGTTAGCATGGGCTCCAGGTGTTTGGGACCCCTGTATGGCTCCTTCCGGGGCATTCTCACCCCCCCACCACCATTCACAAACCGAAGGGTAGTCTTACCCCCCTTCTGCAACGAATTGGGGGATACCTTCTGAATGGCCTCGTCGTTGCTAAAGGGGGCATATTTCCACCTACTGGATATTCTTGCCCCCTTACCTGGAGTTCTGGGATCATCTTACTTCATTGTCTCTTTCTCTCTCTCTCTATATCACACATGTTCACTGTCTCTCTCACACTCTCTCATAATCTCTCTCTCACACACACTCACTCTCTCTCACCGTTTGCTCCAAGTTCCAACATATATAAAATTTCAATGTTTAGTGCTTCGTTTCTTGCGATGTCCGTGAGGATAATAAATGAAATGGATGAAAATAGTTTAAACTCGAATGGTGTGGCACATTTTTGAAACTTTATGATGAACTACTGTTGTAACTACTGTTAATAAGATATGAAACTTGATCTTAATCTTTGTTCTTTTCTCAGTTATCAAGTAAACAGTTTGATTTTCTTACTCCTCAGGATTATTTTTACAAACGAAGTTAAGACAATATGAATTCTTTCTTACTTTCATGAAGTTATGAGCTTTCGCTAAGAACTCTTGGAAAAATTTTCTTAAATAATTGCTTTTGCTATGACAATTTTCCTTTTATTTTTATGTTGCTGTTTCAGAAGTGGACTACTTATATTGATTCTATGTAATTGTGTTGGCCTGGTTGGGTGGTAGAGGGAACCAAATGGTTTCAGGAGAAAAATAGAACAATCAATGAATCTCTTTATCGCTTTCCCACTCTTTCTTTTTCTCTCTTCCACTCTCTCTCTCACACTCTCTCACACTCACTCACCCTCTCTCACTCTTCCTGTCTCTGTTCTCACCACAAAACTTGAGGGAACTTAAACGTGCTCACAAAATTTCATTGGTGTTGGCGGAAGCTTAGATAATTATGACCCATTACACACTGGACCGATTGTATGCAAACTGTGTGGATGGGCCTTAATGCTCAGTAGTTATATCTTATGTATAGACCACATTACGTGAAAAAGTAGGATTTTTAGTCAATGTAAAAGTATACATTATGTGGTTTACATGGATAGGTACCTAGATTGTATATTATTTAAATACTAGCAGGTAACCCGTGCTCCGCAAGGGTCTATTTTGAAACTTGACAAACTGAAAACTTGACCTAGTGGAATTTCGAACAGTTCAAAGTAGGCCTAGAACCATCCTCGTTCAGTTAAGAATCTATACGCTAAATTTCTAGTCAAATATAATTTTCGTATCCCGTACGTTCATAATATAATTCTTTCATTTATTATAGTCAAGATAAGTTTCTCAACTTGGTGCAAACATAATAAAGTGACAGAACTCCAACCTTGTTTAGAAACCTTTCTCAACTTAATGCCAACCTGACAAAATTGGACTGGTTATTAATTTGGTTCCCAATTTAACCATCTGTTTAGAAGAGGTTGTTTCAAGATTATAGATCAACATAAATGGTATGTACAATTCAATTATAATATTATATTAATGTCTAATGGATGAAATTTGAACATCAATTTATTCTGAAAAATCTAGAAGGGAAATTGAAATTTGGGCTTCGAGGTGCACGATTTTGATATTTTTAGAATCTATGTGCAGAATTTGGAGATCTAAATCATTCCCGTTTTTCCGGTATGCAATCCACAAGTAGACATGTTTTGATGCGAACAAGCGAACAATCATAACCCTACTCTTTCTTATTATATAGATTATAATGTAGTTAGATGAATGTGTATGAAAATGAGTCTAGTAAAATATTTTTATTTATGAATGTATTGAATATATTGGGTTGTAGGCCTACGTGAGTGTGAAGTATATGTATAATGAGGCTCTTGTTTATTTTTAGGATTACAATTTTCTTCACTCATGTTCTCCATTTCTCAATTGAATAAAATTGAATTAATCCTAAATCCAATTTCATAAATGATATTGAGTAATATTTGGTCCAACAAGCAGGCGTATCATAGGTGAAATACTAATAATAGTGTCAACCAATAACACACGAGCAGCGTTCTTCCCAAAATGACCACCCAACATGAGTTTGAGGAAAATTTTTGCCTCAAATTGCACTCACAGCGTGTTGCCCGGAATTAAATTCCTTTTCATTCCACACTCTTTATCTCTCATTCCCTCCACTTTATCCCTTATTTCCCTCTCTTCCATGTCATTTTGTTTCTTTTCTTCCTTATTCCCCTCTCTTCCCATGTCATTTCGTTTCTTTTCTCCCTCTTTCTTCTCATTGTTATATCTGTAATTGTAATTCCTGCTCGTTCCTCACATTTTGTCCCTTATTCCCTCCACTTTGTCCCTTATTCCCTTCTCTTTCCATGTTCTTTTAGTCTCATTTCCCATCCTTTCTCTCATTGTTCTCCCCTTCTTCACAATACTCTCAAATTGTTCTTTATATCAATACTCCCTCTTGTATTGTTTTATCGTACACTACCAGATTATCTGTGATCCGCAAGGATCCAACTGAAAACTTGACAAACTGAAAACTAAATCTACTGAAATCTTGAAGAATTTGACATATAACCATCCTCGGTAAATTGAGAATCCATTTGCAGAGTTTCAAGTTAATCAGTCCAGTAGTTTAGACGTGATGATGTGTCTTTCGAGAATTTCCTATCCAGTACGTGTATAAGCTAATTCTTTCCTTCATCCTATTATATTAGGCGAGCAATTTATGTATTTAAAAATCTAGTTATTTTTATATCTGGTTATCTTTATATCTGGTTATTTTTATACCCGGCTATTTTTATATCTGGTTATTTATGTTTTACGGATCTCGAAAACGGCTCTAACGATTTTCACGAAATTTGGAACATAGTAGGTTTATGATATAAAGATTCGATTGCACTAGGTCTCATTCTTTGGAAAACTCGCTGAACGACATTAAAAGGATAATTCATCCTTGGAAAACAGATGATAATTTCGTCGTCTCTCGATAACAGAAGATGCGTGTGCCTGTGTGGGAGAGAGACTGATTTAATTCCAGCTGTGTAATCATAATCAATCAGCGAGAAATTTTATCTAGCTAGACAATTTGATCGATTCTGATCAACATAATCTGATTTGTTGTCCTGACATGATAATCCTCCTGACCTAGAGTATATCATAGTTTTCAAATTTGATCATTATTTGACAATATTCAAGTGATTAGTGAGTGTTATTTTGTTATTTAATTTGGTTTGTATAATTTAATTTAAATTGTAATTTTTTTGTTTTCAAATGTTTGAACAGAGAATTGAACCTGAATTCAAGTGTATGGAACATAACCTACTTTCTGGACTATGTATAGTGTATAAATCAAAATTCGGGAAAGAAACAGTTTTGGGCTGTGCCGTTAGTACTTCCCCAATCATTTTAAAGATTTGTGTTTGGTTTATCAAAAGTCAGTGAATAAATAACGGGGGAAGCTCGGTGCCCGGATATTATTGGTATAATAGATCATCATCATCATCTACCATTTACGGTTTTTGGCAGTATGCGTGTTACAGCATCATTTCAGCTCTTTCTTGGTCTCCCCAGGCTCATTTATAAATACTCTCCTATGTATTGGAACAGAATATAGCGGATAGAGGATTCACAGAATTATAGAAGTTTTCTCTAGTATTGGTTAATGAGCTTGAGTATTTTCTCACCGGCTCAAATAATGACGATTGGCTAATGGTCGTAATCTATGATAGTTGTTCGTACAACTTTGACTAAATTTCAATCGCATCTTGAGATCTGTGAGTGAACGCGCATCATTATCGCCTGATAATTTTTTGTTTGACAACTCTAACGAGCAAATGTCGGCGAAGTTGAGACGTTGGCGCCTAGGTAGTCAGAAAAGTTTGCTGTCTTGAAGTTTCTTGGAAACAGGCTGGCTCTTGTCAAGTACCCCTCCACCTAAACTCTCTCAAACAACTCTGATTTGAGGTTTGTTTGTGGTTTGGAGGTGGTTGGGGGGGGGGGAGGAATTGTAGGAAAAGGGATACCGCAATCAGTCTAGTGAGCGCGCGACGGTGGCGAATATTGTTGTCGAATCAGCGTTTTTCGTCGACGTCTGTCGTGCGATTTTGAAAGCGAGAACGCTGAGTGACAGACAGTCTTGGCGGGCTCATCACTTTTGTCTTTCATCGTCGATATTTTCCTTCTGTTTCAGTCTTTACCCGTTCCCTTCTTCTTTTACTGTTTCTTGTTCTTTTTTGTTATCTCTCTTCTTCTTATTCATTCAATTCTCATTCTTGTTCTTCCACTTCTTTATCTTGTACCATTCTCATGTTTTTCAAGTTCTCCCTATTCTTCGTTTTGCATATTATCAAATTTCAATTTTCTCAAAAATGACTTGATTGATTTTTTTCAAATTCATACCCTGTATAGAGTTATTCATCAGCTCTATCAACTGGCATGAGTCTCCTTTCTGGGGAACTAACAGTTCCACCCCATCCTTGAGAAATGAACTTTGTAACCTCCTTCTCGTGCATGAGGTAGGTAGGTAGAGCAGTTTACAATTTACACAAATGGAAATATTCTCTGAGAACAATATATACAAAAACAATAGTATGATCTAAGTTTCAAATATGTAGCTCCAATCGTCATTATGTTATTCTCGAATGAGCCTCACAGTTCAATGAGCAAGGAATAGAAAGTTGTGTGAGTGTACAACACGTGATTTTTCTGTTCTCAAATCATTCTCCCACAATGTTTTCTTTCTTATTTTTTCTTTTCTCTGCTCTTTTCATGTTCCCAAATATTTTTCATATCTGAATAATTTCGACGCTTGTCACTTTTTGCATTCTCCATCATTGAATCCTATCTCTTATCTCTACAGAATCTTTCTGTCATTAGTGATAATGATGACAGTTGTGACGTCATCATTAAAAATCGATAATGATGCCTCCCAAGATCTCTTTCTTGAAACCTTTTGAAGCCTACATCAAGATTCATCGTTCCAGCTCTTTCAATTTAGAGAAGATTTCCTCTTTGTCTGTCTCTTCCTCTCTTCCTCTTTTCTTATCACTCATTCTCTCTATTTCTATCTTCGACGTTATAAAATATCATTCGATCCTATCGTTCTCATTTATTGACATTTTTGACATTTGTGAAGACCTTTGATTACAGAAAGACTAAGAATTTCGGTGATTTTGCAGTGTCAGCGATTCCATGAGAGGAACCTATAAGAGAGAAAATTTTCAGATTGAGAGAAGAGAGTACTAATCGTATAATTTCGTTGCTAACGAGTTGAAACCTTGACGCGAGATTGTCAGATCCTGAACTGATTTGGGACTGTGCTAAAATTCACTATGAACGGGCAACATTATAGTGGGGTCCCCGTTATAATGGCAGTGGAGAAAGATAGGACAAAAACATTGCCCATCCTCTGTCTTGTCAACGCCTTCTATAGACGCTAGCTAATACAGGTTTATTTATGTAATATTAACTGTTCATCCTCGTTTAAAATGATACATTATATTTCATCCAGCAGGGAATTATATTATTCAACAATTTCATTATGAATTTTAATAATCAAAATGTAATATTCTGTAAATTAATTATTACTTCTACATTGTTAAAAGACAATCTGGCAACAGAACAAAGCGAGAAAGAGATAGCGCTATCCGCTTTGTTGAATGATAGACAAGGATAGCAATACCATTGTTAATCAAACACTGCCATTATAACGTGGACCTCACTATATTTGAATTGAGCCAAGAGTCAGTGACAGTGAGTGAATAATTTTTGGTCTGGATTTCCAATTCGATTTTAATATTTTGATAAAAATTTCAAATTGTTTTGTGTTTACTGGTTTCATAATCAAAGTCGATCATTGGAAATTGTTGGAGTAGGAAATTGTGAATTCAGGCACAAAGATAGTTCTATAGAGAGTTCCACAATGACCTGTGAAATTCAAGTTTGTATATTTAATTTGGAAATTTGCAGATCTAGATAGTACTCCCAGGACTTGTATGAACTACTGTCGTACACACTAGTAGTCCTGTGAACAGTAGACCTCACGCTCAGTAAGTTACATTGAACTGTTGTTATGTTTTCTCAAAAATTAATAAATAATTCATCAATTTGAAATGTCTGGAGAAAATCCTAAATAAACATAGAGCTTTTTGACCTATCGTACCGTGACGTGTCGTCCCGGAATGTGAGTGTGAGCGCTGTTATCAGGTCTGGCTGCAACTGTCTATAACGTTGATGGAAAGATACATTTTCAAGATGAACGGGTAGTATTATTGTTCACTAGACAGCTGATTATATATATATATATATATATATATATATATATATATATATATATATTGTAACATATTGTAATTTGGATGGATAAATAAGAATCCTAGCTGAAATATTTATAGGTCTAAGTGAAGTAATTGGCTAATATCGCCAAAGAGATAACATAAAGATTAGATAATATCAGATCGTCCTGGCTAAACTATACAACAGCCTAAGAGGAATTGAAATAATTTTTTGCTAATATATAATATTATATAAAATATTGAAAATTGAGGTTAGGCATAAACATTTAGTGATCGGCGACCTAACGATCGACCGAGCCATACAACGTAGAATCTGACCAAACACCTTGGCAGAAATTTATTGTGGCAAAACGGTATGCAATTTGAGGAACTAAAGGTCTCAGGTGGCTGATTATTATGATGCATGAAACAAATAATAACATATAAAAAATTACTTAGCATGTAGAGAGCATATTTAAAAGCCCAATAAAAATAATTAAATGTATTAAGGAAATAGGAGGTTACCAGGCGCATGAATACTGTAACAATTTGCATGCACCAATCACATAATGGCAATTGATAGGCGGCAGTAGTGAGCCGATTCAAAAATATTTGTAAATATTTCTACAAATAAATAGAATTTGTATAAAATAGTTGTATAGTCTATGTTTTGGATATGGCCCGAAGGCAAAGAAACTATTAAATATATAACATAAGTAATAATTTAATATTTTAGTATGGTCTATTTGAGCCTTGAATGGCGGAGGACTAGGATATTCAAATTTTATGTAAATTTAGAAATCGGAAATGAGAATTGTAAAATTGAGAAAGGAGAAACACTTGCCCGCCAAACGCCACCATGAGAGGTCCCTAAAAATTATAGAGCGTAATACCTTGCCTATATCTTGTAATAACTTAAAGTTAAATTGAATTACTAAATTTCTTATAAGACTTTGTGATGCTCTTATAAAGCAAAAGTCATTTTCATTTTAAAATAATTTTGTAACCCCTTGGAAGAGACGACTCCGGCTACAATAATCCAGGACCACCAGGAGTTGGATCGACATCAGCAGCTCATAAGAAGATTTCGACACGTGAGTGAAAAATATTGAAATAGTGATAGGGTGCCCTCAGTGCTTCGAAAATAAAATAAGAATCAAAGCTAGCTCGTCGAAAGGGTTTCTAATAAATTAAGAATTTGGTAAAAAATACTTGCGCAAGTAAATGTAGTATTAAAGGTATTTTATTGGAAAGTAACGAGTCAATACATATCAGAAGTTCTATAAATCAAAGAAGTATAAAATCTAGGCTGTTAATACATATTCATATGATCTTTAATTTCTGCAATATAATTTGCGATAGTTTGTTGTAGCTCTGATTCACTAGATGAATTGCTCTATTTATTCTGTCAGGTGCCGAATCTCGTACCCTGAGATAAAATATATATATTCATTACAAAGAAATCTATTAGATACCATAGAATTTAATATATATATTTGGATTATTGGTTGTCAATTTATCAAGCTGATTTTTAAGAAATCTATTTTTAATGGAATTGTCCAAGTCGACAAGTATTAGCAAGCTGATATCACAGCTACATGCAAATAGATGCATAGGATCATAAAATAAAAGCACATGGTAACGTTTCGTGCTGTAGAATTTAGAGAATAGTATTTAGCCTGTGATATTTTATTGATTTCGATTATTATTCTATTTTTATATTATATATTTTTCATCGCTCTATATATTTTTTGCTCTGATTTTTTTTGAGATATTTGTTAATATATGTATCAAATTGTTTATGGTGTGCGATTTATTTTAATTCCTCAATACTATAAGATAAGTATTATATATATATTTTTTAATGAATTATCAGAATTATAGTGGAAGCTCATATCTGGGCCTATAAAGATTTTTATGAGACTGTATCCTATGAAAAACCACGACCTAATTTTTATAATTATTAAAATATTTCTTGTTCTACCGACTGATGCCAAGCAGGAGGCTAATCGTTATTTAAATATAAAAAATAATGTGACACAACATGTCGTACCAACGTGGGACTGATGATGAGAGCTGAGCTCATTAAATAATTATTGAAATTAAGTCAAGACCTATATTGATGATAATAACTAAAGACAAGTCTAGTCATATTGAAATTTGTCGTGGATAATAGAATAATAGATATAGGAGTATTGAGGAAAACAGGCAGGTTATTTTTTGTATTACTTTTTGGGGAGTCAATAGCTTTAATAAGGAGAAATTATATGTTTTAAAGAAAATTTTATATTATTATTATTGTAGAAAATATATTTTATAGAGAGAGATATTATATTTTATGGGCCTAAACTGCCGAAATTTAGTCATAATTATTTTGTATATATGGTTGGAGAACAGTATGTTAGCTAGTCAGAAACTGACAATTGAAAATATGAATATTATTATTATATTATAAGAGCTTAAGTAATAAATAGGTTACCTGGCTTGTAATGTCCATAGGCCTATCCTCATTTGTGTCTCTCCAATATTCTGTTAACCAAAACTTTCACTTTTTTACAAACACTTGACACTTAATCCATTTTTAAAATATGAGTTTCTCTTCGTCCGCGCAAAGTAAGGTAGCAGACACACTGCAGACGGCGATAGTAGTGATGATCGACGCTGAGGGGGGTGCGATGGAGTCCAGCACCCAGATATCTCCAATCACCGTCAATAATCCTGGAAACGGTAATAAATCATTAAATGTCTCTCAAGAAGAAATAAGGAGGGTTATAGTAGAGGGGATGATGAAGTCATTTTCTAATAGTTTAGAAAAAACAATGACCATGGTAATGAAGGACTTGAAGGCGGAAATGAAGGAAATGCGGGAATCACTGAAGGATACATCGGTAAGAACGGGTAAGGAAACTGCGACCAGCTTCTACCGCTGAGAATCAGGAAATAATTACAAGTGACTTAGTAGCAAAAATAGATACAGTTACCTGTGAACTAAATGAAAAGATAGATAGTCTACCAGCACAAAACACCGCGCAAATTTATGAAATAGCTACAAACAGGAACAATAGTCAACTTATTTCCATAAATAAACAACAGAATAGTAAATCTACACAAATAGCTCACATAAATTCTGATATCAATCAAAACCAAGTACCACTTAATTCATTGGAGACAGCCGTTGGAGAACAGCAATTATTTTCATCTGAATTGAATGCCGAAGTAGTGGAAAATGAAACAGAAGCTACTAGTAATTGGAAACAGGCCCAAGACCAGTTAGTACAACTCGAGAATCAAATACATCAATTTCCGCACGAGAATGTAGAGCCTATTCCCGTAGCAAAGTTTGATTTACTACACAGTTTCAATGAATTAGGCCGTTTTGACAATACAGATCGTTATCTTCAACCTAAAGAATTTATCGACCAAATAAAACTAGTTCAATCACTAACACCCACCTCTTGAAATTTTTGGCGTCTGCGATTATCCAGCTTGTTATGCGGTGAACCTCTGATGTTTTTCCGAGATCCATCATCACGAATTCAGGACGTTAGACGAGTTCAGTGCAGCTTTCCTGGAACAATATTGGAGTAAAAATAGACAAATGGATGCACTAGCCAATATCATTGCTAGCGAATATAATTCTAGGACAGATGACACATGCATCAATTTTGTTAATACCCTTAACTGAAAAATGCTCAATTAGATGAGCCAATAATTGACTCGGTTTTAGCAAATATAATCGTAAAAAAGCTACCTTTCCAAGTCAGAACAGCATTGACTACACAGCCAATAACTAGTTGCAAACAGCTGATAGATCATTTATACAATATACAATCTATGATGGCAATATCAAATCACCGGTCAGATCAAACGTATGCACAGAATCAACCTAATTCAAAAATTAATCAGTACACCAGCCAAGCCTATGAATCAGTACCATATGATTGCTCACGACCTACTCCTCAATTTGAACGCCGCAATTATCATAAACACAATAATAATTGGAATGATAGAAGTTTTCAAAATCTCCAAACAAACCATTATCCACAGCAAACCTATCAAAGAAATTATTATGATGGCCGTGATCGATTAAACACAAATAATGGTTATGCTCACAATAATTATAACAGAAATTGTAAACCGCCACTACCTCAAATAAGTACAAACCACACATTAGCGCATGCAACAGGATTGAATCAACAAAAAACACAAGATAACCCACCACCAGACACAGAGAAGACTACATCTAAATTCCGAATATATGATACCCCCAGTATAACACATAAAAGCACAGAAAAAACAAATGGAGAAAATAAAGATACTTCAGCATCACATAATACTTGTAGGAACGATTCACCGAAAATATTATTATTGGAAGAACAGAAACCAACACAAAAAACCGCCACCCACCATGAAATCGAATCCACAAATTGACTTACCATTGAATAATATAAATGACCATTTCGTTTCACACTCTAACCAACGCGACGAAGTTGTCATTGCTAATCATATAGATGATCTTGAAGAGCAGGTTACAAACTTAGATTTACCAATCACTGATCAATTTCATTTCCATCCAATCTCAGAAGAAGACACTTTCAGAGCAATTCAACGTATTCATAGTAATGCTACGGGTGTAGACAAAATTCCTATTAAATTTATCAAGAAGATGTTATTTGCTGTTTTACCAACCATTACATACATTTTCAACAAGTCACTTGAAGAAGGCATTTTCCCTGAAAACTGGAAGTTTGCTCTGGTTCGCCCTCTAAATAAAGTTCCATCACCCAATAAAGTTGAGGATTTTAGACCAATCAGTATTTTACCTGCATTGTCCAAAGTGCTAGAAAGACTCATTCATGCTCAAGTTGTAAAATTTCTAGACAACAATAGTAAGCTTCATAACTTTCAATCAGGCTTTAGAAAATTCCATTCAACTGAGACAGCTCTGCTTCGTGTCACTGATGATATAAGGTTAGCTATGGACCAAAGAAAATGCACCATCCTCACCCTATTTGATTTTTCTAAAGCATTCGATACTGTTGATCATACAGTCCTTCTGAATAAGTTGGCTATTCTTGGTTTCAGTCACAACTCGTTAGTTTGGTTTAAATCCTATCTATTAGGTAGGAAACAATGTGTATCTGTCGGTGACAAAAAGTCAACTTGGAAAAACGTTATGCATGGAGTACCACAAGGTTCAATTTTAGGCCCTCTCCTCTTCACTTTGTATGCTAATGACCTTTCTTCCATTATCAAATTCTCCAGTTTCCATACTTATGCAGACGACCTTCAAATCTATTTAAGCTGTCCCATAACAAAAATTAATGAAACAGTTGGAATAATGAATCAGGATATCAATTCGATAGTGGAATGGACAAAGAAAAATGGCCTTAAGCTTAATCCCATCAAAACACAACCCATTATAATTGGATATTCTCGTCTTATAAACAATATTGACCTTGAATCGATTCACAAAATTAGTGTAGACGGTAATGACATTCCTTACTGTAGCTCAGTTAAAAATTTAGGCATTATTATGAATAATACTCTTGACTGGTCAGAACAAGTGAACAAAACTTGTAAAAAGGTATTCTCAGCCATGCATGCATTGAAGAAAATGCACGATATCCTCCCTAGAAACATTAAATTATTATTGGTTCAATCTCTCATCTTCCCACATTTAATGTATTGTAATTCTGTTCTTAATGATATGCAAGTCACTCTGAATGATAAACTACAGCGTTGCCAAAATTATTGTCTACGTTTCGTCTACTCTCTCCAACGCCATGATCATATCACCCCAGCCCACATTGCTAGTTCAACATTGAAGCTTCCCGATCAGAGGCTTTTTCGAATAGTCAAGCTTGTTAGAGATATCTTGAAATACGGTAATCCGAACTATTTTAAAGATGATTTCAAATTTGTCTCTGAAGGTAGGAGGATAGATGCTTCACATACTAGAACCGGAGAAAGTACTTTAAGGATACCCAATCATCGAACTACTATTTTCACAAAATCCTTCTTAGTCAGTGCCTGTCGTGCATGGAATACACTTCCTGTTTCTATCAGGTCTATCGAGAGCCGAGCGAGCTTCAACCTGACTTTAAAAAAACATTTTGGAACAAATGACTGAAACTGTCCGGCCCTAGAACGATCACATGACAACCATCCCTCACCCATTCCACAATATAAACCTTTAAACCATGTTATAGAACGAATTGTATATATATATATATATTATATAAACTCATGTTATTTCAATTATCCACTGCATACTGCTGTATATTACTGAAATTTGATAACCCTGATCTACTTTCAGCCTACTTCATTTTATTAATCAATTATTTGATCTTATCTACCTATATAATTATTTTACTCTATCAATTTTCTGTTTTTTTTCTCTTCAATATTCATATTGATTAAATTTTACAATATTTCCATTAATAAATAAATCCTTAGTTTAAATAACGAAATTAACGTTTTGGTAGAGAGTTAGTGGGGAGGATATTTTTAATATTCTTCCCAAGAATGGACATTGATATGTCCAAAGCTCCGCCAATTTATGTAGATGCATAACAATATGATTATTATCTATAGTTATTATATTACAAATTGCTTTTTCATATCATATACAGTTCAATAGTTATTTTCTTAGTCTATATTATGTAAATTCATCTATGACTTTGCTGTATTGTAAGCTATTGTATATAAGTGTATAAGCCAGTATATATTGTAATCTACATAAATAAAGTACTCAATCAATCAATCAATCAATCGTCCTGGCTAAACTATACAACAGCCTAAGAGGAATTGAAATAATTTTTTGCTGATATATAATAGTATATAAAATATTGAAAATTGAGGTTAGGCATAAACATTTAGTGATCGGCGACCTAACGATCGACCGAGCCATACAACGTAGAATCTGACCAAACACCTTGGCAGAAATTTATTGTGGCAAAACGGTATGCAATTTGAGGAACTAAAGGTCTCAGGTGGCTGATATTATGATGCATGAAACAAATAATAAAATATAAAATTACTTAGCATGTAGAGAGCATATTTAAAAGCCCAATAAAAATAATTAAATGTATTAAGGAAATAGGAGGTTACCAGGCGCATGAATACTGTAACAATTTGCATGCACCAATCACATAATGGCAATTGATAGGCGGCAGTAGTGAGCCGATTCAAAAATATTTGTATATATTTCTACAAATAAATAGAATTTGTATAAAATAGTTGTATAGTCTATGTTTTGGATATGGCCCGAAGGCAAAGAAACTATTAAATATATAACATAAGTAATAATTTAATATTTTAGTACGGTCTATTTGAGCCTTGAATGGCGGAGGACTAGGATATTCAAATTTTATGTAAATTTAGAAATCGGAAATGAGAATTGTAAAATTGAGAAAGGAGAAAACACTCGCCTGCCAAACGCCACCATGAGAGGTCCCTAAAAATTATAGAGCGTAATACCTTGCTATATCTTGTAATAACTTAAAGTTAAATTGAATTACTGAATTTCTTATAAGACTTTGTGATGCTCTTATAAAGCAAAAGTCATTTTCATTTTAAAAAAATTTTGTAACCCCTTGGAAGAGACGACTCCGGCTACAATAATCCAGGACCACCAGGAGTTGGATCGACATCAGCAGCTCATAAGAAGATTTCGACACGTGAGTGAAAAATATTGAAATAGTGATAGGGCGCCCTCAGTGCTTAAAAAAAAAAGGATCAAAGCTAGCTCGTTGAAAGGGTTTCCAATAAATTTAGAATTTGGTAAAAAATACTTGCGCAAGTAAATGTAGTATTAAAGGTTTTTATTGGAAAGTAACGAGTCAATACATATCAGAAGTTCTATAAATCAAAGAAGTATAAAATCTAGGCTGTTAATACATATTCATATGATCTTTAATTTCTGCAATATAATTTGCGATAGTTTGTTGTAGCTCTGATTCACTAGATGAATGCTCTATTTATTCTGTCAGGTGCCGAATCTCGTACCCTGAGATAAAATATATATATTCATTACAAAGAAATCTATTAGATACCATAGAATTTAATATATATTTGGATATTGGTTGTCAATTTATCAAGCTGATTTTTAGAAATCTATTTTTAATGGAATTGTCCAAGTCGACAAGTATTAGCAAGCTGATATCACAGCTACATGCAAATAGATGCATAGGATCATAAAATAAAAGCACATGGTAACGTTTCGTGCTGTAGAATTTAGAGAATAGTATTAGCCTGTGATATTTTATTGATTTCGATTATTATTCTATTTTTATATTATATATTTTTCATCGCTTTATATATTTTTTGCTCTGATTTATTTTTTGAGATATTTGTTAATATATGTATCAAATTGTTTATGGTGTGCGATTTATTTAAATTCCTCAATACTATAAGATATGTATAATATATATATATTTTTTAATGAATTATCAGAATTATAGTGGAAGCTCATATCTGGGCCTATAAAGATTTTTATGAGACTGTATCCTATGAAAAACCACGACCTAATTTTTATAATTATTAAAATATTTCATGCTCTACCGACTAATGCCAAGCAGGAGGCTAATCGTTATTTAAATATAAAAAATAACGTGACAATATATACACACACATATATATATAATATATATATATATATATATAATATATAGATATATATATATATATATATATATATATATATATATGAAAGCGAAATGGCACTCACTCACTCACTCACTCACTCGCAGAACTAAAAATCTACCGGACCAAAAACGTTCAAATTTGATAGATATGTTCAATTGACCCTTTAGAGGCGCACTAAGTAATCTTTTGGCTATATTTCAACTATAAGGGTTGTTTTTAAAGGTTCAAAGTTCGTCTTTCAGCATGTATATTCTTCTTATTCTCTTAGTTCATAATTGAAAAATGTCCATACCATATGTTAATATAGAACTATAATCTAGAGAGTACCTCTTCAAAACAGTTGTTAACTGGTAACTAAATTAATAATTTTGTCAGGTTGGCATTAAGTTGAGTTGTCTTTGTTAGGTTGGCACCAAGTTGAAGATTGAAATGCATTTATCGCAGAAAAATTGATTGGGCACTGCTACTTCAATCAGAGCTATTCCTGGGAATATTATATTACTAGCCGTCAGGCTTGCTTCGCTCGCCATATCCGTTTAGCCAGACTTTAGTCTGGACCCCCGACTGGATCGTCCTAACATATGATAAAAATGCCCAAATGAAAAATGCAGGCGAGCGAAGCAAGCCTGCTGATCTCATTCTTGGACGATCCAGTTGGTGGGCTCCGCCCCCTGGCTAGACGGATATAGCGAGCGAAGCGAGCCTGACGGCTAGTGATGAATGATTCTAAAGTCTGATTTTTACGGTAATATTGGCGTTCAAAAGAAACCCCTTTCCCTTTTGTATTATCCTTGAAATGCAAAATTTAAAAAAAAAAAGTTATGTATACGTCGACGCGAAATTCAAAAAGGAACATACCTGTCAAATTTCATGGAAATATATTGCTGCGTTTCGCTGTAAATGCGGAACATATAAACATAAAGAGAAATGCAAAACCGTCGACTTGAATCTTAGACCTCACTTCTCTCGGTCAACAAAACTAAATACATGGATAGGAACAATATAGAGATAGGTTAATCCGATTGGGTTAGTCAACCAGAAGTACAAAAAATGATGAAAACTCCTCTAATCCAGCACACAGAATAATAACACAATCCCTCTTTAGTCACATCTTCATTAACGACAAAAATGGAACAGAAAAAGGGAGAACGAAGGAACAAAGAAGAGGAGGAGGAGCTGGAGGAGGAGGAGAAAGAAGAAGAAGAAGAAGAAGAAGAAGAAGAAGAGAAGTAAGAAGTAGAAGAAGAAGAAGAAGAAGAAGAAGGAGAGAAAGAAGAATAATAAGAGGGATGGAGAATGATTGAGAGCGCTGATCCATTCAACCTGTTTTATGTGGTTGCGTGTGTGTGTACGTGAGTATGTGTGGGTGTGTGTATGTGTGTGAGTGAGGGAAGCGGCTTTCGGCGTTATTACCGAAGCGAAAGAGACACTGATAACGGACACGAATATGGTGTTATAGGGAGGGTGGTATGGTGGTCGGGGGGAAACGGGAACAAGAGATGAATGCTGTCTATTTTCCGGTCGGATTGGAAACGAGGGATATGATGAGCATGATGTGGAGGAGGGTTGGGAGGAGTAGGAGGCAGAGGAGATGGATGAGGAGGAGGAGTTTCAGGAGGAGGAGGAGATTCAGGAGTAGGAGGAGGGGGTGAATGAGCAGATGGAGGAGAAGGATGTTGAGGAGAGGGAGGAGGACAAGAAGAGGAGGGGGAGTAGGAGAAGATTCAGTAGTGGGAACAGGAGTGTGAGGGGAAGGAGTGGGTGGAGAAGGAGAAGAATGAGGAGGGAGAGGAGAAGAAGAAGAATAAGGAGAAGAAGTAGTGGGAGAAGAATGATGAGAAGGAGGAGGAGAAGCATGATGAGGAGGAGGAGGAGTGGTGGGAGAAGGATGAGGAGGGAGAGGAGAAGAAGGTGGATGGGGTGGAAGAGTGAAGAAAGGAAGAGGGGGAAGATGATGAGGAATAGGGGAAAAAATATTAGGAGGAGGAGGAGGAGGAGGAGGAGGAGGAGAAGGAGGAGGAGAAGAAGGATAATGAGTAGCTGAGGAATGTGGTATGAGGAAATTGGGAATGGTGAAACAGGGAGTGTAGTTGGTGGATAGGAGAAAAGAAGAGGGTATAATGAGGTGAAAAAGGACGGAGTGATGTTGTAACAGTAAAGGTGCGTACAGATTTACGCGCCGCCAACATGAGCAATTCACTTCAAATCAGCTGGTGCTAAGCTTTTTATATATGTATCTTACCGTTTCTGTAAAAATACAGATATAGTCAGCTAATTAAAAGTGAATTGCTCATGTTCGCGGCGCGTATATCTGTACGCACCTTAGAAGTAAAATTTATAGTGGAAAAGACGAAAAACTTGAAGGAGATTGGTGAGAAGAAGGTGAAAAAGGAGAGGAAGAGAGAATGGAGATAGGATGGGAACCGAGGAAGTAGAAAGGGTGGAGAGAGGTGGCAGGTAAGAGGTGATGGTGGAGGAGAAAGAGCGGAAGGAGTAGGAGATCATGAGATGAGGGTTTGAAGAGGAGAGAGAGAGATACAGTGATGATGATAAAGAGTATGATGATAAGGAGTTGATGAGAAAGAGGTGAAGGAGGAGAATTGGCAAGAATCAGGAGAGGAGGAGGAGGTGGTGGAGGAAGAGGAGGAGGAGGAGGAGGAGGAAATAGGAGTACAGGATTTGGAAGTGGTGGTGAAGCGAGTTATTACGATTATTGGCTTGAATATGTCGACACCGGTGGAGGAGAAGGCTTTAGGGGTAGATCTACCCCTTCAAACCCCTCCAACCCCTAAAACACAATCCGAAATCTGCCCCGGACTTCGAGAACAACCCTACACAATGGTGAAACCCCCCCTTCCACCGTTCAAAACATTTCTGCACCCGCAGATTAATATACACGGGTTTCCTACCGTGTGGTGTTTACCCCACACCCTGTATAAGTATATCTCTCCACTTGTGTGGTATTTTAGTACCACGCTATAACAACCACTACCTCTATATACATATATGTTATGGTTCATATATGGGACTCGGGGACAAGTACTATAGTGAGGTCCACGTTATAATGGCAGTGTTTCATTAGCGATTGTATTGCTATCCTTGTCTATCATTCAACAAAGCGGATAGCGCTATCTCTTTCTCGCTCTGCTCTGTTGCCAAATCGTTTTTTAGAAATGTAGAATTTATAATTGATTCACTAAATATTCCATCTCAATTAAGAAAATGCATTATGAAATTATTGGAAAATATAATTTCTTGCTAAATAAAATATGAATTTTATTTTAAACGAGAATGAACAGTTAATATTACATCAATAAACCTGTATCAGCTACCGTTTATAGAAGGCATTGACAAGACGGAGGATAAGCAACGTAGATCCCTTATCTTCCTCCACTGTCATTATAACGTCGACCTCACTATAGCCTTCATATATGTATAATAAACGCTAGCTATACAACTGGATATTTATATATATTTATAATTTGAAGGGTATATTCTGTGTATGCAATTTGAGGGGGAACGATTGTTGTATATAAGATTTGGGGGAACCGATTTGGTAACAGGAGGGACTAAGCGTTGTATACAGAGTGAATCTCAAATCGGGGTTTCAGAGAATTTGTCCCCTGGCTTAGAACTTGGGGGACTCTGGGTATTCTAGGTTTAGGAGTCCCTAATCAATCAGTATTTGTTCCTGTCTTGTTGTGCATTTATCAAGCTGTTGACAGTCTTTTGTGTGTAGTTTGAATTTTCGATGACTATTTCAGATCATGTTTCTTGGTTCCAGGAATTGGGTTTGTTCCATACAAATACAATACATACTGTAGAATAGAGTAGGATATTTATTTCGCCAAATTACAAGAGAATTACAAGAAATCTGGTGTGGTGCACTCACACAACTTTCCTTGCCGTTAAGAAAATTGATCACCTATTGTTCACGCGCTATTAGATCTCTATTCAAAGATCTGAGCCAGCTGGTGACAGGACAATAACGCTGGAGGCACACGAGGTATCTTCATTGTGAATGATTTAATTGAATCAATAGTTGCCAACAGTTTGCAATCGAATAATCACATTTTCTCGAGTTTCAAGCTTATTTCCAATTTTAAGTGAAAATGCTACTGAACATTAATTGTAGAGATTTTCATGCTCAATCTTTTCCACTTGAAAATTCCTGTTTATATTGTATCTAAAGCCTGATAATAATTGGGAATCTAAAATCAAACTTTGCATAGATGAGGCGGAGCTCCTGAACGTTTTACAGATATGGGACTTGTGGCAGTTGATAGAGCTTATCAATGACTATTGTAGGTATGAATTTAATCAAAATCGTTGGAGCCGTTTTCGAGAAAATCGTGAAAAACCCTGTTTTTTACAACATTTCCGCCATTTTAGCCTCCATATTGAATTGCATTTGATCGAAATTGTTCGTGTCGGATTCCTATAGGGGAAGGACCTAAAGTTCAAAATTTGAAGTCATTCCGTTTATTAGGAGATGAAATATCGTGTATACTGACACACATACACTCATACACACACACATACAGACCAATACCAAAAAAACACTTTTTAGAACTCATGGGACCTTGAATCGTATGAAAATTTGGAAATTTGGGTAGGCCTACCTTAGTTTTTTTCGGAAAGCAATACTTTCCTTACCTATGGTGATAGGGTAAGGAAAGTAAAAATTACAATTCCATGAATACTAAGATACAATTCAAGATATTTCAAGATATAACCTATTTCTGAGGTACCCAGACGTATCGTTGGGACCAATTCACAACCAAATACCACAGATTACCCTCATTGATTTGCATCTTCAAACTGAAAGATTGGAATATTCTCTCTCAGATACTGTACCTCAGAGCTAGAAGATGCTTAAGTCCACTTTTTGACAAAATTAATGATGCCTTCTAATGGGTCTTGTTCAGTTTTTCGAACTCTTTAGATTCAAGAAAACGTAGGTCCTCTGCAGTTGATTGTTTTGAAGATAGCCAGAGCTGAAAGGGCGTAAGTCCAGTAAGCATTAAAACTGAAACAACGTGAGTCCAATTATTAACAAGTGTAATGCTATTTCGGATAGAGTTGCCTTCATCCGTTTACAAGTAGGGAATAATAAATTTATAATTATACAAGTAAATGCACCAACAACAGAAAGCAAAGAAGAAGAAGTTGATCTGTTTTACCGGTCGGTAGAAGAAGTAATGGCACTTAGGAAACCCCGGAGAGAAGCTGATTATTATCGGAGATTTCAATGCAAGAGCAGTTACAAGGAGTTATGGGAACAGAAGCAGTAGCAGATACGGAGAAGAAGAGCTTACAAATGAAAGAGGGGAGAAGATGTTAGATTTCGCTATGAGTAACAATCTTAAAATAATGAACATGTTTAATCATGGAAGTATTGAGGAATGGTGGACTTGGAAATCTCCAGTAGGCAACATACATGAAATGGATTATATAATTATAGAGAACGGCAACGATACAGTCAGGAAAATGGAAGTCATTAAGAATTTCAAGTTTGACTCGGATCACAGGTTACTGATGAGCGAAATGCTTCTACACAAAAGAAGATTCCGCATAAAGCAAAAACGATTGATATTAAATCAGATGAATGCTGAAAATTTTGTAAAATATTTGGAAGAAGAAATAGGGAGAAGAAACATATTGGAGAATAGTGGCATAGAAGAAATATATAATAACCTCATACAGTCCATACATACAGCTTCTGTCAAATCAGAGGGAGAACAACAAAGAAACGGAAGAAGGAGAAGTATTAGGATTTCAGCTGAAACAAGGGAACTCATCGAAAAGCGTGAAAGTTTGAATAGAATTGTAAATAAAACTGAAGATCAAAAGGATGATCATAGACGACTTAGAAAAGAAGTAAGGAGAAGAATAAGGAAGGAGATAGAAGAATATGAAGAAAACGTCATCAATGCAATTATGTCAACAACAGGATCGACTAAGAAAATAAATAAACAGCTGAGCACAAATAGAATAAAATGGATTCCAAAATGAACATGGAAGGAGGAGTGACAACGGCTAGGTGGCAGATACTAGAAGAAATTTCCAAATTTTATGAAGAGCTATACAAAATGATAAATGCCAATAACAGATGGACAATCAGCCTGTCGAGACCTGTGAGCCCGAAATCTTAGAAGAAGAAATAAGTAATGTTATCAACAATCTGAAAAAAAAGAAATCTCCAGGAAGCAACGGTATCACGAACGAGTTACTAATATTGGGTTTGGGAAAACTATTAAAACCACTTAAACTCTGTAACATATTAAATCTGGGTAGACAAAAAGCCCTAACAGAACAGTAATAGGTCTGAAATAAAGTAATTGGCTAATATCGCCAAGCAGATAATAACAAGATTAGATAGCATCAGCTTGTTCTGGCTAAATGGTACAAGAACTTAAAAAGGATTTGAAGGAAGTTTATTACTCATAAATAGATTATTTATAAAATATTTGAAGATTGAGGTTATATAGATGTATTCACGGATCGGTGACCTAGAGATCGATCAAACCGAAGAACGTAGAATCTGACCAAAACCCCTTGGCAGAGCTTTATTGCATTCGGATGGTGTGCAATGTGAAAAAACACCCGTCCACGTGGCTAATTATTAGGTAGCATGGAATTAATATTAATATATAGAATATTAACTAGCATGCAAAGAGCATAAATAAAAAACCAAATAAAAATAATTTAATGTATTCAGGAAATAAGAGTTACCAGGCGCATGAATACCTAATAAAATTTGCATGCACCAATAGTAAAACGGCAGTTAATAGGCGGCAACTGTAGGCCAATTCAAAAATATTTATATATATTTATATAAATGTACTAGATTTTGTGTAAAAATTTGTGTAATCTATGTTATCAATATGGCTCGAATGCAAAGAAATTATTAATCATATAATCTAAGCAATATTTTGGCATTTTTTGTAAGATCTATTTGAATTTAATGGCGGAGGATTGGGATATTTAAATTTTATGCTAATTGAAAGTCGGAAAGAGGATCTGTAAAACTTGAGAAGGAAGAACCAGCACTCGCCAGCCAGATGCCACCATAAGAGGACCCCAAATATTTTAGAGCGAAGTACCTTATTAATAATTTTGTAAAAATTTAAATTTAAAGTAAATTATTAAATTTCTTAAAAGACTTCGTGATGCTATTGTGAAGCAGAAGTCATTTTTATTTTTAATTAAATTTATAACCCCTTGGAGGAGACGATTCCGGCTACCATATTCCCGGACCACATGGAGTTGGATCGACATCGGCGGCTTACAAGAAGATTTTCGACACGTGAGTGATTAAATTTGAATTTAGTGATGGGCGCCCTAGTGCTTCGAATTAATCTGATGATCAAAGCTAGCTCGCCGAAAGGGTTATTATAAATTGAGAAATTAATAAGAGTAATACTTGCGCAAGTAAAAATTAGTATTAAAGGTATTTAATTGAAAGAAAAATATATAGATCAATATTTTAGAAATTTCTATTTAATCAAAGAAGTACGAAATCTAGGCTATCAAACGTATGCATACAATATTAATTTTTTGCAATACAATTTGCGATAATTTATCATAGTTCTAATTCACTAGATGAATGGCTCTACCTATTCCGTCAGGTGCCGAATCTTGCACCCTGAGATAAAAATATATATTCGATACAAAGAAATCTACTAAATACTAGAGATTTTAATATATATATATATTTGGATTATTAGTGGCTAATTTATCAAGCTGATCTTAGAGCACATATTTTGATTGAATTATCCAAGCCGACAAGTATTAGCAAGTACATGTCACAGCTACATGCAAAAGAATGCATATGATTTCAAGATAAAGGCACATGGTAATGATTCGTGCCACAAATCTAGAATATAAGTTTAGCCTGTGATATTTTGCTGATATAAAATTATTGTTCTATTTTTTATATTATATTTTTTATCGCTCTATATATATATTTTTTGCCTCGATTGATCTTTGCATTATTTGTGTAATATATGTGTGAAATTTCATGGTGTGCAATTTATTTTTTATTCCTCATCTCTATAGTATAAGTATCATTTTATATATATTATTATTTATTGAATTACAAGAGTTATAGGAGAAGCCCATATCTAGGCCTATCAAGATTTTTTAAGACTGAATACTATTAGAAAAACCACGACCTAATTATATTAAATCTCATGCTTTACCGACTGATGCCAAGCAGGAGGCTAATCGTTATTTTTATATAAAGAATAACGTGACAGAAAGACATGGCGCCCAACGTGGGGCCACGGATACGACACAAAGACATGTCGTACCAACGTGGGACTGATGATGAGAGCCAAGCTCATTGAATAATTATTTGAAATTAAGTCAATAACCATATTGAAAATTATAGATAACTTATACGAGTTGTGAGGAAAACTGGCGAAGGGAAATTGTATTACTTTTTGGGGAATCAATAGCTTAAATAAAGAGAAATTATATGTTTTAAAGAAAATTTTTTATTATTGTTATTGTAAAAGAGAAAATATATTTTATAGAGAGCTATTATATTTTATGGGCCTAAACTGCTAGTCAGAAATCAATGAATAGTATTATTATATTATAAGAGCTTAAGTAATAAATAGGTTACCTGGCTTGTAATGTCCATAGGCCTATCCTCATTTGTGTCCTTATTAATGCCTTGTTGGCCAAAACTTTCACTTTTTTAACAAACACTTGACACTTAATCCATTTTTAAAATATGAGTCTCTTTTCGTCCACGCAAAGTAAGGTAGCAGACACACTGCAGACGGCGATAGTAGCGGAGATCGACGCTGAGGGGGGCGCGATGGAGTCCAACGCCCAGATATCTTCAATCACCGCCAAGAATCCTGTGAACAGTAATAAACCGTTAAATGTCTCCCAAGAAGCAATAAGGAGGGTTATAGTAGAGGGGATGATCAAGTCATTTTCTAATAGTTTAGAAAAAACAATGACCACAGTAATGAAGAACTTAAAGGCGGAAATGAAGGAAATGCGGGAATCACTGAAGGATACATCGGTAAGAATGGTAAGGAGACTGCGGAAAGAATAGATAACCTACCAGCACAAAACACTTCACAAATTCATGAAATAGCTACAAACAGGAACAATAGTCAACTTATTTCCATAAATAAACAACAGAATAGTAAATCTACACAAATAGCTCACCTAAATTCTGATATAAATCAAAACAAAGTACAACTTAATTCATTGGAGACAGCCGTTGGAGAACAGCAATTATTTTCATCTGAATTAAATGCCGAAGTAGTAGATAATGAAACAGAAGCTTCTAGTCATTGGAAACAGGCCCAAGAGAAGTTGGTACAACTTGAAAGTCAAATACATCAATTTCCGCACGAGAATATAGAGCCTATTCCCATAGCAACGTTTGATTCACTACACAGTTTCAATGAATTAGGCCGTTTTGACAATACAGACCGCTATCTCCAACCTAAAGAATTTATAGATCAGATAAAACTAGTTCAATCATTAACACCCACCTCTTGGAATTTTTGGCGTCTTCGTTTGACTAATTTATTGATTGGCGAACCCCTGATGTTCTTTCGGAGTAGAGCCCATGAATTTACATCATTGGATGAGTTTGTAGCTGTCTTCCTGGAACAGTATTGGAGCAGAAGTAAACAGTTGGACGTGCTAGCGGACATTATATCATGCGATTTCAACCCTAACTTAGACGGTGCATGTACCACTTTCGTCACTGCCCTACAGTTTAAAAATTCTCAATTGAGCGAGCCCATTAATGAATCGGCATTAGCAAGTATTATTTTAAAGAAGCTACCGTATCAAGTTAGAATGGCACTCGCCACACAACCCATTACTGATTGCAAGCAGCTGATAAATCATTTATATGGCATACAGTCTGCATGGCAATATCAAACCACCGCTCAGACCAGAGATACGCACCAAATCAACATAATTCAAAATTTAATCAGCATAACAGCCAAAATTATGAACCGGTATCATATGATCGCTACCGATCTGCTCCTCAATTTGAACGCCGCTATGAGCACGGGCAAATGGTAATTGGAATAATGAAAATTTCAAAATCGTCAAACCAACCACTATGCCCAGCAGAGCAATCGTAGGAATCACTATGATGGCCGTGATCGATTAACTCACATAATAATCACACACAAAACAGTTACAACAGAAATTATAAACCGCCACCTCAACAAGTAAGTACAAATTATACACTAGCACATGCAATAGGATTGAATCAACAAAAAACCCGGAACCCAGCACCCAACGACCCGCCACCAGATATACAGAAAACTACAGCTAATAAACCAGGACTATATGATACCCCCGATATAACAAGCACAAGCCCAATGAAACAAACAAGAAAAGCAGGATATTTCAACGTCATACACCACATTCAGAAATGATTTACCGAAAATATTATTAGAAGAACAAAAGCCAATTCCAGATAAACCACCACCAAAAACCAGCCGCAAGCATCAATCCCTACTAAGCATCCTGTTCCCTACCGAAGATCCCTCACCGCCGGAGAACACCAACAGCCACCAGGATCATGCTATAATTAAGGAGTTGGTAGATACAGAAAAAATTGAAAATGTAACAGATCCGCGCACCGAACCCACAACCGCTTATCAAGGGACACCACCTAAGCAAACTAAGGACCCCATGGAAGAACGAGAGGACGGCATACGGGAGAAGAAGAAGATGCACCGCAAGGCCCGGAGACGGAGGCGCCCGAGGACACCCGACCGGCATCAGGACGAGGAGGACAGCATACAGGACCGTAAGAACATGCATCGCAAGGCCCGGAGGCGAAAGAAGCGACGAAGGAGGAACCACGCGCGCGCATACCGGCCGCATGCACGCTTCAAGGGGCCGAGGAGGATACCGGACCGGGACCAGGTTGGAGAACAGACCACCGACGTCATGCATCCGCGGCACATACGTTTTAAGAGAGCCAATCAGCGATGTGACCGGAAAAATAGGCCAAAGGAATATGACAGAAACGGAACTGATAGGAATACTATGACTGATTCATGCGCGGATAATAATGGAATGAAGTATTCATGGAGATTGATGAAGGATAAACGGTGTCTAGGAAGAGTGAAAGAAATAAGAAATAATGTCAATAAAATGGAAGTATCTGGATATTATGCTATTGAAAAGATGATAAATGTTTTGTTATGGTGTTTAATGTTTGTAATAATGGCTGTGATATTAATAAAATACTGTGTTGCAGATATGATGGAAAATATTATATTGTTATTATTGAAAGAATTTATTATTGATAATTGGAAAGTTAATATTATAAAAATGTTTATTGTTGTGGGCATAATGATTTATGACAAACTGAAATCAAGAATATTAAATGAGCATGAAAAAGGAGCATAAGATACAGGAGAATTGGGAAAAGAATGGATTAAAAGAAACTACCATAAATGAAGCTTGGAATTGTTAAAAAAGATATACCAGATACAAGGGCTTTAAATTATGATGAAAATAATTATCAATTAGGACAGCCTCAACAAACAACCAGACAGCAGATAACCGAACGGCCTACCGCAGTATAGCCTAGCTACAAGCAAAAAGCCAAGATACGGGAAAACCACAACAATTCTACATGAAATATCATCGAATTTAAAATAATATGATAAGAAATCAAGGAAAACATTATTATCAAACCGATTACTAACCTTCCTTAATAAATTTAATCTTGGTATAGGACCGCGTGGCAACAATCCAGTGTTTTAATTCCTTCCAGCCGTTAGAAGCCTGCAATAAGGAAAAGAACAATTTTTAAATATGTAATTAAATTATATACATCAGATAAAAAAGGACACAAGCGGGGATAATAAAATTAAAATTTGTTAATTACCTTTTTAAGAGAAAAAATTGAGCAGTTAGGTTAATTATGAAAGTCGATAGCAAATTCTGATGTAACATGTAGCACTATGAATTGTAGAACAGCGACCAGCTGACCAAAGCCACCCAAATCAAATGAATGTAATGTCTGTTGAACATATGTTTATAAAAAGAAGTACTGTACCCAAAGAGTTATTTATTATTGTTATTTATTATATTTATTAATGTCGATATATTTATTTATATGTTTTTATATTTATTACTTTTAATTATGCCACGTTTGTTACCTGAAAAGACTTAAAGTGAATACCAGTTACCAAAACCAAAGAGCCATTAGCAAAAGAAAGTATTGTACCTGATGTATAGAAAATTATTTATATTAAGACCTAAGAAATACTATAAGATATAAGCCCAGAAGTTTATGAATCGAAATTATTGTCTAAAAGGAATCATTTGTGAGAATTATGAAATGTGTGTAGTTAAGTTGGCGGCCCTGCAAGCGGCGAATTTAAAAATTACTATGTTTTAAGTGGCGTCAGGAGGAGTACGTTTAGAAGTTTATATTTATGATATTTTATGTGTGTTGAGGAGGAGAATTTGTTATTGTTTTGATAAAGGTATAAAGGAGATGCAGCAAATATGTCTGCGAAATGTGATAGAAGTAGGAGAGTATAATTTATAAATAAAGTATAGTGTATATCAATGTATTGAAGGGTGGGTTTTCATTAAAAACATTGTGATTCTCAAATATTTTGAATTCAAACCCAGGGGCGCGTGTAACATATTAAATCTGGGTAGACAAAAGCCCTAACAGAAATAGTAATAGGTCTAAAAATAAAGTAATTGGCTAATATCGCCAAGCAGATAATAAACAAGATTAGATAGCATCAGCTTGTTCTGGCTAATGGTACAAGAACTTAAAAAGGATTTGAAGGAAGTTTACTACTCATAAATAGATTATTTATAAAATATTTGAAGATTGAGGTTATATAGATGTATTCACGGATCGGTGACCTAGAGATCGATCAAACCGAAGAACGTAGAATCTGACCAAAACCCCTTGGCAGAGCTTTATTGCATTCGGATGGTGTGCAATGTGAAAAAACACCCGTCCACGTGGCTAATTATTAGGTAGCATGGAATTAATATTAATATATAGAATATTAACTAGCATGCAAAGAGCATAATAAAAAACCAAATAAAAATAATTTAATGTATTCAGGAAATAAGAGTTACCAGGCGCATGAATACCTAATAAAATTTGCATGCACCAATAGTAAAACGGCAGTTAATAGGCGGCAACTGTAGGCCAATTCAAAAATATTTATATATATTTATATAAATGTACTAGATTTTGTGTAAAAATTTGTGTAATCTATGTTATCAATATGGCTCGAATGCAAAGAAATTATTAATCATATAATCTAAGCAATATTTTGGCATTTTTTGTAAGATCTATTTGAATTAATGGCGGAGGATTGGGATATTTAAATTTTATGCTAATTTGAAAGTCGGAAAGAGGATCTGTAAAACTTGAGAAGGAAGAACCAGCACTCGCCAGCCAGATGCCACCATAAGAGGACCCCAAATATTTTAGAGCGAAGTACCTTATTAATAATTTTGTAAAAATTAAAGTTAAAGTAAATTATTAAATTTCTTAAAAGACTTCGTGATGCTATTGTGAAGCAGAAGTCATTTTTCATTTTAATTAAATTTATAACCCCTTGGAGGAGACGATTCCGGCTACCATATTCCCGGACCACATGGAGTTGGATCGACATCGGCGGCTTACAAGAAGATTTTCGACACGTGAGTGATTAAATTTGAATTAGTGATGGGCGCCCTAGTGCTTCGAATAATCTGATGATCAAAGCTAGCTCGCCGAAAGGGTTATTATAAATTGAGAAATTAATAAGAGTAATACTTGCGCAAGTAAAAATTAGTATTAAAGGTATTTAATTGAAAGAAAAATATATAGATCAATATTTTAGAAATTTCTATTTAATCAAAGAAGTACGAAATCTAGGCTATCAAACGTATGCATACAATATTTAATTTTTTGCAATACAATTTGCGATAATTTATCATAGTTCTAATTCACTAGATGAATGGCTCTACCTATTCCGTCAGGTGCCGAATCTTGCACCCTGAGATAAAAATATATATTCGATACAAAGAAATCTACTAAATACTAGAGATTTTAATATATATATATATTTGGATTATTAGTGGCTAATTTATCAAGCTGATCTTAGAGCACATATTTTTGATTGAATTATCCAAGCCGACAAGTATTAGCAAGTACATGTCACAGCTACATGCAAAAGAATGCATATGATTTCAAGATAAAGGCACATGGTAATGATTCGTGCCACAAATCTAGAATATAAAGTTTAGCCTGTGATATTTTGCTGATATAAAATTATTGTTCTATTTTTTATATTATATTTTTTATCGCTCTATATATATTTTTTGCCTCGATTGATCTTTGCATTATTTGTGTAATATATGTGTGAAATTTTCATGGTGTGCAATTTATTTTTTATTCCTCATCTCTATAGTATAAGTATCATTTTTATATATATTTATTATTTATTGAATTACAAGAGTTATAGGAGAAGCCCATATCTAGGCCTATCAAGATTTTTTAAGACTGAATACTATTAGAAAACCACGACCTAATTATATTAAATCTCATGCTTTACCGACTGATGCCAAGCAGGAGGCTAATCGTTATTTTTATATAAAGAATAACGTGACAACTCCTATTCAATAGGATATTGAGAGACAAAGCGATACCAAAGGATTGGAAAAAAAGTAAAGTAATTATACTCTTCAAGAAGGGATGCAGATTTGATATAAAGAATTATAGGCCCATTACTCTATCATCAGTTCTCTATAAAGTCTTCGCCAGCATTATTAAAAATAGGATTATGAATGCAGTATATGAAAATCATCCATCTGCACAAGCAGGATTCAGACCAGGATTCTCAACCGTAGACCACTTACAAGCAGCGAATCAATTAAATGAAAAGTGCTTAGAGTACAATGTACCAGTATATTTAGGATTCGTGGATTTCCACAAGGCATTTGATAGTCTGAGGCATTGCAGGATGTGGGAGGCACTGGAAGAAACGGGCATCAGCAAAGATTATATAAATGTGATTAAGAGTATCTACAAGGATTCAGAAGTATTTATTGAGTTGGAGAGAAGAGGAAGAAATATCAAGATAGAGAGAGGGGTAAAGCAGGGTTGTCCATTGTCCCCGGTTATCTTCAACTGCTGTCTGGAGTTCATATTTAGAAGGCTAGAGTGGGAAGATAGAGGTATGAGTATCAACGGATATAAACTCACAAATTTAAGATTCGCCGACGACGTAATGATTGTCGCAGAGAGCGCCTATCAGTTGAAAGAGATGATGAGCGAATTGGTAGAAATTAGTGGCATGATGGGTCTCCAGCTGAATGCTCAAAAACAAAAATAATGACCAATTCGGAGAGAGAGGGAGTGGAGCTTAGTTGCGGCATCATTGAGTATGTTGATGAGTATGTATATTTGGGGCAGACCTTGTCATTCACAAATCGATTGGAAAAAGAAGTGGAACTAAGAATTGACAAGGGATGAAAAAAATACTGGATGTTGAAAAAGATATTCAAAGGAAACTTCTCCAATGATCTAAAAGCGAAAGCCCTGTCATCATGTGTCTATCCAGCAATATTATATGGGTCACAAACGTGGGCGCTGACAGAAAGGTTGGATAAGAGACTAGAGACGACACAAACAAGAATGCTACGCAGTATCCTGGGAATCAAGCTGAGTCAAAGGGTGGGAAACAGCGATGTATTGAGCAGAGTGAGAGTGAAGTACATGCAAAAAGAGGCTCACATCGCGAAATGGAAGTGGGCAGGGCATGTGGCCAGAATGCAGGAGGACCGATGGACTAAGATCTGCACCGACTGGATTCCGAGGGATAAGAAGTGAAGAAGAGGACGACCAACCACAAGATGGAGGGACGAGATGAACCAGAGAGTCGGCTATGCATGGACCACTACGGCCAGAGACAGAAAAATGTGGTGCAAAATAGTGTCGAAATTATGAAACTATGGAAGGAACTTAATATAAACTGTATATAAACTGTTGTCAACTCGATTACCTCAAGAAGAGAGGCTTTTGTTCTAAATGAATGTCAATAAAGCTATTATTATTAATGCTGATTCGACTAACGCTCTTTTAGCCCCGGCTGGAAGTCGTTATGTAAAAAAATTGTTCACGATTGTTGTATATTTGTATTTATACAATTGTATATACAATGACTGTATTTGGAAATTTCATCTAAAGTATTTCACAAGATATGTACCAGATTTGAATATAGAATTTTTTGTGAATGAGAATATGTGCTCAAGTACACTCAACAATACATTTTCCAGTTTTCGACCGAATGAAATGCATGATTTTGAACTGAACCGCTTTGACAAGCCGAGAAGAATAAAGTGTAGTATGATGAGATCCGAGCATTGTATCAAAAGTGTTTGAAATTTTGATCCTTGAGCGCGCCTCTCTACTAGGAAATACTGAGATGAAGTGCATCTAACGGGTGATTCTCATAAAACATAATCTCATGAACTTATATCATTGTGCAAAGTATCACTGTGAGGACAATATATAATTGTTCGATGATGGTTGAAGCTAAAAATGAGGTGTTTTACACAATACAAGGAGCATTGTTGTCAGGTGTTCCTAGAAATATATATGAGATAGAAAATTACGCTCAGAGGGATTTTGAATTTTACATCAAAAGGTGCGTACAGACTTTTGCTCTGCTCCACAACTGAACGTCACTCGAGCAGAGCGATTGATGATCGACCGGGGAGCAAGAGTGGAACGCGAGAAGAGCTAACATCTCCCGTAACGTTCATGATCTGTGTAACTGCAGATCGGGGGCGGAGCGATTGCAGAGCGATGGCGAAAGGAGGGCGGAGCTTGCGCGGAGTGGGTTGGAGGTGCGTATATCTGTACGCAGCTTTAGGCTAGGGCCACACGAGCGCACAAAGTACGTCCGTTGCAACTTACTTTTTTGACGTCCGTTGTAGAAATATATAGAAGTTAATTGGTGACAACACACGAGGTACGTGTGTACCAAGTAACGGAAGTCGTAACGGACAGTGATTTTTGAACTGCGCAGAAATGCAACAACTCACGTCGAGACATGCAAAAGTTATTGCTTTGTTTGGTGCAATTGCGTAAAGCCAACTGACGTTGACGCACCACACTCAACGCTCGTGTGGTGTCATTGGCGACGGCCATCAAAAGTAAGTTGCAACGGACGCACTTTGTGCGCTCGTGTGGCCCTAGCCTATAATGGATACTATTGTATTTGAACGTTGTCTGAACGCTTAATTGAATAATATTGTAGAAGTGTAGTGTATACAGTGAGTATGGAATATAGAATACATTCTATACTCACTGAGTGTATCTGACAATTTGGTAGGCTAAAGCATCAACATGTCAACCAATCGGCCTAGCTAATTTAAATATTCCGGGGGGACAAAGGCCCCCCACTTTATGAATAAAGGGTGCCCTTCAGATGGAAAGTCATTAGCTTACTATTCGAGCTGTTAAGGGTTGTGAGTGTGTGTGAATGAGTTAGTAGCTTGTGAGTTAGTGTTGGTGTGTATGTGTTTGTGAGAATGTGTGTTAGATTTGTTAAGGGTGGGGGCATTGGTAGAAGTTTTGGAGTCCAATTGCCAATTCAGCTGATGTTCTGAATGCAATGCAAACTAAACAGTAATTAACAGGCATTTAATTACTGATTTGATCGATTTTGTGGGGTGGCGGTGCAGGGGGTGAAAGATGAAGAGGGTTACGGGAGGGGAGTGTCCTGTAAAAGGTTGCCTTCTGCACAGGGTTGAATTACTGAGTGCGTATGTTGTACTGCGCATGCGTGAACTATTGTGAGATTCATTCAATAACAGGCAGTGTTGATTGAATGGTGGCATTGATGTGTTATTCATGAGTAGTTGTGACAGTTGAAAATGGATCTCAGTATTGACATGTTGTGTCAATCTCAATAGCTATTGATTGTATATTTGTAATTTTTAATAGTTTATATTCAATTTCTATTTATTTTTGATTGGTATATTTGTCAAGTTCACTTCAAAATGACAGCATTGCTCATAATATTATCAATATCGGGACACCGAGCTTCGCTCGTTATTAATTTATTGATAAACAAAACTCAATTCTCTAAAATGATCGGGAAAGGACTAACAGGCACAGCCCGAAGACCAAACCGAATTTGAATAGTCTATTTAGTAAAGACAAAATTGATATTTGGGATAAAAGCGGGGTGTACAAACTTAAATGTGATGATTGTAATGCTTGTTACGTGGGTCAGACTGGTAGAAGTTTCAAAAGTAGAATTAAAGAACACATCAGAGATTGGGATAAACAAAATGGGGAATCTACCTTTGCAGAACATTTGCTAACAAATAATCACAAGTTCACAGTTAAGGAGAATGTTGAGTTTCTGCATGTTAATAACAAAGGCAGATCTTTGAATATTCTAGAGGCTTTAGAAATAACAAGAGTAATTAAGGAAAATCCCCAGTATAGTTTAAATGACCAGATTCATTTCAACCAGTACAACACTACGAATTCAGTTTTATCATAGACATGTAAGCATACATTAGTTAATAGTTTTTCCATTTACATAGTCTATTTGTTTTATTATCTTTTACATTTGTTTTCTTGGTTCTTATTTTTTACTACAAAGTAAATTTTATTATCATGGCGATTCTGTTGCTTAAGCCGCCATTTTGTCCCACCGTTGAGGGGGAGGAGACTGTCTAGCTAGGCCAATGGCAGGCGTTCATGCCCTCGACCAATAGCAGTACTCGCCTACTAGTATAAATTCTGCTGCTCTTGTATTTAGTTTCAGTTTATCAGAGATTGACAATGGTGTAATAACCGAAACCGGTCTTTCTATTTATCAATAAATCAGTGGTTTTTGACAATTTCTTAGTCTTTTTCATTCAATATGAATAATTACCACAATATCAACTTCTCAACTACACAAAAAGTATATCATAGTATTCAAAGCTAATCATTATTTTACAGTTCTAAGTGATTATTGAGTGTTATTTTGTTATTCAATTTGATATGTAAACAATCTAAATTATTGCATTTTGATTAACAATCTAATTGCATTTTGATTAATAAACAATATTGTACTCCACCTCTCTTTGCTTATTACCATGAGCTTTGTCTTATTAGTGTTGATTTCTAAACCATATTGCAAACTCTTTTCCACCACTCTGTCCATCAACTGTTGCAGACCTTCAATGGAGTCAGCAAACACAATAGTGTCATCTGCATAACGCATGTTGTTCAATCTTTTGCCATTCACTGATATTCCTTCCTCTTGATCTTCCATAATATATATATATATATATATATATATATATATATATATATATTTGCTCGCTTAATATAATAGGATTGCGTTCCATTCAATCTAATGAAAGCCTTTTTAATAATCAAGAGAACCCGAATTCGAATCTCGACCAGGGCAAAAGTTTTTGACACAGCACAATCACTTCGATAAACGGTTTATCAAAATTTTTGAAGAGAAATAGTACAGGCTCAACCTAGTTTTTCCTTCAATGTCATAATTATATTATGATTGTATAAGATTTTGTCCAATAAATGAAATGAGATTGTAGATACGGCAATCCCGTCTTTCGGAGGAGACTATAAGCCGTCGGTCTCGACTACCTGAAAAGTAGTTATCATCTATCATCATCCCTCTCACACATTACCCACGCATAAGCCTGAGAGCATATGTGGGCATCAACCTCAGTATTATTATGATCTATGCTCCCGGTTTTCAGTGAATATCACTATAAAGAAGTTCACTCCGTTTATGACCTTTGAAGCAAACTAATTAGTTGTTAAACTAAAAAGTTATTAACTAATTGGTTCATAGTGGTTGAACTCTCATGTTGCTCATTCAATATGAATAATTACCACAATATCAACATCTCAACTACACAAAAAGTATATCATAGTATTCAAAGCTATTCATCATTTTTCGCCCCACTTGGATGTAATGAGCTGGTTTTCGTGCGTTATATGGAGGCCGAAAATGACTGTTTTCTGACCAGGCCGGTAAAAGTTTTACGGCCCTAGGGCTGTAAAATAACCTTGAAGTCAGCTTATTCTGATTTGATGTGAACGTGTTACAAAATGGTTTATGAAACGGAATCAGTTTATGCTTCTAGAGTTGAATAAGTATTCAGCAATAGGATAATATCATTTTATTTGGATGAATAGATTTATATATTATAAATTATCAAATTCGATTTCAGAGTGGGATAGAACTTCTAACCTAAACTTCCGAAGTCAACGACAACAAGCATTGTTGACGTTGACATTCAGATTCGCCAAATTTCAGTGCTAAAACAGCTGATCAAAAAATTTTTCATTATTTGTGTTTATTATTCAAGAATCAAAACATTTATAATAAATCATCTTATTGTGAATTGGAAGAATAAAAAGTTTAACTCAACCTCTTACATAATTGAACATGATCTTTTAGGTTATTTAGACAAATCAGAATAAAAAATAAAAATACTTGGACAATTTCCTGATATTCAGATTACCTCAGATTTGCTAGAGCTATGACCTTCCTTGCTTTCGGAAGTGCCTAATAAACAATAAATTATTCTCATATTTATATTGTTTATTTTTCTGTGTGGCGGAAAATAACGTCTCACCATGGGCAAAATGTGTTTCTGGCTCTCAATCTTTTCTAGTCCTCGGCCTACGGCCTCGGACTTGAAAACCGATTTCGAGCCAGAAAAGTCTCATTTTCGGCCCTAGGTGCGAAATATACTATTACAGTTCTAAGTGATTATTGAGTGTTATTTTGTTATTCAATTTGATATGTAAACAATCTAAATTATTGCATTTTGATTAACAATCTAATTGCATTCTGATTAATAAACAATTGTACTCCACCTCTCCTTGCTTATTACCATGAGCTTTGTCTTATTAGTGTTGATTTCTAAACCATATTGCAAACTCTTTTCCACCACTCTGTCCATCAACTCTTGCAGACCTTCATGGAGTCAGCAAACACAATAGTGTCATCTGCATACCGCATGTTGTTCAATCTTTTGCCATTCACTGATATTCCTTCCTCTTGATCTTCCATAATATATATATATATATATATTATATATATATATATATATATATATATATATATATACAGGAATTGCTCGCTTAATATAATAGTATTGCGTTCCATTCAATCTAATGAAAGCCTTTTTAATAATCAAGAGAACCCGAATTCGAATCTCGACCAGGGCAAAAGTTTTTGACACAGCACAATCACTTCGATAAACGGTTTATCAAAATTTTTGAAGAGAAATAGTACAGGCTCAACCTAGTTTTTCCTTCAATGTCATAATTATATTATGATTGTATAAGATTTTGTCCAATAAATGAAATGAGATTGTAGATACGGCAATCCCGTCTTTCGGAGGAGACTATAAGCCGTCGGTCTCGACTACCTGAAAAGTAGTTATCATCTATCATCATCAACCCTCTCACACATTACCCACGCATAAGCCTGAGAGCATATGTGGGCATCAACCTCAGTATTATTATGATCTATGCTCCCGGTTTTCAGTGAATATCACTATAAAGAAGTTCACTCCGTTTATGACCTTTGAAGCAAACTAATTAGTTGTTAAACTAAAAAGTTATTAACTAATTGGTTCATAGTGGTTGAACTCTCATGTTGCTCAGTGAATATTATAGTGAGTTTTACCATAGAGAAACAATAGCATAAGTAGATATCCCATGATATAGAGCGATATATATGACAGTAAAAATCGACAATAATCGACAGTAATCGGCTTGAGATAACAGTAAAAGCTGCGACATAAACGCTCTATATCATGGGATATCTTCTTATGCTATTGTTTCTCTATAGGTGCGTACAGATATACGCGCCGCGAACATGAGTAATTCACTTTTAATCAGCTGACTATAACTGTATTTTTACAGAAACGGTGAGATACAGATATAGAAAGCTTGGCATCAGCTGATTAAAAGTGAATTGCTCATGTTCGCGGCGCGTATATCTGTACGCACCTTATGGTTTTACGTTATAGTCAGTGAAAATGATAGGTTGGCAAAGTTGTATGTTTGTAATTTCCTCCGCCATAAATATTAAGTTAGTTTGAACTTAACATACTAGTAGTTCTGTGAAAAGTAGACCTCACACAGTATTCTTCTCCACAAGTACCTGATTGAGAATATAGACCTTATGGAGATACAGCAATAGACTGGCTTTTCCACACATCAGTGTAATCACTTGTCAGCTGATTTATGATGAATAATTCTATAGTCTGATTCCTACTCTAATATTGGCGTATGAAGGAGGCTCCTTTTTCCTTTTATATTATTTTTGGAATGCAAAATTTCCAAAAACCTTGTATACATCGACGCGCAATAAAAAAGGAACATAACTGTCAAATTTCATGAAATCTATTTCCGCGTTCCGCCGTAAATGCGCAACATATAAACATTTGAACATTAAGAGAAATGCCAAACCGTCGACTTGAATCTTAGATCACTAAAGCTGTGTTTTCGTAACGGGCAGAAGCAGAATCGATTGCAGCGCACCCAAGCGGGCAGAATCAGTAACATTCAAAGAACTAGTTCTTTGACATGAATTTTGCTTTAAGTGTTATGGGTAATGAACTTTTTGAGTTGTCCAAAAGGTAATTCTAAAATGATTATTGGATATTTAATTTAATAGAGTGAATAAATTGCTTTTTATAACTCAGATAACTTTTCCACAATTATTAGTTACTTCAATTATGCTAAATTTTATGCTTTATGGGCATGTCAATCGAAGAGTTAACTTTTCATTTCCTATGCTTGAAATTTGTAAGGGTGAATTATTTGAAGTAACTGATTGTATTTCATTATTAATAAGATATTATTTATTAACTAGAAGCATTCCATTATTAATAATATATTATTATAATTATTTTATTAACTAGAATCAATTGCCTTCAGAGTCAAAGCATGTTCTTCGAATCACATCGTGTATAGGTAGGCTACCTACTATGAGTACCGTATTCAACGTCAAAGGCCTATTGAAGCTCTATCGAAAAAAAAATTCAAATTAATAAATGAGTGCTTTACTTTTGACATTTTTGGAATCTACGGGTTATATTACACCAAGAGAAATAAATTTTGTAAACGTTTTTTAGGCAATTTATTTTAGCAGTCCCCTTTTTGATCATTGGATAGTTACGGTCCCGGCTGATATACTTAAATAAGAATCGTGAGGCCCATTGCCTGCCTAAATCAATATGCCTTTTCAGGCAAGGTTCAATTAGGGACTCCTCATCAGTAAAAGCTATACGAATATTGAAACTTATTATTATTATAGATTACTGTAACACATATTATGACATGTACAAAGTGTATTCAAACAGGCGAACTAATTCTAATAATTATTTTTGAGATAACTATATCTTGCTAGAATAAACAGGGTCTGTTATGGTACTTTACAAAACACATAGCCTATTTTAAAATGGATAAATATATATATTGATTATAGAAGGTAACTAGTACCCTTGTGATATTCCAAAATGAAACATGATTAGTTTCGACTTGTTCAATAAGGACTCTCTTGACAATGACATAATTAGAAACTGCATGCTCATGCTTATTTTGAATATTTTAGGGTAGGCCTACTAGTTATTTTCTATAATTAAACATTAAAGTTGCCCTATTAAAATTAATACTTTATTAGGGTATTAATTAGAACTAGAGTAGCCATTCAAACTCCTTATTTACTATGTTCTAAAAGCTTATTAATTTTAATCAAAACTTTGGAAATAGGTATAGCCTAGAAGGTAGAATTGAAAGTGATTATATTTGATGTGGCTTGGAACATAATATTTTCAACTTTTGCTTGAGTTATTTTTCATATTCAAAGAATTATTACCCCTTCAATGCAGTACATAAGTACTATTACTTAATTCTTAATACAATACATAATTGTGATACCCTATTTTATATCCAATTAGAGTATATTATTTAACTACACGTTACCTCTAGCATTGCTAGTCAACAATGTAAATAATGTTATTATTTCCAAAAAAGTAGAAGCCATACAGAACCAATAAAGTCATGTTAATAAGAGTTCGATGCTGTAGGGTTGAATATAATTTTAAAAATCCCTCAAGTATAAACCATAAAACCATCAAAACTCATTTTATTAGCTTCATGTCACTTGCTGTTTTCTTCAAAACTACCTGAATTGAAGCAGTTAGCAGGAGCGATCAGAAAAAGAAGATATTATTATGAATAACATGAAATAAACACATCAAGATGTACTGAAAAAATTAATATATTTCTTAGATTAGTCCATCTCTTTCTTCTGTAGGCTACTACATCATACATGAATCATATCCATGGAATATTATTCATAGTTGATTTTCTTTGTCATCCTCTACTTCTGGCTGTTACACCTCTAGGCCTGAAATCAAAAAGTTATTGATAATTATTTATTATTCATTATAAAAAAACTTTGCAAAGTGAATTCTGGAATTGATTGTTTGTAATCTGTATAAGTTTTTAATTATATTTCTTGGGAAGAAACCCCCAATAATGACAAAGTAATATTATATGAGAAATTCCAATAAACCAACAATCAGTTAAATTATTATTAGCACCAATCTGTAAGTTGTGTGATTCTGAATGATTGATTGAATAAATAAATAAATCTCCATGCAGGAATTGGGATTAATCAGCGTGCCCCAAGGTCAAAAGAACTTGTTGGTGAACAGCATATTTTTGGATACCATGAACAATTCATATATTCTGTGGTCAGTAGGCCTACTTTTCGACCGTTGGTTTACTAAACTCTTCCAAAATGTACTGCATAAAGTAATTATTAGTTCTACATTCAGAGAAACACGTTTAATGAAACAAATGGAATAATCAATAAATTAATTGCTTAATCTGAAATGATGATTATCTACAACATTATAGTAGAACTAAGTGATTTTTGAAAATAAATACCAAACTGTAAATACATGAATCTCTCAAAATAATGCAGGTATTTAATGAATTCAATCATAAATTTTAAAAGGTGGAATCACTGTCATTAAAGCTATTATTCAGTGTTTTCTACCAGCACTTGCTGAGTGAATTTTGAAGTCATCTATTCATAGTTCTAATGTATGGTCATTCATAAAGTTCAAAATTCACTCAAGATCAAGATGGACATTTGAGAAGATTGTTTGAAAAACAATGTATTCACTTATCATTCAGGGAATAGAGCTTTCATAATATTTGGGAATCCTTCCATAAAAAATTTATGAAACAAAATCTAATAATGTGATAACATTTAACATCAAATTATGGATTTAATGTTATCACATTATTAGATTCTGTTACATAAATTATTTCTTTGGTGCAATTGCGTAAAGCCAACTGACGTTGACGCACCACACTCAACGCTCGTGGGGTGTCATTGGCGACGGCCATCAAAAGTAAGTTGCAACGGACGCACTTTGTGCGCTCGTGTGGCCCTAGCCTATAATGGATACTATTGTAATTGAACGTTGTCTGAACGCTAAATTGAATAATATTGTAGAAGTGTAGTGTATACAGTGAGTATGGAATATAGAATACATTCTATACTCACTGAGTGTATCTGACAATTTGGTAGGCTAAAGCATCAACATGTCAACCAATCGGCCTAGCTAATTTAAATATTCCGGGGGGACAAAGGCCCCCACTTTATGAATAAAGGGTGCCCTTCAGATGGAAAGTCATTAGCTTACTATTCGAGCTGTTAAGGGTTGTGAGTGTGTGTGAATGAGTTAGTAGCTTGTGAGTTAGTGTTGGTGTGTATGTGTTTGTGAGAATGTGTGTTAGATTTGTTAAGGGTGGGGGCATGGTAGAAGTTTTGGAGTCCAATTGCCAATTCAGCTGATGTTCTGAATGCAATGCAAACTAAACAGTAATTAACAGGCATTTAATTACTGATTTGATCGATTTTGGGGGGTGGCGGTGCAGGGGGTGAAAGATGAAGAGGGTTACGGGAGGGGAGTGTCCTGTAAAAGGTTGCCTCTGCACAGGGTTGAATTACTGAGTGCGTATGTTGTACTGCGCATGCGTGAACTATTGTGAGATTCATTCAATAACAGGCAGTGTTGATTGAATGGTGGCATTGATGTGTTATTCATGAGTAGTTGTGACAGTTGAAAATGGATCTCAGTATTGACATGTTGTGTCAATCTCAATAGCTATTGATTGTATATTTGTAATTTTTAATAGTTTATATTCAATTTCTATTTATTTTTGATTGGTATATTTGTCAAGTTCACTTCAAAATGACAGCATTGCTCATAATATTATCAATATCGGGACACCGAGCTTCGCTCGTTATTAATTTATTGATAAACAAAACTCAATTCTCTAAAATGATCGGGAAAGGACTAACAGGCACAGCCCGAAGACCAAACCGAATTTGAATAGTCTATTTAGCTGGAGTAAAGACAAAATTGATATTTGGGATAAAAGCGGGGTGTACAAACTTAAATGTGATGATTGTAATGCTTGTTACGTGGGTCAGACTGGTAGAAGTTTCAAAAGTAGAATTAAAGAACACATCAGAGATTGGAATAAACAAAATGGGGAATCTACCTTTGCAGAACATTTGCTAACAAATAATCACAAGTTCACAGTTAAGGAGAATGTTGAGTTTCTGCATGTTAATAACAAAGGCAGATCTTTGAATATTCTAGAGGCTTTAGAAATAACAAGAGTAATTAAGGAAAATCCCCAGTATAGTTTAAATGACCAGATTCATTTCAACCAGTACAACACTACGAATTCAGTTTTATCATAAACATGTAAGCATACATTAGTTAATAGTTTTTCCATTTACATAGTCTATTTGTTTTATTATCTTTTACATTTGTTTTCTTGGTTCTTATTTTTTACTACAAAGTAAATTTTATTATCATGGCGATTCTGTTGCTTAAGCCGCCATTTTGTCCCACCGTTGAGGGGGAGGAGACTGTCTAGCTAGGCCAATGGCAGGCGTTCATGCCCTCGACCAATAGCAGTACTCGCCTACTAGTATAAATTCTGCTGCTCTTGTATTTAGTTTTAGTTTATCAGAGATTGACAATGGTGTAATAACCGAAACCGGTCTTTCTATTTATCAATAAATCAGTGGTTTTTGACAATTTCTTAGTCTTTTTCATTCAATATGAATAATTACCACAATATCAACTTCTCAACTACACAAAAAGTATATCATAGTATTCAAAGCTAATCATTATTTTACAGTTCTAAGTGATTATTGAGTGTTATTTTGTTATTCAATTTGATATGTAAACAATCTAAATTATTGCATTTTGATTAACAATCTAATTGCATTTTGATTAATAAACAATTGTACTCCACCTCTCCTTGCTTATTACCATGAGCTTTGTCTTATTAGTGTTGATTTCTAAACCATATTGCAAACTCTTTTCCACCACTCTGTCCATCAACTGTTGCAGACCTTCAATGGAGTCAGCAAACACAATAGTGTCATCTGCATAACGCATGTTGTTCAATCTTTTGCCATTCACTGATATTCCTTCCTCTTGATCTTCCATAATATATATATATATATATATATACAGGAATTGCTCGCTTAATATGATAGGATTGCGTTCCATTCAATCTAATGAAAGCCTTTTTAATAATCAAGAGAACCCGAATTCGAATCTCGACCAGGGCAAAAGTTTTTGACACAGCACAATCACTTCGATAAACGGTTTATCAAAATTTTTGAAGAGAAATAGTACAGGCTCAACCTAGTTTTTCCTTCAATGTCATAATTATATTATGATTGTATAAGATTTTGTCCAATAAATGAAATGAGATTGTAGATACGGCAATCCCGTCTTTCGGAGGAGACTATAAGCCGTCGGTCTCGACTACCTGAAAAGTAGTTATCATCTATCATCATCAACCCTCTCACACATTACCCACGCATAAGCCTGAGAGCATATGTGGGCATCAACCTCAGTATTATTATGATCTATGCTCCCGGTTTTCAGTGAATATCACTATAAAGAAGTTCACTCCGTTTATGACCTTTGAAGCAAACTAATTAGTTGTTAAACTAAAAAGTTATTAACTAATTGGTTCATAGTGGTTGAACTCTCATGTTGCTCAGTGAATATTATAGTGAGTTTTACCATAGAGAAACAATAGCATAAGTAGATATCCCATGATATAGAGCGATATATATGACAGTAAAAATCGACAATAATCGACAGTAATCGGCTTGAGATAACAGTAAAAGCTGCGACATAAACGCTCCATATCATGGGATATCTTCTTATGCTATTGTTTCTCTATAGGTGCGTACAGATATACGCGCCGCGAACATGAGTAATTCACTTTTAATCAGCTGACTATATCTGTATTTTTACAGAAACGGTGAGATACAGATATAAAAAGCTTGGCATCAGCTGATTAAAAGTGAATTGCTCATGTTCGCGGCGCGTATATCTGTACGCACCTTATGGTTTTACGTTATAGTCAGTGAAAATGATAGGTTGGCAAAGTTGTATGTTTGTAATTTCCTCCGCCATAAATATTAAGTTAGTTTGAACTTAACATACTAGTAGTTCTGTGAAAAGTAGACCTCACACAGTATTCTTCTCCACAAGTACCTGATTGAGAATATAGACCTTATGGAGATACAGCAATAGACTGGCTTCTCCACACATCAGTGTAATCACTTGTCAGCTGATTTATGATGAATAATTCTATAGTCTGATTCCTACTCTAATATTGGCGTATGAAGGAGGCTCCTTTTTCCTTTTATATTATTTTTGGAATGCAAAATTTCCAAAAACCTTGTATATACATCGACGCGCAATTAAAAAAGGAACATAACTGTCAAATTTCATGAAAATCTATTTCCGCGTTCCGCCGTAAATGCGCAACATATAAACATTTGAACATTAAGAGAAATGCCAAACCGTCGACTTGAATCTTAGATCACTTACATCACTTCGCTCGGTCAATCATATTAATTCTCCATTAATTCATTGATTGATTCATACAAAAAGTACATTATCAAAATGATAGGGAGGGAAAAAATAAGGTAACCTTGTGCTATTCCTCTCCCAAATTTAGATGAGGCTACTCATAGTCCGAAATAGGTTAATCTTGTAGTTGTTCACTTCACATAATTTTCAATCCTTAATTATTTCCACAAACTAGAATTTCAAATTCAATACAAGCAGTACGGAATTGAATGAGCAACTCACTGTTTCATTTTCCAAATAGAATGTTTATTTATTTATTCATAGACAATAGATATAATGCAGGTAAAAACAACAGGCATTCGCCCAAAACTGCTTTTAACCTTAATTTGGAATACACGGTCTAGAGGTTATGTAAATAATAACTTAATTCACACACTATTTTGAGTCCAAAAAATGTATGTATTACAATAATTTTGGATTTATCACATTAATTAATCTCAAAATACAAATCCAAACCAAAATCTTCCTTCATAATCACAAAAAATATTAAAAATTTCACTTAAATCCACAAATTATACTCATGTTAAAATTATTATTAGAATATAAAAAAATGTTGAGATGGAAAAATGAGCTCATAAGTTTCTAGACTTGGTAGCTACAGTATTGAAAAAACAAAGGAGTGGATTTTTCAAAAAATTTCTCCATCATCCAACTGCCTGATTTCTTGAGATCATTTCCTTCTGAAAAATGAGAAAATATCTTTTTCTCAATACAGCTGCTCAAAATTCATGCGAAATAATAATAACAGACGTGAAATCTTCGAGGATTGGTGGAGTTTTGAGCTTCTCATTTTTCACCGATGGCAGAGGCATTGTTCGAAAATGAATCCCTTCCCTCTCCCTGGGAACGAAAAATGATTTGAATGATTTCTACCTGGAATACAAATGAATAAACGGAGGAGAATAATTGAAAATTGAGCCGGCAAGAAACAGTTGAGGAGTGAGAGAGAGGGAGAGAGGTAATATGAGAATAGAAAGATAGAGTGAGAGAGTAAGAGAGAGTGAGAGGGAGTGAGTGAGGGTGAAAGTGGAAATGTGCGTGAAGGTAATGCGAAATTTCGAAACAATAGATGATGATGAACAAGAGGAGTGGGGGGAATTGAAAAGAGATGGAATGGTGAGACAAAGAGAGCGTGAGAGAAAGAGATGAAAAGAGAGAAAAAGGTAAAGAGAGAGGAAATGGGGAAGAAAGAGAGAAAAATGAAGATGGAAAGAGTTAGATTGATTGAATACTTCATTTATAAAGGTTACAATATTATATACTTGCTCATACACTTTTATATTCAAAAATTCAAAATTCAAAACTTTATTGTTTCTTCCAAAACCAATACATTCAAAAAATACACTTGAACAGCAAAAATACAAAAAACCAATCACCTGCAAGGAAAATCCTGTGCGCAGGGAGAGTTGCCAACATTACATTAACAAAAAATAATAAGAAATTCAATAACATAATATTAAATGAAAGAGATGAAGAAGTGAGGAAGGAGAAAGTGAAAGAGAAAGAAAAAGAAAGGGATGTAAGAGTGCCAGCAAAACATACCTTGATAGAGAAAGATAATATGATTTAATCAAAAATTTTATCCTCTATTCTAGTGGTTATTATCCATTCAATAGATCTTCTTTTGAACAATTTATCGGATCTACCATTGATATGTTCAATGAGGTAATCTGGAATGTTGTTAATCAATTTATTTGCTATGTAAAAGTATTGTCTTCTGCAAACATTGAGATCCATTCTTATGTTTTCAAATCTCTTTCTGGAAGGACGCAAATTGACATTTGTATCACGGAAAAGAAAAAGATGTCTATTATTTTTAATGAAAATTATTAGGTTTTTGATATAAAGTTGACGGACTGTTAATACCTTAAATATATAAGCGTACAATACAGTTTCAGATTGATAATCTATGTTATTAATAATAAAGGAAAAAACTGACTTATACACGTACTGGATGGAAAAATTATGTTTGACGCATCATCACGTCTGAACTACTGAACTGATTAACCTGAGATCCAGCATAAAAATTCTTAATTAACTGAGGATGATTATGGGACTATTTTTAATTCTTCAGGATCTCATTACGTCGAGTTTTCAGTTTGTCAAGCATTGCTAATCAAACACTGTCATTATAACGTGGCCTGACTGTAGACATTCGGAGACAACACAATATTGGCAAAGGAGTATACACAATATTGGTTTTCTGGGTGATGAAAGGTCTATGAGAAGAGAAGGAGCAGAAGATTGAGGAAGAGATGGTGGTTGAGGAGGAGGAGAAGGAAAATTAGGAGAAAGAGGAGGAGGATGAGAAGGAGGAGGTGATGATGGAGGAGGAGGAGGAAGAGGAGCAGGTGGAGGAGAAGGATGAGGAGGAGTAGGATGAGTAGGAGAAGAAGGAGGAGGAGGAAAAGGAGGAGGTCAAGAAGAATGAGAAGGAAGAGGAGTAGGAGGAAGATGAGTAGGAGAAGGGTGAAGGACAAGAAGAATGAGGAGGAAGAGGAGTAGGAGGAAGATGAGTAGGTGAAAAAGAAGTAGGAGAAGAAGAAGTAGGAGAAGAAGATGAAGGAAAAGGAGGCGGAGGAGGAGAAGAATGAGAAGGAAGAGGAGTTGTAGAAGGAGGAGGATGGGGAGGATGAATGGGAGAAGAAGAAGGTGGAGGAGGGGGAGGAAGAGTAGGAGGAGATGGAAGATGAAGCAGGTGTGGGAGGAGGGGAAGAGGAATGAGGGGGAAGAGGAGAAGGAGGAGGAAGAGATGGGGGAGGAGGAAAAGGAATAGGAGGATAAGAGAGGCAGGAAAAGGAGCAGAATGTGGGGTGATTGTCGGAAACAGGACCGTAGAAGAATAAGGATTGATCAGTGGGGGGTGAGGGAATTATGAGAGGGGTGTGTTGTAGAGGTGGGGGCGGAAAGAGGAGAAGGGAGTAAAAGAAGAATGAGAGAGAAGAAATAAAGAACGTGAGTGAGTTGAGGTCCACCTGATTCCAATAATTTCGAGTGAAGCATGATTTGAGGCAGGCTGCCACTTCATTATCGGAGTTTTCCTTTCTACCTGCTGCTGCCGCAATGCAAGAGAGAGAGAGTGAGTGAGTGGGAGTGAGTGATTGTGTGAGAGAAAGAGAGAAATTCATTCCTCACTCTTGTATCCTGCTCAGTTCTCAACTCTAATCTTCTGCTCGATACACATTGTGTGACCGATCTCTTTCATTATCGGAAAATTTTCTTGTACTCATTTTCCTCCTTCTTTTTCTTCTTCTTCTTCTCTTCTTCTTCTTCTCCTTCTTTTTCTTCTTCTTCTTCTTCTTCTTCTTCTTCTTCTTCTTCTTCTTCTTCTTCTTCTTCTTCTTTGAAAGGGTGATAGGAGTAGAAAACTATGAAAAAGAGAGAGGAGAAGAGATGGAGAAGAAAGGACAATATAAGAAGAAGATAAGGAGCTAGGAAAAATACAGAAAAGGGAAAAGAAAAAAAAGAAGAAATGGGGTGGAAACTGTAAGAATTTGAGCGTTGAAAAGTCAACAATAAGTGATGTGGAATGAACTAAGTAAGACTGTCAGTATTAGTTGCAGGGGGTGTGTTTTAAGGGGGTTGCACCAACGATAATGTTACCGGAAACGGGCGAAATAATGGTCAGTGGGGTCCGGAATGACCCCATGGCTCGGGGGTGAGACCCCTCCACTGTTGTAGAGGGTATGGAGGACCACTCAGGGGTCTTAGGGACTTTTGGCTTGTGGAGAGGGTTCAATGAACCTACCTGGCTATCTTGTCATTTTTATTGGAGGACATCTCAGCACACATGAGATAAGCACTGTTTGGTTGGTTACTTCCATATTATTGGTTAAGGGATGTTCACATAAGTCGAATTCACTTGAATTCGAACTTGTTTTAGAGGTATGTTTGTACAAGTTTGTATCATGAATTTTCAAACGTTTTCAAAAGTGTGAAATCTTTGGAAAGACTCTCAACAACAATGCGTTAAAAAAATAAGTACTGAACGTTGGCTTGTGGAGCATTCAATATTCTTCATGAATATTTCCAGTATCTTGTGGCTCGTTGATGGATCAGGAGGTTTATGTGAGTAATGCCTTTTTTATGGTAAGGTAATTGCTATTTATGTATTAAGAGCGTAATGCGCGACTTTATCAATCGCGCAAAACAGTTATCACGCGACGCGAAGCGGAGCATGATAATTTTGCAAGAGCGATAAAGTCGCGCATTACACGCGAATTACATACAACATTTTTTCTACAACTGCAGAAACCTGTTAAATCACTTATATCTGACGGAGTTTATAATAATTCGTCTACACTGATATCCATCATGGCTGCAGAATCGGTACAATTACCGACTTTTTAGGTTAAGATCTGACCGAGAGTAGTTTGTCTTTTGGCGAGCTGCTCATCATCAGCTTTTTAGCGAGCGTAAAGAAACTTTTATGCGCATGCGCGAATGATTTGCGAGCGTAAAGAGAATCTATTGCGCATGCGTAGATGGTGAGCGATCGAAAAAGTAGATTCTCCTCAGGAATAAGCTGTTTTACGAGGAGAATTGAGTATTGTCCACCGCTCATAACTTGGCTTCTGAGGTCTGAGGCTTAGGGGGGAAATTAACGAGTGGCGCCATGTTGTTGACGACTCGGTAGTGTGACTACAAACCCTAAACAGCAGCTGACCGGAGTAAACGTCGAAATGTTGTGTTATTTTTTCATTAAGTTGGCAGTAGTTTTGAAATAGTTATAGCGATTTATTAAATTAGTTTTAAAATGTTTATAGTGATTTTGTAGAAAATCCACCCTTTTTAGTACATCTTATAAGTCTAAGTAAAGTAATATTCAGAAAAAAAATTGCATGGTTGCCTGTAAAGTTGGTATACGGGCGAAAGTTTTACGTGACAACGACTTTGAGTGGTAAAATAATTTTAATGTCATTCCTATAGTAGGAAGAAGGATGAAATAATAGTAACAATTTGAAACATTTATTTATTCAAAGAATTATATTTAAAACATTAATTTATACAAAGAATCTCGCACTGAATTTCATATTAACAAAATTTTATTTTTACCTTCACACATCCTCAACAAAATCACTCTATCTCTCTCGCTCTTAGGCGGGCTAACTGTGCTCGATTCAATTTTTTACATAGCAAGTCGCGCTCATTTTTTTAAGTTAAACAAATTATTATTGGCTGAGAAACGATTTATACTACTTTTGTGATTGAAAACTACCACAACATTGTGATTACTACAACATAACCTATTCACTTATACCTATTATACTTACACTTATACCTATTCACTTATACTTATTCACATAACCTATTCACTAATAGTGGCGCTGTCGCAGGAGATTGCTCCGTTTCACTCTCTCTCCAGGTGAATGCTTCGGGTCGCTGCTGGTTGCTCGCCACTGCTCCTATTCGTGCTCTTTCCAGACGACCGTGAACCGAAACGAACGCTCTCACTCGCTCTCATTGTGAGCGCATAACGTGGGAACGTAACGCAGTTTCTTGAAGTGTCACCCGGCAAACCAATTTATAAGACGTTGTCACGTCAAAAAGATGTTTTTTTTAGTTTCATCGAAAAAGTTGAATTCTGAGTTGAAAGTTGAGCTTGAATCTCAAACACTATTACTTTATGTAACGACTAGAAACGTTAGAATGTAATTTTACTTATAGATCGCTGGTTAAATTGAAAATTTGGTGGGATGGAAATTGCTCAATTACATTTGGCGAAGGCAAATAAACCACAGCGTTTGTGTATTCGCTACCTGGCTCTCCAGTGCCATATGTCACGCCTAAAACTAGATCGACTGCATTCCTTCCAGAGGCCAAGTTACGAGCGGTGGACATTATGTAAATTCTTTCTTTACGCGCAGTTGTAGAAAAAGTAATTTTCAATCTTTACCCGAATTTATAACAGTGAACTCCGAAAATCTTACCTATTATGCTCACAAAAGATAATTATATTGATAGGGTTACCAACTACTATTTGATGTATTATTTCACCATTTTATGCTTTCCATCAATTGCTATAGCTGCTTGAGTGTGAAATTCTCAATACAGCAACAAGTGTCAATTTGACGGTATTCCAACTTTAGCACATGGATTATTGATGAGGATTTTCAATATGTTCAGCTCTATAACTAGTCTTAATGAAGCTGCAGAGTCAAAAATTGTGCTTCAGATATCATGTTCAAATTACATTTTCTAATTATCTATTGTTACTGTATTGAGAATTCCAAGATTTGCTGTATGGAATAATTCAAAATCCGTCTGAGCGTATTTTTGTGCTCCACAACCTGAGATCAGGTAGAGCGCTCTATCTCATGATATAGATTTCCAGGTACACCTGACAAAAATGCTCCTTGTATTGTGAAAAACACATAATTTTCAGCTTCAACCATTACCAACTACATTGCCCTCACATTGATATTTCGCAGAATGACAAAAGTTCATGAGATCATGTTCTATGAGAATCACCCGTTAGATGCACTTCATTCCAGTATTTTCCAGTGGAGAGGCTCGCTTAACCCTAAAGAGACACACTGGGGTGTTTCACACCCCAGGGATTTTTTTCTGTTCTGCAGTTGACAATATCGAACAGATGGGAATTTATGCCCAGTCTAAATTAGGTTTGTAGTATTGTCAACTACTCTCCACCACTTCCAGTCAGTAATAGCATTCTACAAGTTCACCAGCTCATCTTGTTCTTCGTTTGTGTGTCTAAAGGTGCGTACAGATATACGCGCCGCGAACATGAGCAATTCACTTTTAATCAGCTGACTATATCTGTATTTTTACAGAAACAGTAAAATACAGATATAAAAAGCTTGGCATCAGCTGATTAAAAGTGAATTGCTCATGTTCGCGGCGCGTATATCTGTACGCACCTTAACACCCCAGAGTGTCTTTTACGTAGGACTTTTATCAAACACTTTTATTACAAAGATTTACTTGTATTGTCACTACGAATGTGGTATAGGATGATGGATCAGATTGGAATGAATGCTATGATTCTCTACAACTTGAGATTCAAAACAATAAAATGAAGAGACGTGAGTTTTTGATGAAGTTGTCATTGGCAATGATCAAGCCATTCCTTCAAACCAGAGGAGTTCCAACACTCAGGCGGAACATACGTACTTCTAAAATAATTAGTATGAATATTGATAAGCAGTGCTTTACTTTCGATTTCTGTATGCACTTGGAACAAAAATGATTGAGAAATGATGAAGTATGGGCTAAGTCCTTTTTTAATCTAAATTTTCAAAGAAACATTCAAAATTGAATTGGGATGTTCAACACTCCAGTGTGTCTACTGTGTTAGCATAAAGTAAGTGTGTCTCTGTAGGGTTAAGGACATCTCAAGGATCAAAATTTCAAACATTTATACCCTTTTGACGCAATGTTCAGATTTCACCGTACTACACTTCATTCTTCCCATAGAAGAAGAAGAAATGAGAAGAATGAGCCGAAAATACGAGGTTTTCGGGCCACCCTAGTACAAGGAAATTTTGCATGAAGAAATTGGTTCTGGACTTTTCTCATGTACCCAAATAATATATTAAAAAATCAGAACTACAATATAAATTGCATGCACCAATGTATATAGTGACTTGACTAAATATAAATAGCAAGCACACCCCCTTTTCTCTTTTTTGTCTATATTTTCTGGATAAAAAATGTAGTTTTAGGCAAGCTAAGGTCAGTGATAGTATTCACCGCAAGAAGGGATAAAATCAGGAAAGTAGCCTTCAATTCTTCTTTTTTTTCTTTCATCTCTTCATCCCCTTCTTCTTCTTCTTCTTCTTTTTCTTATTCTTCTTGTCCTTCTCCTCTTCCTCCTCCTTCTACATCTTCTTCGTGGTCTTCTCCTACTGTCGCTCTCCCCTCTACGATTCAGCCCTCACTCTCGCAACTCGATAGTACTTATTTGGCAGTAATTTGTGGGTGAGTACAAATCAGGGTTAACACAAGAAGGGACACGCTACAGTATTAGGGGAGTTACTCGATAGGAAATTAGGGGGAAGAAGAGAATGAGCTGTGAGAAAGAAGGAGGGTGATGGAGGAGAGTTGTTCGCGAAAGAGGAGGTAGGAGAAAGAAGTGGCTTGTCCAAGTAGTTGGAAAAATACTAGAAGAAGAAGAAGATGGAGGAGACATGAGAAGAAGAGGGAGAATAAGAAGAAGAGGGAGAAGAAGAAGAAGAGGGAAAAGAAGAAGAAGAGGGAGAAGAAGAAGAGAAAGAAGTTCTAGAAGGAGTAGGAAAAGGAGGAGAAGAAGATGGCGGAGAAGAAAAAGAAGGAGGAGGAGGAGAAAAAGAATTAGGAGGAAGAGAATGAGGAGGAGAAGGAGGAGGAGAAGAAGGGAGGGAAGAAGAAGAAGAAGAAGATGAAGGAGGAGAAAGAGGAGGGTGCTGAAGAAGAATAAGGAGAAAGAGAAGGAGTAGGAGAAGAAGAAGGAGGGGAAGAATAAGAAGATGAAGGAGGAGAGAAGAAGTAGAATTTGAAGAGTTAGAAAAGAGAAGAAGGAGAAGAAGAAGAAGAAGAAGAAGAAGAAGAAGGAGTAGTAGAAGACGTTTGATTGAGTAGAGGCGATAAAGGGAATTTAGAGAGAAAATAAGGCGATTGAGAGACAAAAGGGAAAAACAAAGGAATATGGTGAGGCGTAGGATTGGTCAAACCGAAAAAATATAGAGAGATAGAATTCATCAATCCAAAATCGAATCAATTTTAATTCTATTTTCACGTGCATAAGCCAGTTCTTTCTTCTATTATATTGAAGTTTAGTGAGTGAACTTTGCAAGTGAACCAAATATAATTCATATTGAATGTTATAGACTAGGAAATTGTCAAAAACCACAGATTTATTGATACTCAGAAAGACCGGTTTCGGTTATTACAGCATTGTCAATCTCTGAATCTGGTCTTTCTAAGTATCAATAGATCTGTGGTTTTTGACAATTTCCTAGTATTTTATAACATTAAGTATATATCATTCAATATAAATACTTACCACAATATCAACTTCTCAACTACACAAAAAGTGAAATATAATAGTTTACCTTTTCCAAAACACTGAGAACACTATAGATCTCCAATACTATAGTGAGGTCCACGTTATAATGACAGTGGATAAAGATAGGAGAATAGCGATGCTGATTCTCTGCATTGATTAATTATATTTCTACACTGTCAAAAACATAATTGGCATCGTTGTGGACCTAGAAAAGGATAGTACCACCGGCTTTGTCGAATAATAGACAAGTATAGCAATTCCAAAGTTGAGCAAATACTGTCATTATAACGTGGACCTCACTATAGGAACAATATTGTCCCTGCTAGAACAAGTCCTTACTAACTACTACCCCTCAAGGTAAACAATAACATAATTTCCGTGAAACGTCTACACTAAGGAGGAAGTTAGGAAGACTATCGTTCTCTATATCATTTTCAATATCCTTCTCGGGAAACAACTCTCTTTCACTCTGTCTCTCACGCTCTCTCACTCTCTCAGGGTTGTGTGCAGAGAGGACCAGGAGTCCCAACATCGCTCCAATAAAGGCATATAATCAATCGATCAATCACTCTCTGTCTTTCTCTCTAGGAGTGGAAGAAGTGGAAGTAGAAGAAGGAGAAGAAGAAGAAGAAGAAGAAGAAGAAGAAGAAGAAGAATAAGAAGAAGGAAGAAAGAGAAGAGAAGATGAAGAATGGAATAGAGAAGATTTTCTCCTTCTCACTCACTCTCTCTCTCTTCCTCTCTCTATCTCTCCATCAAAGAGCGAAACAAAACAGTGTGATCAGTGACTTAATAGTGAGACACCAGACAAAGGACTGGTCAGTCTGACCCCTGACCCCTCCCTTCATGAGAGACTTTCCCCGTCAAAAGCCTTAGACCGCATCACGTGTCCATCTGTGAGATTCACAACATAACTGTCACAATACACCATGAATAGCATCAATTCTTGCAACCTAACCGTTACTGACACTGTGCAAGGAATCTGTCTAGAGCTACAGTCCCTTTAAGACCTCAATACCATTGACCACTCATTCTGTCTGGCAGTCATTTTGTTTCTCCAACTTCATAATACTGTACCTCTGAGTTATTTGTATACTGTCTGAATTATACTCATATCATCTCCATGATATTTTCCTTATAAATTTTAATATTATCTGAACATTTTTCATGCTTACCGATTGTAGGCCGAGATTCATCTATAATAGATGATAATAATAATAATAATAATGATATTATCATGATACAATAATATGAGGAAAGAATAGACTTATACAGCTACGGGATAGGAAATGCACGAATAACACATCATCACGTCTCAACTACTCAACTGATTAACTTGAAGTTTTGCATGAAATTCTTGATTTACTGAGGATGGCCTATTTCCAATACTTCAAGATTTCATCGTCATGTTTTTAATTTATCAAGTTTTCAATAATTAGACTCTTGTGGGGCACGATCTCACTGCTATAGTGAGGTCCACGTTATAATGGCAGTGTTTGATTAGCAATGGTATTGCTGTCCTTGTCTATCATTCGACAAAGCAGATAGCGCTATTCCTTTCTCGCTTTGCTCTGTTGCCAGATCTTCTTTCAACAATGTAGAACTTATAAATAATAGACAAAGAATTTCATTCTAATTATGAAAATTCATCATGAAATTATTGAAAACTATAATTTCTTGATTGATAAAATATAATTTGATTATTTTGAACGAGAATGAACAGTTGATATTACATCAATAAACCTGTATCAGCTACCGTCTATAGAAGGAATTGACAAGACAGATGATCGGCAACGTTGTTCTCGTATCTTTTTCCACTGCCATTATAACGTGGACCTCACTAGCGGATGCTGGCAAGTTTATATAAAAAACAAGATCAATTGGGCGTTTCAAAGTTACAGATTATTGGTTGACATTTATTTATTCATTGATACAAAAACAAATCATTTAGCAATGATAATAATAGTATACTGAGGGTGATGCCCACATAAGCTCTTGGGCTTGTGCGTGGGTAATGAGTGAGAAGGATGATGATGAGAGATGACGACTACTTTTTAGATAGTCGGGACCGTCTACTCCGAAAGACGGGAGGCAGCAACAGGCTAAGCACATAACTGCTCTTTTCCCAATTTTTGTAAACAGAACATTTTCAAAAGATATAGGTTACACCATTACACCATATTGGCTGAGAATCAGCAATGAGAATTAGCCAGTCATAGGACATTGTGGGTGTCTTGACAGACATGTCGTCCGACAATCGAACGATTAAGGTGGGCCGTCACTATATACCGTTCACTAGAAACGATCCCCCAACAAAGAAAGGAATAGATGCTAGTCCATTGCAACAGGTTCATACGGCCGTGCACGGCCGTCTCCGGCCGATCAATTTTACCTTGAAACGTATATAAATTTAGAAATTGGGGTACTTAATTTTTTTCAAGCAATACTTTCCTCACCTATGGTAATAGGGCAAGGAAAGTATTGCTTCCCGAAAAAAATTATCTCCTTCTCACTCACTCTCTCTCTCTTCCTCTCTCTATCTCTCCATCAAAGAGCGAAACAAAACAGTGTGATCAGTGACTTAATAGTGAGACACCAGACAAAGGACTGGTCAGTCTGACCCCTGACCCCTCCCTTCCTGAGAGACTTTCCCCGTCAAAAGCCTCAGACCGCATCACGCGTCCCTCTGTGAGATTCACAACATAACTGTCAGAATACACCATGAATAGCATCCATGCTTGCAACCTAACCGTTACTGACACAATACAAGGAATCTGTCTAGAGCTACAATCCCTTTAAGACCTCAATACCATTGACCACTCATTCTGTCTGGCAGTCATTTTGTTTCTCCAACTTCATATACTGTACCTCTCTGAGTTATTTGTATACTGTCTGAATTATACTCATATCATCTCCATGATATTTTCCTTATAAATTTTAATATTATCTGAACATTTTTCATGCTTACCGATTGTAGGCCGAGATTCATCTATAATAGATTGATAATAATAATAATAATAATGATATTATCATGATACAATAATATGAGGAAAGAATAGACTTATACAGTTACGGGATAGGAAATGCACGAATAACACATCATCACGTCTCAACTACTCAACTGATTAACTTGAAGTTTTGCATGAAATTCTTGATTTACTGAGGATGGCCTATTTCCAATACTTCAAGATTTCATCGTCATGTTTTTAATTTATCAAGTTTTCAATAATTAGACTCTTGTGGGGCACGATCTCACTGCTATAGTGAGGTCCACGTTATAATGGCAGTGTTTGATTAGCAATGGTATTGCTGTCCTTGTCTATCATTCGACAAAGCAGATAGCGCTATTTCTTTCTCGCTTTGCTCTGTTGCCAGATCTTCTTTCAACAATGTAGAACTTATAAATAATAGACAAAAAATTTCATCCTAATTATGAAAATTCATCATGAAATTATTGAAAAATATAATTTCTTGATTGATAAAATATAATTTGATTATTTTGAACGAGAATGAACAGTTGATATTACATCAATAAACCTGTATCAGCTACCGTCTATAGAAGGAATTGACAAGACAGATGATCGGCAACGTTGTTCTCGTATCTTTTTCCACTGCCATTATAACGTGGACCTCACTAGCGGATGCTGGCAAGTTTATATAAAAAACAGATCAATTGGGCGTTTCAAAGTTACAGATTATTGGTTGACATTTATTTATTCATTGATACAAAAACAAATCATTTAGCAATGATAATAATAGTATACTGAGGGTGATGCCCACATAAGCTCTTGGGCTTGTGCGTGGGTAATGAGTGAGAAGGATGATGATGAGAGATGACGACTACTTTTTAGATAGTCGGGACCGTCTACTCCGAAAGACGGGAGGCAGCAACAGGCTAAGCACATAACTGCTCTTTTCCCAATTTTTGTAAACAGAAACATTTTCAAAAGATATAGGTTACACCATTACACCATATTGGCTGAGAATCAGCAATGAGAATTAGCCAGTCATAGGACATTGTGGGTGTCTTGACAGACATGTCGTCCGACAATCGAACGATTAAGGTGGGCCGTCCACTATAACCGTTCACTAGAAACGATCCCCCAACAAAGAAAGGAATAGATGCTAGTCCATTGCAACAGGTTCATACGGCCGTGCACGGCCGTCTCCGGCCGATCAATTTTACCTTGAAACGTATATAAATTTAGAAATTGGGGTACCTTAATTTTTTTCAAGCAATACTTTCCTCACCTATGGTAATAGGGCAAGGAAAGTATTGCTTCCCGAAAAAAATTAAGGTACCCCAATTTCTAAATTGATATACGTTTCAAGGACCCCTGAGTTCTAAAAAGTGGTTATTGGGTATTGGTAAGGACCTTAGATTACAATATACGGATCCGACACGAACAATTTCGATCAAATGCGATTCAAGATGGCGGCTAAAATGGCGTAAATGTTGTCAAAGACAGTGTCTTTCGCGATTTTCTCGAAAACGGCTCCAACGATTTTGATTAAAGTTATACCTGGAAATAGTCATCGATGAGCTCTATCAACTGTCCATATCTGTAAAAAATTCAGGAGTTCCGCCCCATCTATGCAATTTTTTATTTTAGATTCTCAATTATCAGGCTTCAGATACAATTGGAACAAAAAAATTCAAGTGGAAAAGATTGAGCATGAGAATCTCTACAATTAATGTTCAGTAACATTTTCACCTAAAGTTAAAAATAAGCTCGAAATTCGAGAAAATGTCATTATCCAATTGCAAACTGTTGACGACACTGTTGATTCTATTAAATGATTCACTATGAAGAGATAGCAGACCTCGTGTGTCTCCAACGTTATTGCCCTGTCACCAGCTGGCTCAAATCTTTGAATAGTGAACTTGAGATGCGCGGGAACACTAGCGTCGAGTGATCAATTTTCATAACGGCAAGGAAAGTTGTGTGAGGGCGCCACATCAGATTTTTTCAATCCGAATTGAATAGTATTTTCCGGCTCTATCTAGCCGAACTAACTAGTCGAGCTGAGACAACAAAGTGTTCCTAACCTAAAATTGTTTTACAGTCTTGTTTGTTCTGTTTTACAAATATGTTACTATGGACAATGGAAAGTAGATAAGTTTGGTTCAAAAGCATGTTCCATTGTGAGATATGCGAGACAAAAGATATCATCGTCGTGATGTTCAAAGGAATCTGTGGACAAAGATTGCTGAACAAATAGGATCTGTAGATAAGATTATTGTAATAAATCAATAACTTACTAATTTAGTGGATATTTGTTTATTCAATTTCCAAAATATCATATAATTTGATACATTATAAATATTAGTATTATATAAATATACATTATACATTCAACCATTATTAATATTAGTCTATGAAAAATGTTGGTGGCTATGATAGTAGTCAATTCAATTTTTATTCAATATTCAATAGTTCAGCCAACTACTGAAGTAGACTGACGTAAACGGTTCCAATGGACGACCATATTCGGCCGAGTTAACGGCCGGCAGATTCATCCGATACAACGGCCAAACGGATCGGTTGAATACGGTTCCAATTGACGGTTACCCTAAAACGGCCAATCGGACGTCAATAGTTCTATGTGTCGTGAGGATAAAAATTTCGTCCGACAATTGGTAAGTTGGGGAACATTGCGAGTTGAATCGAAGATGATAAGGCAAGTTGAACGAAAAATAATATGGCAAGTTGTAAAGAAGATGATAGGGCAAGTTGAAAGAAGAATAATATGGCATGTTGTGAAGAAGATGATAGGGCAAGTTGAACGAAAAATAATATGGCAAGTTGTAAAGAAGATGATAGGGCAAGTTGAAAGAAGAATAATATGGCAAGTTGTAAAGAAGATGATAGGGCAAGTTGAAAGAAGAATAATATGGCAAGTTGTAAAGAAAATGATGAGGCAAGTTGAAAGGAAATTTAAGAGGACTGTGGACATTTTGTGATCACAGTGGGCTATCACTATAAAACCGAGGGCTTCTGCTATCTAAATAGACACCATCACATCCAACAAACAAGGATAATGGTCAGCGATAAAGGATACAAATTGCTCAAAGATGCTAACCCTCCACTATCCTTTACTATCCTTCTTCCTTCACTTTTCTCTCTACCTATATCCTTCTTCTTCCACTATTCCTTTCCACCTCCACCTTCTTCTTCTTCTTCTTCTTCTTCTTCTTCTTCTTCTTCTTCTTCTTCTTCTTCTTCTTCTTCTTCTTCTTCTTCTTCTTCTTCTTCTCCTCCTCCTCCATCTCCTTCTCCTACTCCTCCTCGTACTCCTACTCCTCCTCGTACTCCTCCTCCTCCTCCTCCTCCTCCTCCTCCTCCTCATTCAAAACGCTGACCAGCCATATTTCCAGATTGACATAGTCATCAGCATACTACTATCACTCATTCCTATGTAGCAGCTATAAAAGCAGACTATCAAGCTATTTTTCAGCTTCAAGGTAAATTGTGTGTGTATAGAAAATGGCCGTCTATTCTCAGCAAGTGAGTTTCTGATAGCTTCATTGCTTTATTCAATGCAGATTTACATTCTATCTCCAGCTTCAATCCATCAACTCTGTGTATTTTCAGATTACCTTACTGGAGATTTTGATAGGATGGATTTTAATGAATTGTTTAGTGAAATGTTAGAATATAACTTGATGGGAGTGAGATAACTATAGTGAGGTCCACGTTATAATGACAGTGTTTGATAAACAATTGTACTGATATCCTTGTCTATCAACCTACAAAACGGATAGTGCTATCTCTTTCTCGCGTTGCTCTGTTCCCAGATTGTTTTTATCAAATCAAATCAAATTCATATTCAATACTTACAGAAAAACACTTACATAAATATGTGTGACAACAACAAATTAATGAAAAAAAAACTGACGAAATTTATAAAGCATAATGAAAAATCAATAATCAATAGTCGCTGATACAATGATCAATAATATTACAAAGTAGTGGAATCAAAAGAAAAACATTCAAATATGTGAGAAGCTCTCACTATTGTATTTTCTGTGTTTATTATTGATTGTGACGATTCGATGTTATGAAGCTTGTCTTTTATATGCTACTACTTGAATAAATGAAATTAGATTGATTGATTGATTGACTCTACCATGAACGTTTTCATTGGGAGAGTTCATAAGATAGTAAGCTCTTGCCCAGGGAACTCTACCACTAAGGCTCAACTCACACTTACGCGACTCAGGTGGAGAAGAGACTCGACTCTAGTCGAGAGCATGAGTTTCCAAATGGTGACACTCAGACAAGTCGATTCTAGCATAGAGAATCATTAGCGTAAGTAGATATCCCATGGTATACGGAATTTATGTTGCAACTTTTACTGTTATCTCAAGCCGATTACTGTCGATTATTGTCAATTTTTACTGTTTTGTTGGGGTGAGAGTGTATGAACGGCACAATTTGAGAGACTACCAGCGTCACACAGCTTCATGGGAAAGAACTAAGTGAACTATCGGCTTGGGATAACAGTAAAAGTTGCGATATAAACGCCCTATACCATGGGATATCTATGCTATCGTTTCTCTATGTCTATCTCTATATCGTTTCTCTAGTCTCCGCGACGTCACCATTTGAAAACACATGCTCTCGACTAGAGTCGAGTCTCTTCTCGACCTGAGTCGCGTGTGTGTGAGTTAAGCCTAATTCTACTAATGAAAACCAGGCTGTAAGGTTGGCATACACTGAGAGCTACAATACCTGAAACGGCAGCATAAAAGAAGAGTGCTGGCAATAGAGGGAGATGGAGTGATGGAGAGAAAAACAGAGCAAAGAAGATTAATAAGAGCAATAGATTATTATAGAGTGTATTGGAGAGAGCCTGCTCGCGACACAAATAGGGGGACACAGTTAACCACTATCAACACATTTCAACAAAGTAGCTCTAATTTATATTTTTATCCCTTCTTCTCCTTCTCGTTTCCTTCTCACTCTTCACTTCACTTCTTCTTCTTCTTCTTCTTCTCTTCTTCTTCTTCTTCTTCTTCTTCTTCTTCTTCTTCTTCTCCCACTCCATCTTTTTTTTTGTGTGTGTGTGTGTGTGTGTGTGTGTGTGTGTGTGTGGTGTGTGTGTGTGTGTGTATGTGTGTGTGTATGAGTGTATGTGAGTCTGTGTACACGATATCTCATCTCCCAATTTACGGAATGACTTGAAATTTGGAACGTAAGGCTCTCACAATATAAGGATCCGACACGAGCAATTTCGATCAAATGCGATTCAACATGGCGGCTAAAATGACAAAAATGTAGTCAAAAACAGGGTTTTTCGCGATTTTCTCGTAAACGGCTCCAATTGATTGAAGTTATACCTGAAATAGTGATCGATAAGCTCTATCAGCTGCCACTAGTCCCATATCTGTAAAAATTTCAGGAGCTCCGCCCATCTATGCAAAGTTTGATTTTAGATTCTCAATTATCAGGCTTCAGATACGATTTAAACAAAGAAATTCGAGTGGAAAAGATTCAGCATGAGAATCTCTACAACTAATGTTCAGTAACATTTTCACTTAAAATTCAAAATAAGCTCGAAATTAGAGAAAAAGTGATTATCCAATTGCAAACTGTTGGCAACTGCTGATTCTATTAAATGATTCACTATGAAGAGATAGCAGACCTCGTGTGTCTCCAGAGTTATTTGCACTGTCACCAGCTGATCAAATCTTTAAATAGTAGACTTGAGATGTGCGGGAACACAACTATCGTCACGTGATCAATTCTCATAACGGCAAGAAAAGTTGTGTGAGTGGGCCACACCAGATTTCTATATATACACTATAAATGGTCCAAAAAGTAGGTTATGTTTCATACACTTGAATTCACGTCCAATTCTCAGTCAAAATATTTGAAAACAGAAAAGTTCTAATCTAGATTATTTACAAACCAAATTGAATAACAAAATAACACTCACTAATCACTTCTTCTTCTTCTTAGGGTGCCAATCCGTTACGAATGTTGGCGATCATCATAGCGATCCGTGCTTTGTTTGCAGCAATCCGGAACAGTTGAGTAGATGTTTTGTTGAACCAGGTCCTGAGGTTTTCAAGCCACGATACCCTGCGTCTTCCTGGTCCTCGTCGTCCAAAGATCTTCCCCTGCATAATTGTCTGCAGCAAACTGTATCTCTCCTCGTTTCTCATGATATGACCCAGGTATTCCAACTTACGTGCCTTGATTATGTTCATCAGTTCCAGGTCCTTTTTCACCATCCACAAAACTTCTACGTTTGTCACCCTGGCAGTCCAAGGGATTTTCATCATTCTCCTGTATAGCCACATCTCGAAAGCGTTGATCTTTTTGGTTGTGGTTTCATTAAGCGTCCAGGATTCTGCACCATAAAGGAGAACGGAGAAGACATAGCATCGCAGGAGTCTCAATTTAGTGTCAAGGGTGATGTTGTGACTTTTGAAGAAGGCACTCATGCAATTGAAGGTAGATCTTGCCTTTCCTATGCGTGCTTTTATTTCCTGTCCATTGCTCCAGTCCTCATTAATAATTGTTCCTAGATAATTGTAGTGATCAACTCTCTCAATAGCGGCTTGGTTTATGAATAGTCGGCCTCCCGTGATATTTTGCTTGCTGATTATCATGAGTTTGGTCTTATTTACATTGACTTCAAGCCCATATTGACTGCTGTGATGGGTGATTTTGTCCACCAGGGCTTGCAAGTCTTCAAGATTGTCAGCAAAAACAATGGTATCATCAGCATACCTGATGTTATTCAGTCTACATCCATTTAGCAGAATTCCCTTGTCCATGCCATCTAGGGCTTCACCGAAGATGTGCTCCGAGTAGAGGTTGAAAATAAGAGGGGAGAGTATGCAACCCTGTCGGACACCTCGCTTTATTTTTATGTAATCTGTGTGTTCTCCTTCCACTCTGAGGTTAGCGACCTGGTCCCAATAGAGGTTCCCGATTATTCTCAGATCTTTGTCATCGATACCTGTTTCATTCAGTATTTTGATCATCATTTCATGTTTTACTCGGTCAAATGCCTTTTGATAGTCAATCAGGCATGCGTATACATCGCAATTCATGTCGCGGCATCTCTGAAATAAGACTTGCACTGCAAATAGTGCCTCTCTAGTGCCGACCGCCTTTATAAAGCCAAATTGAGTTGGGGATATTTGGCTCTCACACACACTTTATATTCTCCTGTGGATGACCTTGAGGAACACTTTTAAGAGATGACTCATAAGACTTATTGTGCGATACTCTTCACACTTCTTTGGTCTTGTTTTCTTTGGAATAGCAACAAATTCAGATTTCAGCCATTCAGATGGAATTTTTCCAGTGTTGTAGATGTTGTTGAACAATACAATTGTTCTGTCATCAAATAATTTGAGGATTCCTGTTTCAATGTTATCTGGACCCGATGCTTTACCATCTTTCAATTGTGCAATGGCTGCTTGCACTTCATCTTGCAAAATTTCTGGCCCACTTAGAGTTTCCTGTATGTCAAAGTGTTCCTTTCTATGATCCTCAAACAGTTTTTCCAAGTATTTTCTCCAGGTGCTGATTTTGGCTTGTTTATCTACCACAATTTTACCTTCTGAGTCTGTGAGGTTTCCCAGTTGCTTGTTCTTGAAATTGCCGGTGAGCTCCTTAACTTTTCGGTGCACACTGTAGCTGTCATACTTCTTTTGCAGTAATTCGATTTCCTTACACCTCTCTACCGCCTCCTTATCTTTAGCCTCTCTTATTCTATTCCTAATAGCAATACTTAGTGTTCTATATTTCTGTGAATCATGTTTGGATTTTCTTCTTTCTTCCATCATTTCCATTATTTCGTTGGTCATCCACGGCTTTCTCTTGTTGGTCTTATCTGCTTTAAGGTATTCTTCCTTTATATCTTCCACAGCCTTCTGTATCTTACTAATTGTCTGTTCAGGGTCCAGTTGTTCTTCAATATCATTGATTTGTTGATTTAGTGTTAGTTTAGCTTTCTTTTTTATTGCAGGATCTTTCAGGAGTCTCATATCGTATACCTTGGAAATCCCTCGTTGTACTCGTTTCATCCTGATTCTAAACACACCTACAAGAGGTACATGATCTGACTCGATGTCGGCACCAGGATAGGTTTTAACAGATGTACAGCTGTTACGACATCTTCTATTCACAAGCAAATAGTCAATTTGGTTTCTTATTACCCTTTCTGGTCTGTCTTGAGGTGATTTCCAAGTATATAGTTTCCTTGGGGGGAGCTTGAAGAATGTGTTCATAACCACCAGATCATTGCTCTCTGCAAAAGTTTCCAAAAGATCCCCCCGCTCATTCCTTTCTCCTAGTCCATGCGATCCAATGTAATGAGATTTATTTCCTGCTCCCAGTTTAGCGTTGAAATCCCCCATCACAATGAGAAGCTCATGTTTAGGTATTCTCTCAATAATGGCGTTGATGGAGTCATAGAATTCTATAGCCTGTTCTTCTGGTTTATCTGCAGTCGGGGCATAAACTTGCAAGATGTTGATATTGATTGGACTGGCACTGACCTGAAGTAGCATAGCCCTTTCTGATATGGGAACAAAGTTTGTAATGCACTTGGCTATGTTAGGAGATAGTATAGCCCCTACACCATTTTCATGTGTTCCATCACTTCCTGAGTAGAAAACTATGTGTTTGCCAACTTTCATCTTCCCCGAATGCACTAATCACTTAAAACTGTAAAATAATGATTTACTTTGAATATTATAATATACTCTAATTGTGATTGATAAACCATGTCATGTCAACAGATCAGATTATTTTGATAGAGTCTATTAAAATTTCTAGATAATATTTCTCGCGAGATACGGTGAGCTGTTTGAATGATTACACAGCTGATCTCCCACACAGGCACAGGCATCTTCTATTATCGGCAGACGATGAAATCTGTTCTTCCAAGGATGAATTATCCTTCTAATGTCATTCAGAGAGTTTTTTCCAGTGATGAGACCTAGTTCAATCGAATCTTTATATTATAAACCTACTATGTTCTGAATTTCGTGAGAATCGTTAGAGCCGTTTTCGAGATCCGGTGAAATACAAACATATAAACATCTAAACATCCAAACATCTAAACATATGAACAGAAATTGCTCGTTTAATAGTATAGGATAGTGATATCAGAGTGTGGAGAAAATTCCTTCTCCTTTCATATTATCCTTAAATGAAAAATTTCAAAAAACCTTGTGTATACATTGACGCGCAGTTAATGAAAGAATATTTCTGCAAAAACTCATAGAATTCTATCAACGCGTTCGGCCGTGAATGCGTTACATACATACAGACGAAAGAAAATCCGTCTTGAACGAGTTGAAACATAAACCTCACTGCGTTCTGTCAATCATGTTCAGGTGGCTAGAGATATCACTGTCCAAAATTCTCCCAAAAATTACGTCTTTTCCCACCATATTATGTGGTTCTTCTCTCTATCTTCTCCTGAGAAGAGCTACTCTCACCAATCCGACGTTGTTCATTTCAATGTCCTCGAGAGAATAGTAATAATAATTAAACATCTTTATTCCACTTTCTTACACAGTTCATCGTTGAAAAGAATACATTTTTTACAGCAATGGCCTTACGGCCGTCTGCCAGGAGTTGGCTTTCAAGTAATACAATTTTTCTTTATTTTATAAATCATACATACATAGATTTCATCTGCAAACCTGAAAAGAAATTACAAAATAATAGATATATAATTAATCAATCATTATGTCCTTCTCATTTCTAAATTCCTATCTTATCTCTATTCCATGTGTTAAATTTTTCAGTGAGTTGCGAGCGATATCTCCATGCGATTGTCACATATTTTATTAACTTCTCCCAGCTCCCACCATTTAACTGCTCTATTAGTTGCTGCTCGTTCAAATCATGTTAACACCAAACCTCACATCTAATTTCTGATGGAATAGAACATCTTCCTAGGAAAGGATATGTGTCCTCCATCAATCTGTCATTACACATTGAACAAAGTGCTTGGTCTCCGTCTCTATCTATTCTATAATTGAGAGGCCACAAAGCTGCTCTTGACTTCAGTATCATGGCTGTTTCTACTCTATTAGACTTCGCATTTATATAGTCCATGCCATCTAAATCCTGTTTTAATTTTGCATAGATGTCATGATACCTTGTCCTTCTCGCTACACTTTTCACGAAATCTCTTTATCATGCAGTCCATGAGTAGTTCTTGTTGTGCTTCCTGATTGACAATACTTGTTCGGCTCACGCCCACTTCGCATTGATATTTGTTGCCTAAATTCTTCCATTCCTTGAACCAACCCATATTTTTCTTATCATGACATCCGCTAAAAAACGAGGCAAACGCGATGTTGGCAACTTCAATACTTTAAGAATGTATTTATAGTGCAATCTAAAACTATGAAAAAACAGAAGATTTCTCCCTGTTTCTCGAGAGAATAGAACAAATGATGTCAGAAGGAGAAGAATATGTACCAGAGAAGGAGAATAGGAGCAGTGAGAGAGGAAGAGGAAGAAAGAGAGAGAAATATTGTCGAATGAGAAATTGACTAGCGAGAGAGAGAGCTAGGAATATTGTCAAATGAAAAATTGACAATCGAGAGTGGATTGCTTGTATGAAGTATATACGACATTTTCCCACAATTTAGAGAAATTATAACTGTATTATTATATCTGAGTGAGTGCTCGGCAGTAGCTGGAGAAAATATATATAGGTTATACTCAATGATACTTCCACGAAATTATTAATTATAGATATGCTGTCTGGGTTATCTGTCAAGCTGTCTTGGGAAGCGATGATTAGTGCACCAAGAGTTGGATGGACAGAAAGAGAAAGAGAGTGAGAGAGAGTAAGTGAGACAATCTTGGAAACTTTTTATCTTTCCACCGTCAGCGGAAGAAAAGTCAAAAGTGTGTGACAACTTTGCAGCCTCAATAATTCACCACTACTTCAACTACTAAGCATTGTCCTTCACCTCCGCTCTGATGAGTTGCCACTTCACTCTCTTTCACTTCTTCTTCTTCTTCTTCTTCTTCTTCTTCTTCTTCGTCTTTTTCTACTACTTCTATCATTCTTCTCAAGAATCCAACTTTCTTCTCCGACTAATCACATCGTTCTCACCTGTCTTCTATCTCACTCACTCTCTCTCACACCCTCTCTCTCTATCTGTCTCTCTCTCAAACACTCTCCTGTCAACTTTCCTCTCCAACTAATCACAGCTACCTCCCACACTCTCAAATTACCTGGAGACTTAATGTAAACTTGTTCAGTATAATCTTAGGTAAGCTATAATAGTTACGCTATCTAGTTTCTCTTTGGTATAGAAATAAATATTTTGTAGTTATTCTATTGAAATATGTGAGTTGTAAATGTGATAACGACTGAATGAATTATGGTAGTTTTATTGCAAATCTTTTGCAATGTTTCCAACATAAGAGTTGGTTTGATTAATGTTTTCCAGTGATATAGTAAAGATGCGTACAGATATACGCGCCGCGAATATGAGCAATTCACTTTTAATCAGCTGACTATATCTGTATTTTCACAGAAACGGTGAGATACAGATATAAAAAGCTTGGCATCAGCTGAATGAAAGTGAATTGCTCATGTTCGCGGCGCGTAAATCTGTACGCACCTCTAGGTAAGCTATTATAGTTACTCTAGTTTCTCTTTGGTATAGGAATAAATATTATGTAGTTATTCTATTCAAATATGTTAGTTGTAAATTTGATAAAGACTGAATGAATTATGGTAGTTTCATTGCAAATCTTTTGCAATGTTTCCAACATAAGAGTTGGTTTGATTAATGTTTTCCAGTGCTATAGTAGAGGTGCATACAGATATACGCGCCACGAACATGAGCAATTCACTTTTAATCAGCTGACTATATCTGTATTTTCACAGAAACGGTGAGATACAGATATAAAAAGCTTGGCATCAGCTGAATAAAAGTGAATTGCTCATGTTCGCGGCGCGTAAATCTGTACGCACCTCTAGGTAAGCTATTATAGTTACGCTATCTAGTTCTCTTTGGTATAGGAATAAATATTTTGTAGTTATTCTATTCAAATATGTGAGTTGTAGATATGATAAAGATTGAATGAATTATCTCAGTTATATTGAAAATCTTTTGCAGTGTTTCCAACAAAGAGTTGGTTTGATTAATGTTTTCAAGTGCTATAGTTAGATTGTCAGATTTCAAACCTTCATTTATAAGATTGAATAGATCTGCTGTTACAAATTAACCTGCTTTCGCTCGTACTGGCGGCGAATTGGCCGCCATTTTAGAATGTTTGTTAAATTTCCTAACCTCATGATCAGAGAATGGTGAAAGTGCCAAGTATTCCTCCCGCACCATCTTCCCTAACCTCTCCAGCCCTTATTCAGTTCAGTTGTTGACTTGCTTGAGTAAAGGAGTGATTTTCAACGTGTGACTATTCTGAAAATAAAAATGGAAAAAATATATTATCAGAATTTTACTGCACAATGAAAGTATTACTTTTCAAATTCACCATTTTTAATCACATTGCAATGCATAATTCATTCTCATTATTCAAATCTATTTGTAGGGTATTTTTTGAGTCATCAGCTATGGCTTGTAAAATAGCAAAATAACTGCCTAGAAATCATGGAAGTGGATCAGATATTAGTATGTGCATAATCGACGTCGACTGAGAGTTGAAGGAGAAAAGAACTGAGAAAAATCTGGTGTGGTACACTCACACAACTTTCCTTGCTCATTGAAATGTGAGCCTCATTCTTAAACAAGAATAATTAAGAGGAATAACATAATGACGATTGGCAGCAACATATTTGAAACTACGATCAGACTACTGTATATGAGTATAATATACTATATAATATATCAATTAAAAATATACTATAAATATATAAATTATATATTATATAATTGTTTTCAGAGTACGTTTCCCTTTGTGTGAATTGTGAAAGTCGATTATTTTTTTAAAAGTCGTCAGAACAGCTGTTCTACAGATGAAATATCTCGTCTATGTGTTCTTTTTATGAACTGCTCTACCTACCTACCTCATGCACGAGAAATAGGTTACAAAGTCCATTTCTCTAGGATGCGGTGGACCCCATTAGTTTCCAAGGAAAAAGACTCATGCCAGTTGATAGAGCTGATAAATAACTATACAGGGTATGAATTTGAAATAAATCAGTCAAGTCATTTTTGAGAAAATCGTGAAAAACATGGTTTTTTACTAATCATCCGCCAGTTTTTTCAAGAATATTACGAAGCTTCTGCAATTTTCTTAGAAATGAGACTCATGTTAGTTGATGAGGCTTATAAGTAGCTATCTATGGTATGAATTTGAAGAAAATCGTTGGAGCCGTTTTCGAGAAAACCGTGAAAAACATGGTTTTTTTGTAATTATCCATTATTTCCGCCATCTTGAATTGAATTTTATTGAATTCCTTAGTGTCGGGTCCTCATGGTATAAGAACCTTGAGTTAAATTTTTCGAGTCAATCGGTTAATTAGGAATGTAGTTATCGTGTTCACATACACACACACTCAGACCAATACCCAAAAATCATGTTTTTGGACTCAGGGGACTTTGAAACGTAAAGAAAACTTGAAATTGGGTACCTTAACTTTTTTTGGAGAGCAATAGTTTCCTCACCTATGATAATAGGGCAAGGGAAGTGGAAAAGAGAAGGTAATAAATAGGAGTGGAAGAAAAATGAGGAGGAGGAGGAGGAGATGAAGAAGAAGGATCAGGAGAAGAAGGAGAAGAACAACAAGAAGAAGAGGGAGAGGGAGACAAAAAAAGAAGAAGAAAAAGAAGGAAGAGAATGAGAAGAAGGGGGAAGGAAGAAGACGAAAAAGGAGAAGAGGGAGAAGAAGAAGGATGAAAATAGAAGAAGAAAACAACACATCTGGAAATGACGTTCAGAGCTGTAAGAAAATAAAGCGGCCGCTTGAGAAGTGAGAAATGAAGAGCATCTTGACTTCCTTACTCTCCTATTTCTTCCCCACCGCTTTCTCACACTCCTCTCTCTCCCACTCCTTTTACACCCCCTCCTCTTTCTTCCTCTCCTCTTCCACTTTTTTTCCTTTGATTCATTCAACTCTTCTCCTCCTCAATCTGCTCTTATATCTTTTCCTCCTCCATTTTTTCTTTCTACTAGTTCTTCCAAGAGGGAAGGGGAATACAAGATAGATAGAATGGAGAGGGGCAGAATATCTGAAAGAATGAAGATGTATAGTGAGGTCCACGTTATAATGGCAGTGTTTGATTAGCAATTGTATTGCTATCCTTGTCCATCATTCAACAAAGTGAATAGCGCTATCTCTTTCAAGCTTTGCTCTGATGCCAGATCTTTTTCAACAATGTAGAAATATAATTAACAAAATATTTAATCTCGATTATGAAAATTCATTATGAAATCACTGGAAAATATAATTAGTTGCTTGACAAAATATAATTGACTATTTAAAACGGGAATGAACAGTTAATATTGCCTCAAAAAACATGTATCAGCTACCGTCTTAAGAAGGCATTGACAAGAGAGAGGATCGGCAATGTTTTTCTCCTATTTTCTCCACTTCCATGATTGACCGAGCGAAGTGAGGTCTAAGATTCAGGTTGACGGTTTGGCATTTCTCTTAATGTTTATATGTTGCACATTTACGGCGAAACGCGGTAATAGATTTTCATGAAATTTGACAAGTATGTTCTTTTTTTAATTGCGCGTCAACGTATATACAAGGTTCTGGAAATTTTGCATTTCAAGAATAATTTAAAAAGAGGAAGGAGCCTCCTTCATACGCCAATATTAGAGTAAGAATCAGACTATAGAATTATTCATCATGAATCAGCTGACAAGTGATTACACAGATGTGTGAAGAAGCCAGTCTATTGCTGTATTTCCATAAGGTATATTGTTTCAATCAGGTACTTGTGGATGAGAATACTGCGTGAGGTCTACTGTTCACAGAACTACTAGTAAATTGGACCTCACTTTTGTGGCTGAGTCAGGTTTGTATAGTGATGATCGACATTATCCCATTTGATTTGCTAGAGAAGTTTCCATGCATTAGAAAAAGAAGAAGAAAAAGAAGAAGGAGGAGAAGGAGAAGAAGAAGAAGAAGAAGAAGGAGGAGAAGAAGAAGAAGAAGAAGAAGAAGAAGAAGAAGAGAAGAAGAAGAAGAAGAAGAAGAAGTAGAAAATTTATATAGCGCCAGTTTCAAAATTATAAAAATGAAATAAGATGTTGTAGATGGAGAGAAAAAACGGAGAAAAGATTGATGTAATATTGTCAGAGATAACAGAGAGTCGTTATAGCAAAGTGAACAGAGAACAGTCAGAAATATTACTTGTGCAACTCCACTCAACGTCAAACCTTAAACCTTAATTCTTGAACCTTAAGCCTTAATTCTTCAACCCAGATTTAGATGCGAGCAAAAAGTACTGGGCGAAATAAAACTTCAATCATTATCATGTCCTGATGCTTCAAGTTCTGAATTATTCTTTCTGAGTTGTATAAACTCTTTGGAAGTACTTTGTTTGAAACTTGTTGCCAAGTATTAATATTATTCATAGCCTGTAATGAGATAACGAGAGACTCTGTCCGGAACGATTTATCAATTCCCTGACTTCAACTTTGTCAAAGCTTCTGCTTGTTCATCATATTTTATACTCACGAAAATAGTTACAACACTGTTATTCGATTTTTTGTTTTATTTTACACACGCACAAGCCTAAGAGCTTATGTGGGCATCACCCGCAGTATTATTATTATTTGCAAGATGAGAAGGTAATGATATCAAGATTTATTCGTTTCACTTCATACAGATTGTCTCACGAAAGGTACAAACAGACAAAGACCATAGATTCTACATGAGATTTGCAACAAAAAATGTTTAGTAACATTTTCTCATATTGAACATAGTATTCGAGCTAAATCGATTTTTCACTTTCCTCGCCCTATTATCATAGGTAAGGAAAGTATTGCTTTCCGAGAAAAGTTAAGGTAACCCAATTTCCAAATTTCTATACGTTTCGAGGTCCCCTGAGTCCAAGAAAGTGGTTTTTGGGTATTGGTCTGTATGAGTGTATGTGCGTCTGTGTACAGGATATCTCATCTCCCAATTAACGGAATGACTTGAAATTTGGAACTTAAGGTCCTTCCACTATACGGATCCAACACGAATAATTTCGATCAAATTCAATTCAAGATAGTGGCAAAAATGTTGTCAAAAACAGGGCTTTTCGCAATTTTCTCAAAAACGGCTCCAACGATTTTGATCAGAAGTACTGTATACCTAAAATAGTCATTGATAAGCTCTATCAACTGTCATAAGTCCCATATCCGTACAAATTCCAGGAGCTCCGCCCCATCTATGCAAAATTTGATTTTGGATTTCCAATTATCAGGCTTCAGATACAATTTAAACAGGAAAAATCAAGTGGAAAGGATTCATCATGAAAATCTCTACAATTAATGTTCAGTAACATTTTCACCTAAAATTGAAAATAAGCTCGAAATTCGAGAAAATGTGATTATTCAATTGCAAACTGTTGGCAACTGTTGATTCTATTAAATAGTTCACTATGAAGAGATAGCAGACCTCATGTGTCTCCAGCGTTATATTCCTGTCACTAGCTGGCCAGTATAGACTTGTATATTCTACTAAGAATAGTAGACTTGAGATGCGCGTGAACACTAGCGTCAGGTGATCAATTTTCATAACGGCAAGGAAAGTTGTGCGAGTGCGCCAGATCTTCGATAATTGAAAAAGAACGACAATAACTGGGAAACTATCAGTCGAAATCACATTCTGGGAATATGATTGTAAAGGGAAAGAAATTTTAAACAAGATTCATTTAAAATCACTTGACTTGTATGGGCCACTTAAGGTTTAAAACGTTTTATAGTTAAAAATGTTTCAAATGAAAGGTACTTCCTGTTTTTGATGAAGATTAATATATTTTGTTCATTTGTTTGTCGTTTTTGAACTATGTGAGAGCGCCCAATGTTGAAAAGTATATTCGTCGAGCTCAATGCAGTTCGAACGCCCTGAGAAGTTCAAAAACGACAAAAAAGGAACAAGTTGAAAGATATTTTTTGGAAATTTCTCCCTTTTCCAACCGTATCCTTAGAATTGAATTTTGACACATGGATAGGATTGAATAGATAACTTGATTTGAATAGAACTGAAAGAGTTGAAGAATGATATATAAACATAGAGAAACAATAGCGTAAATAGATATCCCATGGTATAGGGCGTTTATGTCGCAACTTTTACTGTTATCTCAAGCAGATTACTGTGGATTATTGACGATTTTTACTGTTTTGACCGAGAAACATGCTTATATCAGCTTCATGATTGAATAATTATGATAATGGTCACGTGTTTTGGCCACACGATCGCTATCAAACAATGAACATGGAGTCACATTGCAGAGAAAAAATGAACACAATATAATAAACACAAAGACTGGATATTCTTTTCACTAACCTGTCATTGTCAGTTCGATTTAGCAGGTTGTGAGTAGGAGGAAGAGGAGGAGGAGGAAGAGGGGATAGAGAATGAGGATGAGAAGGGGATGGATGAGAAGGAAGAGGGGTTGGAGAAAGACCTGGTGAAGGGGGAGGAGGAGAAGGATGAGCAGGAGGAAGAGTTTATGGTGTTGAGAGGGATGCAAGAAGGAGAGAAGAAGGAGAAAGAGAAGGAGGAGAAAGAGTTGAAAAAGGATAAAGAGGAGAGGAAGGAGAAGGTGGAGATGAAGGAGAAGGTGGAGATGAAGGAGAAGGTGGAGATGAAGGAGAAGGTGGAGATGAAGGAGAAGGTGGAGATGAAGGAGAAGGTGGAGATGAAGGAGAAGGTGGAGATGAAGGAGAAGGTGGAGATGAAGGAGAAGGTGGAGATGAAGGAGAAGGTGGAGATGAAGGAGAAAGAGAAGGAGGAGAAAGAGGTGGAGAAGGACAAGGGTGAGAAGAAGGAGAAAGAGAAGGAGGAGAAAGAAGAATCACAAGGAGGAGGAGGAGGAGGAGAAGGAGGAGGAAGAGTGGAAAGAGAAGGATGAGAAAGAGTTGAAGAAGTACATGGACGAGGAGAAGGAAGAGGAGGAAAAGGGATAAGGAGGAAATGGAGCAGAAAGAGGAACAGGGGAAGAAGGAGAAGGAGGAGGAGAAGGAGGAGGAGAAGGAGGAGGAGAAGGAGGAGGAAAAGTAGGAAGAGAAGAAAGTGAGAGAGGTGCAGAAGGACAAGGGTGAGAAGGAGGAGAAAGAGGTGGAGAAGGACAAGGGTGAGAAGGAGGAGGAGGTGGAGGAGGAGGAGGAGGGGTGAAAGGAATGAAGAAATGGAGTAGAAAGTGGTACAGGGGGAAAAGGAGGAGGAGAAGGAGGTGGAGAAGTAGGAGGAGTAGGAAGAGAAGAAGGAGAAAGAGTTGAAAAAGGATAAGGAGGAGAGGAAGGAGAAGGAGAAAAATTAATGAGGATAATAAGGGGAATTTGATTAGAAGGAGGTACAGGGTGAGAAGGAGAAGAAAGAAAAGTAAGAAGAGAAGGAGAAAGATTTGAAGAAGGGCAAGGAGGAGGAGAAGATGAAGAAGTGGGAGGAGAAGTAAAAGGACGTAATGGTGGAGAAGGAGGAGGAAGATGAGGGAGAGGAGGGGGAGGAGATGAACGAGAAGGAGAAGAAGAAGGATGAGGAGGATAGGGATGAGAAGAAGGAGAAGAATTTGAAGAGGAAGGTGAAGGTGGATTAAGTAGAGGAGGAGGAGAAGGAATAAAAGGAGTAAACATAGAAGAGAGAGAAGAAAAAGGGGAAGGATGAGAATGATGAGAGAGAACAGAGCATGAAGTTGATTAAGAGATTAATTAGGATGTGAGAGGAGAATAGAACGTGGAAAAGAACAGGAGGAGGGAAGAATTAGCGGAAAGAATAAATGTTAGAGGAAAAGATATATGAGTAGATAGAAGAGGAGGAAGAGTTGAATGAATCAAAGAAAAAAAAGGTGTGGGGTAGAAATGGGTGGATAGGGAGTAGGAGAAGGAAGAGAAGGAGAAGAAGAAAAAGAAGGAGAAAACGAAGAAAAAGGATAAAAAGGTGAGGGAGAAAAGAGTAAACAGAATTTCGAAAGAGAGGAGGGACTTGAATGCACATTGGTAAGCTTCAGTGTATTTTTGTCACAGCCATTGTCCTTTGTGTTTGATTTCTCCTCCACCTCAAATTTTCCAGGGGGCTTTTCACGTTGTTTTTACGTAATCGTGGGAAATGTGAAAGAGGAAAAAGGTGGGCCGGCGTCGATCATTTTTCATTTTGCGTCCGTTACGTTTCATTGTACTGTACTGCTATTTTGTTTTTCATGGTGGCCATTCTAAATTTTTCAGTATCATATCAGTTGAAACCGTATCATTCCAGTTGAAAACGTATCACATCAGTTGATACTGTATCATATGAGTTGATAAAGTATCATATCAAATGATAATGTATTATATGAGTTGATAAAAGTAGCATATCGAATGATAATGTATCAAATGAGTTGATACAGTATCATATCATACCGTGTCACATCAAATAGCGTATCTATAATAGTTATTTTTGTGCAACTAGTGCACAAAGTGACAGTTTGCTGCACCAAAAGAAACGTTTTAGGAATGACTTCTTGAGTGCAGCAGAGGAACTTTGCTCACGTATTTCACATTAAACTTTTCCTACAGTTACCATTGAATATGAGAAGTGGTTGATTAAATGATTATCGGTAAAATGATAGCTGAAATCCATCAAATATTTGTGTGTGTGATATTAATAACAACCTTAATTCATTTAAAAATTAATAATCCAATTGAAGTTGAAAATTCTCAGCCAAAGTTCTCATTTTCATTCATTCAAGAATCAGAAAAAATACAGATAGAACAAAAAATTCGCATTCAAAATACACGCCAACAGCTGATTGGGATGGCTGCAAGATGGCTGAACCGACAAGCGCGCGACCTAGTGGGAAGAATTGTACCTAAGTTCGTTTCATCCAGCTACGTAAACAGGATTCAGAAATTTAGACTTTTGCTCAAATTACCGAGAAAAATGCTCAAAGTAAACTGAAAAATAACATAGACAACAGAGAATATTTATTGTAGAATTGTTATGTTTTTTATTATTCCTATTCATATGAATATCGGACGGTATTCATTTAACCTCAAAATTCGAATTTTATAACTTATATTTGATACTTTTCTCATTTCTTGCAGTTGAAATGATAATTATCAATAGAAAAGAACTATTATTTATTATTAAATGATGAGAATTCGTAAATGATGATCATTTAATTATGATTTAGATGAACATTATTCTTGTTTTGGATTTCTATATTGGGATTTTATCATAAATGTAGGGTAGCAATTGAAATGATTCTTATCTAAATCTAACCACTGTCATTGTTACCAACTGAATTTTCGTTTTCGTGCACTAATCCTTCATATAACCCACCAACTATTTTGTGTTGTCATGTTGCAAATCTGGAGTACGCAAAGTAATACTTTCCGCACTAGAGCAGAAAAGTAATTCTTTGCGTTCTGTAATCAGTGCAGGAATGGTCACTTTTCAAGGTAACTGTAGAAAATAGTATATTTCGCACCTAGAGCAGAAAATGAGATTTTTCCGGCTCGAAATCGGTTTTCAAGTCTGAGGCCGTAGGCCGAGGACTAGACAAGATTGAGAGCTGGAAAAACATTTGAATATTGGAAGCAATATTTGATATGAGTTGGAAGCATCTTTTGAATAATTTTTTATTGATAGCTAGCAGGTAACTTGAACTCCGCAAGGCTTCAATAAGAAACTGGACAAACTAGACCTAATGAGATCTTGAAGAATTTGAAATAGGCCTATGACGATGTTCGGTAAATTGAAATTCTAGATGCATAATTTCAAGTTGATCAGTCCAGTAGTTGAGACGTGATGATGTGTCATTCGTGAATCTCCCATCCCGTACGTGTACGGGAAAGCCAGTTCTTTTCTTTACCATATAGACTAGCGAGAGATCAAAGAATCACGCGAGAAAACAAACATCGTAACATGAAAAAAAGAAAAAAAGAGATACACAAATTGACAAAGGAAACGATAAATCTATGAAGTAGATGTATTTTTTTGGAAAATAATAGAGAATGGGCAAAAGTTGATAGAGCAGTATAGGTTGACGTTTTAAAACTTCATGGCAAGAGATAGCCACTGTTGATATATTATTGCCATGTATTCATTGAATCAACCAACCTGTGTTCAGGATATTTCTGATTCAAAAAATACATAAAATACAAATACGAAGTGAGTGTGGATACCATTCATTGAATACATGCCAGTATCTACCCATATCTTTGACCAATACATATATAATACATATGTACCTAAAAATGTATCGATTGTGAATTCTATGTTGAATACAGGTTAGTATGAACCTATATATATTCAACAACACATATATGAAAAATTTGTACCTATACTGAGGTCCACGTTATAATGGCAGTATTGGATTAGCAATGTTATTGCTATCCTTGTCTATCATTCAACAAAGCGGATAGCGCTATCTCTTTCTCGCTTTGCTCTGTTGCCAGATCGTATTTTAAAAGTTTAGAATTAAAAAATTAATTAACAAAATATGTCATTTTGAACGAGAATGAACAGTTAATATCACATCCTCAAATAGCTACTTATATTCATAAATGTAATAAATATTAGATCCTGTATCAGTTACCGTCTATAGAAGGCATTGACCAGACAGAGGATCGGCAACGTTGTTCTCCTATCTTTCTCCACTCCCATTATAACGTGGACCTCACTATGGTAAATATATCAAGTGTGAATTCTATTTTGTAGATATACAGGTCAACATACTCCCATATCTCCAGGCAACACATATATTATATACAAGTGCCATGTTTTATCATGTATGTATATTTCTTCATTCGACAGGGCAGCTAAGATATCTCCACTGGTCTGGTATATTTCGCAGGATAGATTTCGGCAATATATAAATCACACCCCGGCACACAAATTATTGAGAGGGAACGTGCCTGATAAGATAGGCTGGCTCAGTTACCTGCGAACAGTCATTCTTGGCTCAAATATATCACTCTTCTTGTCATTTTTTACCTTTTGCTACATACATATTTCCCTCTTTACCCCCTCTTTTCTCGGTTCACCGTTTGATTTTGTACTTTTCATCATTTTCCATAACGTTGTGTCTCCTGTTTTCTTTTTCTCCCTCTTTTATTGAATTCATAATTTTTTTTGTCTTTTACTTCTCTGTTCTCTTTCTTCCATTTTCTGAAGTTTCAATTTTCTCCTCGAAATTGATTAAAGTGTTTATTGTAGTGGATTTCCCTATGTTCGACCTGCCGCTTCTCTTCGCATTTTTGTTCTTTTTCCAACGCTGTATCTTTCTGTTGTTCTCCTCCCTCTTTTAGTGGAATTCATCATTTTATTGTCATCTACTTCTTAATCCTTCATCCAAACTTGAATTCGCATACAAAAGTGACAGTGAACAATGAAAATTCAATTCTCATACTATTTGTCAATGGCATAATATGTTTAATAAAATATCACTCTTTTTCCCTTTTGCTCCATACATATTTCCCTCCTTCTTTCCTCCCTCTTTTATTGGGATTCATCATTTTATTGTCATCTACTTCTTAATCCTCCATTCAAACTACCATCTTGAATTCGCACACAAAAGTGACAGTGAACAATGAAAATTTAATTCTCATACTATTTGTCAATGGCATAATATGTTTAATAAAACATCACTCTTTTTCCCTTTCGCTCCATACATATTTCCCTCCTTCTTTCCCTTTCTTCTCGTTTCTCCCTACGTTCGGCCTACTTTTTGACTTTGTACTTGCTTGTCAGTCTTATTTATATTAGTCAAGGATTGGATTAAAGGTTATTTTTCACATGAAAGGATACTCTGCTTTTGCATTACCATATCTACACTATAGCTCTGAATAGGTAGGCTAATTATTCATCTTCTAAAGTCTTCTTATTCCATGCACTTTGAGCAGCTGGATAGCTTTCACGCTCACAACATGTTGATGAAGTCTTCCCTCATGGTTTTCTGCAAATCTTTGGATAACAAAGTGAGAAATATAACCTACTGTTACACCTTCATCGCTTAATATTGTACAATATCCATACATTTTATATAAATATAAATAGTTTTTCTCTATTCGACAGGGCAGCTAAGATATCTCTGCTGGTCTGGTATATTTCACAGGATAGATAAATGCATTATTTTAATAAAATCTGATTCAATTAGTCTTATATTTCTCAAATAAATTGATATTCAAATGATATCAATGATTAATTATCAAAATGAATAACTCAAATTTGAATTCTAATATCATCACATCATTGTTAAAATGGTGATTATTGACAAAATGGCGTCTGTGGGATGACGAAACAGCTCCAGCCAATGAGAGTGCGTCGTGGGCGTGGCTTGCAGTAACCAACTGAGTGTACTGGCACGTGATTGGTCGACAGTGTGTGCCTTGGAAATTTGAAAACTTGGAAATTGAGAACTGAACTCAATTATTGTTCCAATATCCATATTGAAGATGCATTACAAGCCTATAACTATCCTTAGTGAATCAAGATTCGATATGCAGAGTTCTAAGTTAATTAGTCGAGAATAAACTATGCAAAATTTAAAGTCAATCAGTTGAATAGTTCAGACATCATTCATGAGTTTCCTATCCCCTTCTAGTATAAGCCGACTCTTTCCTTTATTATATTATGGATCATATTATGGATGTGGCCCTATAAAATTGTTGAGAGAGGAAAGAGAAGCCAGAGAGAAAGAGAGAGAGAGAGAGTCAGTGTAAGATTGATTGATTGAGTACTTTATTTATGTAGATTACAATATATACTGGCTTATACACTTATATACAATAGCTTACAATACAGCAAAATTATAGATTGATTTACAAAATATTAATTAAGAAAATAATTATTGAGCTGTATATAATATGAAAAAAAACAATTTGTGATAACTATGGAATGTTGAAATAGATAATTGACCGAGCGAAGTGAGGTCTAAGATCCAAGTCGACGGTTTGGCATTTCTCTTAATGTTTAAATGTTTTAATTTTTGAATGTTTGAATATTTAAATGTTTGTATGTTTATACGTTGCGCATTTACGGCGAAACGCGGTAATAGATTTTCATGAAATTTGACAGGTAGACCTATGTTCCTTTTTTTTATTGCGCGTCGACGTATATACAAGGTTTTTGGAAATCTTGCATTTCAAGGATAATATAAAAGGAAAAAGGAGCCTCCTTCATACGCCAATATTAGAGTAGAAATCAGACTATAGAATTATTCATCATAAACCAGCTGACAAGTGATTACACAGATGTGTGGAGAAGCCAGTCTATTCCCATAAGGTCTATAGTTTCAATCAGGTACTTGTGGATGAGAATACTGCGTGAGGTCTACTGTTCACAGAACTAGTAGTATTGTTATGCATCTACATAAATTGGCGGAGCTTTGGACATATTATCAATATCCATTCTTCGGAAAGAATATTCGAAGTATTCTTCCCACTAACTCTCTTCCAAAACTGTTTATTCAAAAATGAAAATATTGTAAAAGTTTTGATTAATATGAAGATTTAAGAGGGAAACAACAGAAAATTAATAAAGTAAAATGATTTTATAAGTAAGTAAAGATCATATCATTAATTATTAAAATGGAGTAGACTGAAAGTAGATCAGGGTAATCAACTTTCAGTAATATACAGCAGTATGCAGTGGATAATTAAAATAACATGAGTTTATATATATATATATATATATATATATATATATATATATATATATATATATATATATATATATATATATATATAATATATATATATATATTATATATATATATATATATATATATATAATTCATTCTATAACAGCTTAAACGGTTTTTATTTGTGGGATGGGTGGGGGATGGTAGTCATGTGATCGTTCTAGGGCCGGACAGTTTCATTCATTTGTCCAAAAGATGTTTTTTTGAAGTCAGGATGAAGCTCGCTCGTCTCTCGATGGACCTGATAGAAACAGGAAGTGCATTCCATGCACGACAGGCACTGACTAAGAAGGATTTTGTGAAAATAGTAGTTCGATGATTGAGTATCCTTAAAGTAATTTCTCCGGTTCTAGTATGTGAAGCATCTATCCTCCTACCTTCAGAGACAAATTTGAAATCATCTTTAAAATAGTTCGGATTACCGTTTCAGATTAGATTAGATGAGTGTTAAGAGAGATAAAATCAGAGAGGGAAATCCTGACGTTAAGTAGGTGTAGTAGATAAACGACTTCAGCAAAGCGGTACGCAAGATTCGGGTAGCAGGTCCAATTTCATGGCAGACGGAGTTCATGTTCATGAATGTTAGTTGGACCACTCAGACAACCGCAATTCTTATTCAAAGGACATGCGTCGCAGGACAAAGGACCTGTGTCTTCACTTTAGACAGGATGTGGCTCAAGGACATGCTCCAGGTGTCTTAGAAACTATCCTGCAGGAGTTAAGATGAGATATGCTTCTTCAGGTGTCCTCAAGAACTTCAGAGCTCTCTTATATCTCTAGAAACAGGAGTATTCTGTTACGAAATCTCATACTATTATGAGATGCTACTATTATCATGGTTCATGAAAATTAGGTCAGATTGGAAAAAAAGTCCAAAAGAACATAATTTGTTGAATATAGATGGGAATTAAATGGAAGTTGCATTTGTTGAAATGCTAATTGATGAATAATAATTGTTATTAAACGAAAATCCCAATTAAATGCTGTAAATCACCCCGAAGACTTCTGCTACTGCAGATATTGACAACAGGGTAAACAGCTAGATGGAAATTCGATGAGCGCTACTATACAAAAATTATTTGTCAGCCCGAGAATCGAACCCAGTACCTCCTAATTGCTGGTCAGGAAAGCTCACCCTTACAACAAACTGACAATCTATGGATAGCAGCGCTCATTTTTTTACAAAGCCAGCTAGTCTACAGATGGAATTGAATTGGAGTTTTGGTATTTGTCCAATTGCTGATTAATGAATATTATTAAACGGAAATCACAATTAAATGCTGTGAATCATACCAAAGAATTCTGCTACTGCAGATATTGACTACAGGGTAAACAATTAGATGGAAATTCCACCTAGCATGGTTGCACTATTATCATGGTTCATGAAAATTGAGTCAGATTGGGAAATTAGTCCGAGAGAACACGTTTATTGAATAAGTATTCAATAAACGTGTTCTCTCGGACTAATTTCCCAATCTGACTCAATTTTCATGAACCATGATAATAGTGCAACCATGCTAGGTGGAATTTCCATCTAATTGTTTACCCTGTAGTCAATATCTGCAGTAGCAGAATTCTTTGGTATGATTCATAGCATTTAATTGTGATTTCCGTTTAATAATATTCATTAATCAGCAATTGGACAAATACCAAAACTCCAATTCAATTCCATCTGTAGACTAGCTGGCTTTGTAAAAAAATGAGCGCTGCTATCCATAGATTGTCAGTTTGTTGTAAGGGTGAGCTTTCCTGACCAGCAATTAGGAGGTACTGGGTTCGATTCTCGGGCTGACAAATAATTTTTGTATAGTAGCGCTCATCGAATTTCCATCTAGCTGTTTACCCTGTTGTCAATATCTGCAGTAGCAGAAGTCTTCGGGGTGATTTACAGCATTTAATTGGGATTTTCGTTTAATAACAATTATTATTCATCAATTAGCATTTCAACGAATGCAACTTCCATTTAATTCCCATCTATATTCAACAAATTATGTTCTTTTGGACTTTTTTTTCCAATCTGACCTAATTTTCATGAACCATGATAATAGTAGCATCTCATAATAGTATGAGATTTCGTAACAGAATACTCCTGTTTCTAGAGATATAAGAGAGCTCTGAAGTTCTTGAGGACACCTGAAGAAGCATATCTCATCTTAACTCCTGCAGGATAGTTTCTAAGACACCTGGAGCATGTCCTTGAGCCACATCCTGTCTAGAGTGAAGACACAGGTCCTTTGTCCTGCGACGCATGTCCTTTGAATAAGAATTGCGGTTGTCTGAGTGGTCCAACTAACATTCATGAACATGAACTCCGTCTGCCATGAAATTGGACCTGCTACCCGAATCTTGTGCACCGCTTTGCTGAAGTCGTTTATCTACAACACCTACTTAACGTCAGGATTTCTCTCTCTGATTCTATCTCTCTTAAGTTGATTATCCTGATTTACTTTCAGCCTACTCCATTTTAATAATTAATGATTTAATCTTACTTACTTATATAATTATTTTACTTTATTAATTTTCTGTTTTTTAAAAAACAGAAAATTAATAAAGTAAAATAATTATATAAGTAAGTAAGATTAAATCATTAATTATTAAAATGGAGTAGGCTGAAAGTAATCAGGATAATCAACTTAAGAGAGATAGAATCAGAGAGAGAAATCCTGACGTTAAGTAGGTGTTGTAGATAAACGACTTCAGCAAAGCGGTGCACAAGATTCGGGTAGCAGGTCCAATTTCATGGCAGACGGAGTTCATGTTCATGAATGTTAGTTGGACCACTCAGACAACCGCAATTCTTATTCAAAGGACATGCGTCGCAGGACAAAGGACTGTGTCTTCACTCTAGACAGGATGTGGCTCAAGGACATGCTCCAGTGTCTTAGAAACTATCCTGCAGGAGTTAAGATGAGATATGCTTCTTCAGGTGTCCTCAAGAACTTCAGAGCTCTCTTATATATATAGATGGCGAACTAATATGGTATTTTTGAAAGGAGGAACTTTGAAAACCAATTATAACTTTTCTATTTTTATATTTTATTTTAGGACTATCAGGTGACCCGTGCTCCTCAAAGGTCCAATTGAAAACTTGTCGTACTGAAATCTTGAAGAATTGGATATTGGCCTATATAATAACCATCTTCGGAAAATTGACAAGCTATTAGCAAATTTTGTAGTTGATCAGTCGAGTAGTTCAGGAGTAGTGATGATGGGTCATCTATGAATTTCCTATCCCGTACGTGTAAAAGCCAAATCTCTTTTCCACTATACTATAGATGACAAACTAATATGGGAGAAACTTCGAAAGCCGATAATAATCTTGTATTCTTAACTAGAGCTTTATATTTTTAATACTTTATATCACGTGTAAATGGATCTTCAAAGCCTTCTTAGTAAAAAGTTTTCTTAGTTAAAATTATTTTCTTCATTAAATCATGGATGGCAGATAATCTGTGCTCCTCAAAGGTCTGATTGAGAACTTGATAAACTGAGAACCTGACCTACTGGAATCTTGAAGAGTTTAAGATAGGCTATAATCATCCTCGTTAAATTAAGAATCTATATGCGAAATTGAAAGTTAATCAGTTGAGTAGTTCAGACTTAATGATACGTAATTCGCCAATCTCCTATCCCGTACGTGTATAAGCCAATCCTCTCGAAAATATATTACTAGCTGGTAATCTGTGCTTCACAAGAGTCTAATTAGGAACTTGACAAACTGAAAACTTGTCCTGAAGTCTTGAAGAACTTGAATCAGTCCTATAACCATCTTCAGTGAATTAAGAATTTATTTAAAAATTTCAAGTTAATCAGTTAAAATAAATAAATAAGTAAATGAATATAATTTTTCGCCCCACTTGGATGTAATGAGCTGGTTTTCGTGCGTCATATGGAGGCCGAAAATGATTGTTTTCTGACCAGGCCGGTGAAAGTTTTACGGCCCTAGGGCTGTAAAATAACCTTGAAGTCAGCTGATTCTGATTTTATGTGAACGTGTTTACTAAATGGTTTATGAAACGGAATCAGTCTATGCTTTGTAACATATTGTAATTTGGATAGATAAATAAAAATCCCTAGCTGAAATATTTATAGGTCTAAGTGGATTAATTGGCTAATATCGCCAAAGAGATAACATAAAGATTAGATAATATCAGACGTCCTGGCTAAACTGTACAACAGCCTAAGAGGAATTGAAATAATTTTTTGCTAATATATATTATTATATAAAATATTGAAAATTGAGGTTAGGCATAAACATTTAGTGATCGGCGACCTAACGATCGACCGAGCCATACAACGTAGAATCTGACCAAACACCTTGGCAGAAATTTATTGTGGCAAAACGGTATGCAATTTGAGGAACTAAAGGTCTCACGTGGCTAATTATTATGATGTATGAAATAAATAATAACATATAAAAAATTACTTAGCATGTAGAGAGTATATTTAAAAACCCAATAAAAATAATTAAATGTATTAAAGGAAGTAGGAGGTTACCAGGCGCATGAATACTGTAATGATTTGCATGCACCAATCAAATAATGGCAATTGATAGGCGGCAATAGTGAGCCGATTCAAAAATATTTGTATATATTTCTACAAATAAATGGAGTTTATGAAAAAATTGTTGTATAGTCTATGTTTTGGATATGGCCCGAAGGCAAAGAAATTATATATTATATATATATATAATATATATATATATAATATATATATATATATATATATATATATATATATATATATATATATAACATAAGTAATAGTTTAATATTTTGGCACGGTCTATTTGAGCCTTGAATGGCGGAGGACTGGGATATTCAAATTTCATGCAAATTTGAAAATCGGAAATGAGAATTGTAAAATTGAGAAATGAGAACGACACTCGCCTGCCAAATGCCACCATGAGAGGTCACTAAAAATTATAGAGCGTAATACCTTGCTATATCTTGTAATAATTTAAAGTTAAATTGAATTACTAAATTTCTTATAAGACTTTGTGATGCTCTTATAAATCAAAAGTCATTTTCATTTTTAAATAATTTTGTAACCCCTTGGAAGAGACGACTCCGGCTACAATAATCCAGGACCACCAGGAGTTGGATCGACATCAGCAGCTCATAAGAAAATTTCGACACGTGAGTGAAAAATATTGAAATAGTGATAGGGCGCCCTCAGTGCTTCGAAATTAAATAAGAATCAAAGCTAGCTCGTCGAAAGGGGTTTCTTGTGAATTGGGAATTTGGTAAAAAATTCTTGCGCAAGTAAATGAAGTATTAAAGGTATTTTATTGGGAAGTAACGAGTCATTACATATCGGAAGTTCTATAAATCAAAGAAGTATAAAATCTAGGCTGTTAATACACATTCATATGATCTTTAATTCCTGCAATATAATTTGCGATAGTTTGTTGTAGCTCTGATTCACTAGATGAATTGCTCTATTTATTCCATCAGGTGCCGAATCTCGTACCCTGAGATAAAATATTTATTCATTACAAAGAAATCTATTAGATACCATAGAATTTAATACATATATTTGGATTATTGGTTGTCAATTTATCAAGCTGATTTTAAGAAATCTATTTCAAATGGAATTGTCCAAGTCGACAAGTATTAGCAAGCTGATATCGCAGCCACATGCAAATGGATGCATATGATCATAAAAATGAAAGCACATGGTAACGTTTAGTGCTGTAGAATTTAGAGAATGGTATTTAGCCTGTAATATTTTATTGATTTCGATTATTGTTCTATTTTTATATTATATATTTTTTATCGCTCTATATATTTTTTGCTCTGATTTATTTTTTTGCAATATTTGTTAATATATGTATCAAATTGTTTATGGTGTGCGATTTATTTTTTATTCCTCAATACTATGGGATAAGTACCATATATATATATTTTTTGATGAATTATCAGAATTATAGTGGAAGCTCATATCTGGGCCTATAAAGATTTTTATGAGACTGTATCCTATGAAAAACCACGACCTAATTTTTATAATTATTAAAATATTTCATGCTCTACCGACTGATGCCAAGTAGGAGGCTAATCGTTATTTAAATATAAAAAAAAAAACGTGACAGCTCCTAGAATTGAATAAGTATTCTGCAATAAGATACTATCATTTTATTTGGATGAATAAAATACAAATAAGATATATGTTACAAACTATTCAAATTCGATTTTCAGAGTAGGATAGAACTTCTAACCTAAACTTCCGAAGTCGACAACAAACATTGTTGACGTTGACATTCAGATTGGCCAAATTTCAAGTGTGCTAAAATGGCTGATCAAAAAAACTTTTCATTATTTGTGTTTATTATTCAAGAATCGGAACATTTATAATAATACAGTATCATCTTATTGTCATTTGGAAGAATGAAATGTATAAACTCAACCTCTTACATAATTGAACATAATCTTTTAGGTTATTTAGACAAATCAGAATAAAAAATCAAAGTACTTGGACAATTTCCTGATATTCAGATTACCTCCGATTTGCTAGAGCTATGACCTTCCTGTTTTGCTTTCGGAAGTGCCTAATAAACAATTATTCTCATATTTATATTGTTTATTTTTCTGTGTGGCGAAAAATAACGTTCTCACCATGGGCAAAAATGTTTTTTCGCCCCACTTGGATGTAATGAGCTGGTTTACGTGCGTCATATGGAGGCCGAAAGTGATTGTTTTCTGACCAGGCCGGTAAAATTTTTACGGCCCTAGGGCTGTAAAATAACCTTGAAGTCAGCTGATTCTGATTTGATGTGAACGTGTTTACAAAATAGTTTATGAAACGGAATCAGTTTATGCTTCTAGAATTGAATAAAGTTTTTGCAATAAGATACTATCATTTTATTTGGATGAATGAAATACAAATGAGATATTATAAACTATTCAAATTCAATTTTCAGAGTATAATAGAATCTAACCTCAAACCTCCTAGTAAAGCGTTTATCACGGAACATGGTGGATAAACGGTATCATTTTATGCTTCTAGAATTCAATAAAGTATTCTGTAATAATATACTATCATTTTATTTAAATGAATAAAATACAGATAAGATTATAAACTATTCAAATAATTCGATTTTCATAGAAGGATAGAACTTCTAACCTAAACTCCCATTGACATTCAGATCACATCGGATTGGCCGAATTTCAAGTGTGCCAAAACAGCTGATCAAAAACTTTTTCAAGTGTGATAAACAGCTGATCAAAAACTTTTTCAAGTGTGATAAACAGCTGATCAAAAACTTTTCATTATTTGTGTTTATCATTCAATAATTAAAACATTTATAATAATATCATCTTATTGTCATTTGGAAGAATAAAAAGTATAAACTCAACCTCTTACATAATTGAACATAATATTTTAGGTTATTTAGACAAATCAGAATAAAAAATAAAATACTTGGACAATTCTTGATATTCAGATTTGCTAGAGCTATGACCTTCCACTTTTGCTTTCGGAAGTGCTTATAATAGACAATGAGAATAATATAATTATTCTCATATATATATTGTTTATTTTTCTGTGTGGCGAAAAATTACGTTCTCACCATGGGCAAAAATGTTTTTCCAGCTCTCAATCTTTTCTAGTCCTCGGCCTACGGCCTCGGACTTGAAAACCGATTTCGAGCCAGAAAAGTTTCATTTTCGGCCCTAGGTGCGAAATATACTATTCCGGCTCTCAATCTTTTCTAGTCCTCGGCCTACGGCCTCGGACTGCTGGAGAGAAGAAAAAGGATAGGAAGAAGAAGAAGCAGAAGAAGCAGCAGAAGAAGAAGAAGAAGAAGAAGAAGAAGAAGAAGAAGAAGAAGAAGAAGAAGAAGAAGAAGAAGAAGAAGAAGGAGAAGAAGAAAAGAAGAAGAAGAAGAAGAAGAAGAAGAAGAAGAAGAAGAAGAAGAAGGAGAAGAAGGAGGAGAAGGAGAAGAAGAAAAGGAAGAAGAAGAAGAAGAAGAAGAAGGAGGAGAAGGAGAAGAAGAAGAAGAAGGAGAAGAAGAGGGAAAATTGGAAAAACAAGTGAAAGAAACGTCAATGTCAGGAGCCGGAAATTAAATGTCCTACACTGCACCTGTACTCCCTCATATTGACAGTACTATATCAACATTTTTCCACTCTCTACACTCTTTCTCTCTCTTGTTTTCATATGTTCTAATCCACTTCTTTTTCCCTCTCTTATTCTACATTCTCATTCAAATCCTGTTCATTCGTCAAATCTGAGCAAAAAAGGTCCCTATTCAATCCTGTCACCTTGCCTTCTAGTATTGATTTACTCCAAATTTTCAATACTTTTTCATTCGGAAATTGAAATTTATTTCCAAATAATTTCTCAAAAATAAATAATCAGACTCGGTGATAATGTTGAATATCAGAATGTTGAATATAGTTGAATATAATGTTGAATATGGAGATAATGTTGTACATCACCATAATTTGAATACATAGGCCCGGTTGCACAAAAGCCGGTTAAATCTATATTGTGATTAATTTCACGAGAATTTATCAAAGAAGACTTTTAAAAAGAAGTCTCACAAAAGCTGGTATATTTTTAAACGTGACCCATTTCACGAGAAGCAATTGGAGAAGGCTTTTTGTAAAGAAGGTTTCTCTAATTGGTTCCAGTGAAGTTAATCACGGTTTAAGTTCAACTGGCTTCTGTACAACCAGCACATATAATGACAAACTATCATTTCACAGAATCCCTTGATATTTTGCTACAATTTGTTTGCTATATCTACTCCATTACCATTTTCGGGTATCATTCTACAGAGATTTCAACTGGGAGTTTCTAACTGCACATCCAACAGATCATTCAAGCTGTAACACCCGGCGTGACCATATGATCACAGGCTATAAGGAAAACTGCTTGGAATGGATATATTTTCATAATTTTTCCATGGTATAACTTAGTTTTGAATTCCGGTATGGTATATCAATGGTGCATTAGGATGTGAAACCAATAATCAATACAGGTTATTGATTGTACAATAATGATATTATTTATTTATCGAATAAAAAAATTATACACTCAACACAATTCAAAATGATTGTGAAAGCTTTTTTGTGTAGTTGAGAAGTTGATATTGTTGTGATTATTCATATCAAATATAACTATTTCACAGTTGAGGAGGATGTTGAGTTTCTGTATGTTAATAACAAAGTCAGATCTTAGAATATTCTAGAGGCTTTTGGAATAGCAAGAGTGATTTAGGACAATAAATTATTGTCAGTATAGTTAAAATGATCAGATTCATTTCAACCAATACAAACACTACCAATCTAGTTTTTATCATAACCTTGTCAGCATATTAATAGTGAAATAAAATATAATATAATATATTTGCGATAGTTTTTCTATTTACATATTTGTTTTATTATCTTTCTCTTGGTTTCTTTGGTTTTATTTATACTGCAAGTGAATTTCTGAATTTCGATCATGGCAGGTCTGTTGCTTAAACCGCCATTTTGTGATGTATCTATTATATGCACTGTTGATTGAGAGGAGAGGAGAGAGTGTCTAGGCCAATGGCAGGCGTTCATGTCCTTGACCAATAGCGGTGCTCGCCCACAAGTATGAATTCTGCTATTTTTGTATTTAGTTTTAGTTTATCAGAGATTGACAATGGTGTAACAACCGAAACCGGTCTTTCTACTTTTAATAAAATCTGTGGCTTTGACAATTTCTTAGTATTTTTATTTGATACTTGCTGGCCCGGCGAACTTCGTACCGCCAAAAAGTTAATGCATCTCATGATAAACTTTAGCTGGATGCACACCTGAGGAGGCGCGATGCGGCATTTTGCATCCAGGTGCTTCTTGCTTATTGGTTTTGAATAGCAGATGCTATTATTCATATTATTCCAATTATCAATTTCAATGAATTTTATTCATAATACAGCCTAGATAATTTTCCAACTGCAAAATGAATAATTTACTAGAAATCAATTAATTCTAAACAACAAAGACATCACAATTATTCGAAATAAAAAAGCAATTGAAAACACAAATTTGAAATGAAATTAACAATTTCACTGTGCCACGGTTGACAATTTCAAATTTGTGTTTTCATTATGGAAAAGTACCACAACATCACTCACAACACAACTGTAAGGAAAAAAGCAACGTCTTTAGCGCATGTAAGTCTTTAACCTGATGCCGCACTGCTGGATGGTTACACACAGAACACTAATTTTGTTTTTTAGTCGGGGCGTTTAGAATAAAATACATGAGCGGTTATGGAGCAGCACACACTCTTGTCTACCATCCACCGACGGCTGTTGGATGACGCAATGATTATAACAGCTGATTTTTATTTCTGTGTGTGACCAGCTCACAAATCTTCTCCCTTAAGGATCACATGTCAACTTTGAAGGACCGTAGAAAAGAGTCCTGAAGTCGGATTATGAATTTGATAGGCCATAAACCTGGTCCTGAGCATAACGAACACAACTAAACAAAATTCGGTGTACACATAAAAAAGTTATTGATCGTCGAAGTTTAAGGTTCGATTTTCATTTATTTAGAAGATTGTGGAAGGACCTACAGGCACATCCCAAAACTGTTTCTTCCTCGAGTTCATATACTAGTCCAAAAAAATAGTAGGTCAAGTTTAATTCATTTTCTTATATCCAAGTTAATCACCAACATTGTCCTAAAATGAACATTAATCTATTCATTCTATTGAGCCTTCCTATTCTATTCTTATTCCCGTCCATACTTTTTACTTCCCCTTATTTATATTTTTTCTTTATAACTTTCAGTGAAATTGATAAGCCCTTAATTATCAGTGAAAAGGTTTGACATACGAGGAACGAAGGTTACATGAAGGGTCGATGAAGATAGATAAAAGACTCTTTTCATCCAACCTTTGGCCTCAGTTTCAGTTTCAGAAAGCGAAAATTTGAAAGAGAAACCTTGAAAGAAGGGTGCTTATAATTGGCCTCCGATCAAAGAGAATGTCCATCACACCAGTCTTTACTCTAAATCTGTATCTGATAGATTGCACCCTCAGTTTTCTCTGCATCTTCCTCTCTCTTACACTCACCTTTATCCCACTTTCTTTCTCTTACACCCTCAGTTTTTGTTCTACTTTGATTGGTTAATCCTACTCTTCTCAAAAATATGGTGGCATCATCGAAAGTCTTACATAGAAGACCTCTTCTAGAAACAGAAGAATCGAATTGAATGGCTGCTTTTATTTTTAACCTGGGCGAGCGAAGTACAAGACGTATGGAAAGATAGAGGCAGATGGCGTGTTGATTGCTGTAAAGACCCGCGTATAAGGTATAAGGTGAGGTGATGCGGGCGAAGTTAGGGCGCAGCCGGCCCTCTCTTACACTGAAACCTCCAAGACGTAGAGAAAAGATAGGATGAGAAGATATCCCACGACCTATACCGTTTATGTTCCACATGTCAATTCGTTTTTTGATAACTCAAGCCCATTACTGTCGACTACTGTCTATTATTACGGTTTTGGCTGGGTGAGAGGGTGAGATCGGCACAGTATGAGGGACTACCAGCGTTACACAGCTTCACGAAAAAGAACTTCTGGGACTATTTGCTTGTGTTGACAAAGGAATTTGGAACATGAAATCCCTCTACCAAGGGATGTCATCTTATGCTATCTTTTCTCTATGCAGAAGATAGATGGTCAATTTTCTTTTTCAAAATCATATAAATTTTATATCGATGTATCTTTATACATTGACGAAATGAACTTTTTTTGAAATTGGATTTTATTCACAATATTATCTTCAAATGTAAGTGGTTACTGGAAAACTAATTTCCAATAAGGGTTGAGCTGGGCACACCTCTCACTCCATGATAAATTGTGGCCAAAAAATATCATTTTCCAATCAATATATCTCTTTACTGTCAATGGATAATCATGAGTTTATATGGAGCTGATCAAACGTGATATAGTGAGTTCCACGTTATTATGACACTGGAGAAAGATAAAAGGACAACGTTACCGATCCTCCGTCTTCTCAATGTCTTCTATAGACGGTAGCTGATACAGGTTCATTGATGTAATATTAACTGTTCATTCTCTGGTAAAATAATCAATTATATATTTTTATCGAGCAAAAGACTATATTTTTCAATAATTCCATAATGGATTTTCATAATTTGTTTATTAATAAGAAGACGATCTGGCAACAGAACAAAGCGAGAAAGAGATAGCGCTATCCGCTTTGTTGAATGATAGACAAGGATAGCAATACCATTGCTAATTAAACACTTCCATTATAACGTGGACCTGACTATAGATACTGTTGAATATGAATACACCTTATTCCAAAATTAATACTCCCCTTGCCCTATTATCATAGGAAAGGAAAGTATTGCTTTCCAAAAAAATTAAGGTACCCTAAATTCAAGTTTTCTATACGTTTCAAGGTACCCTGAGTCCAAAAACATGATTTTTTTGTGTTTGTCTGTGTGTGTGTGTGTATGTGTGTGTGTGTCTGTGAACACGATAACTCCATTCCTAATTAACCGATTGACTTGAAATTTTGAACTTAAGGTCCTTATACCATGAGGATCCGACAATAAGAAACTCAATAAAATTCAATTCAAAAAGGCGGATAAAATGGTGGATAATGACTAAAAAACATGTTTTTCACGGTTTTCTCGAAAACGGCTCTGACGATTTTCTTCAAATTTATACCATGGATAAATACCATGGATTCATAAGCCCTATCAACTGACATGAGTCTCATTTCTGGGAAAATTGCAGGAGCTCCGTAATATTCTTGAGAAAAATGGCGGATAAGCACTAAAAAACCATGTTTTCACGGTTTTCTCGAAAACGGCTCTGACGATTTTCTTCAAATTTATACCATGGATAGCTATTCATAAGCCCTATCAACAGACATGAGTCTCATTTCTGGAAAAAATGCATGATCTCCGTAATATTCTTGAGAAAAATGGCGTATAATTAATTACTAAAAAACCATGTTTTCACAGTTTTCTCGAAAACGGCTCTGACGATTTTCTTCAAATTTATACCATAAGCCCTATCAACTGACATGAGTCTCATTTCTGGAAAAATCGCATGATCTCCGTAATATTCTTGAGAAAAATGGCGGATAATGACTAAAAAAACATGTTTTTCACGATTTTCTCAGAAATAACTTGACCGATTTTTTTCAAATTCATACCCTGTATAGTTATATATCATTTCTATTTACTATCATGACTCTCCTCCCTGAGAAACTAACAGGGGGTCCACCCCATCCTTGAGAAATTTACTTTGTAACCTCCTTCTCGTACTCGAGGTAGATGGGTAGAGCAGTTTATTCAAAATAACACACTTCAATATTTCATTTGTAGAACAGCTGTTTTGACAACTTTCAAAAAATCCTCAAATTTCATAATTCAAACAAAGGAAAATGTACTCTGAAAACAATAACAATAGTATAATCGTAGCTTTAATAAAATTATTTAGCCGCCAATCGGCATAATGTTATTCCCCTAGATCATCCTCGTTTAAGAATGAGGCTTATAGATCAATGAGCAAGAAAAGTTGTGTGAGTGTACCACACCAGATTTTATTAAAGATTATTCTAGCACATTTATAATTATTTTGGAATATTACATAGCACACAAGACTTGAAGTAGACCCCTCACTATGCTGACAATAAAACAGAAATAAAACTTCTGAAAGCATTACTTGAAAAGATCACTCAGTTTGTGTGACTTGAAAGTGCGGTGATTTGTGTCTTGTTTAATGTTGATGACATGAAAACAAACATTAACTAGAATTGCTAAGTTTTATTCCCAAGAGAGAATAATTGAATGAAGAAAGAAGAGAGAAGAATGTAAGTATGGATAGAAACAGTATACGATCATAGACAAAGAAGAAGATGAACGAAAAGAGGTAGAAGAAGTAAGAGAAGATGAATGAGAAGAACACATGATAATGATAAAGATGGAGGAAGAAGAAGAAGAAGAAAGTGAGGAGGTGGTAAAGAAGAAGGTGCTCTTCTTCTTAAAGAAGGGTTTCTCTCCTCTGTTCCTTCTTCATCTTCTTCTTCTTCTTCTTCTTCTTCTTCTTTTTCTTCTTCTTCTTCTTTTTCTTCTTCTTCTTCTTCTTCTTCTTATTTTCCTCCTTCTTCTTCCTCTCCATCTTTTCCATATTCTTTCTTCTTCTTCTTATTTTTCTCCTTCTTCTTCCTCTCCATCTTTTCCATATTCTTTCTTCTTCTTCTTCTTCTTCTTCTTCTTCTTCTTCTTCTTCTTATTCTCCTTCTTCTTCTCCTTCTTCTGTCTTCTCCTTCTTCTCCTGTCTTTCTCTCCTTGTTCTTCTCCTGGTTCTCGTTCTTGTTCTTGTTTTCCTTGTTGTTGTTGTTCTTCTTCTTCTGCTTTTTTTGCCTTCTTCTTTTTCTTTTCCTTCTTCTCCTTGTTCTTCTTCTTCTTCTTCTCCTTCTCCTGCTGCCTTCTTCTGCCTCCTTCTTCTCCTTCTCCATCATCTTCTTCCTATCCTCCTTCTCCTCCTTCTTCTTCTTTTTCTTCTTTTTTTTCTTCTTCTTCTCTTCCTCCTGTCTTCTTCTTCTTCTTCTTCTTCTTCTTTTTCTTTTTCTTCTTCTTTTTCTTCTTCTTCCTCTCCTCCTTCTTCCTCTTCTTCCTCTTATTCTTCTCCTTCTCCTTCTCCCCGATCTTCACCATCATTGTATTCTTCCTCATCATTTGAAAGTGTTTAAGAACGTTATGTGAAAGAGGTACAAAAAAGATGGGATTAGTATGAAAATGGGTATGGCAAGACAAGAGAAGGATAGAAATACGAGGGAAAGGAATGCTAGAAAGGAGTAGAGAGGAATGAAGGAAAGAGGAACATACATCAATGAAGACTTCAAAAATATAAACGAATTTACAGTTGGCTTGGTTTATGAGCCACTCGGCAGGGATTCTTTAAAGCAGTAATCTGCCATGAAACAACTTATTATCTGCTTTAATTGAGCGATTAAATGTCGTTTGGCCTTCTTACAAAAAATTTAGCTGACTCTTCAAATGATGTAAACACAATTAAGAATAGAACCGCTAGCCTCGACTTGGATGCGATATTTCTACCAGGATAATTGTCAGTTTGATAAAGTGTGCATTTGATATCATGTTTCTATCCAAATTTGGGAAAGAATCAGTTTTGGGCTTTAAACCTGTTGTTCTTTTCTCAATCATTCATAGTTGAGAATGATAACGTATCTATCAATAAAAAATATATAAATGATCATAATGCTTCCATATCATACAAGTATTGTTTTGCCAAGTTTAGAAAATTTGAATATCATGAATGATAATAATTGAATAATTCACTGCTGTTCAGCATAAATAGCCATAGAGAAAATATAGCATGAGAAGATATCCCATGATATAGGTCGTTAATATTCCAAATTTACACGCGAGTTTTAGTTAAGCTGTGCAAAGGCTAAAAATAAACTTATAACAAGTTTATATTCCAAATTTACCGTAAACTCAAGCCAATAATACTATTAGTAATTTTTCGTCAATCTATGTGATGCTCGTAGTCTCTTATACTGTGCCGTTATTACACTCTCATCCCAACAAAACAGTCGTAATAGACAGTAGACGACAGTAATCGGCTCGAGTTAAGGCTGTGCAAAGGCTAAAAATGAACTTTTTACTCGTGATATTTCTAAAGTTTTTTGATTTGTATATCATCAAGCTATCAAAATGGGAAAGTTTTCTTAGGAAAACATTTCTTTTCTGATCATTACTTTTTAAGATATGAGCGCCTAAAGTTTAAATTTTTGGGAAAGAACATTCCAAATTCGGTAAGAGATAAATGCATGAGATTCAGAGGATGGATTCTTCATGGTATTGTTGATCTAGTAGAACAAAAAGTTTCTGGAAATATCAATTTTGAAGATAGTTTGTTATTCAATTTAGTAAAAATAACCGAAAATTAATTTTAGTTGAGTTATTTCTAGTAAATTGGATGACGATCTTGAAAATTGATATTTCCAATTCAACTTTCCAATGTACAATTCTACAAGCATTCTAATTGGCTGATAAGATTACGTCATCGGATAGACTCTATTTTGTTGGGAAATACTGAATTCTTGATTCAATAGGATGTTTTATGAGAACCATAATATCTTCTCTCTACATCTAGAAACCAACAGGTTCATCAAATTCCATGAGTTAAATCACACGAATTGAAATGTATCATGATTAATTTGAAATATATTGCAGCTCCTATGTTTAAAAATCTGGTGTGGCGCACTCACACAATCTTCCTTGCCGTTATGGAAATTTATCACCTGACGCTAGTGTTCCCGCGCATCTCAAGTCCACTATTGAAAGATCCAAGCCATGCCGTTTGGTGACAGGACAATAAGGCTAGAGACACACGAAGTTTGCTATCTCTTCATAGTGAATGATTTAATAGAATCAACAGTTGCCAACAGTTTGTAATTGAAATAATAACATTTTCTCAAATTTCGAGCTTATTTTCAATTTTAGGTGAAAATGTTATTGATAATTAATTGAAGAGATTTTCATGCTTAATCTTTTCCACTTCGAATTTTTTGTTTGAATTGTATCTAAAGCCTGATAATTGAGAATCTAAAATCAAACTTTGCATAGATGGGGCGGAGCTCCTGAAATTATTACAGATATGGGACTAGTGGCAGATCTTAGAGCTTATCAATGACTATTTTAGGTATAAATTTGATCGAAATCGTTTGAGCCGTTTTCGAGAAAATCGCGAAAAACCATGTTTTTGACAACATTTCCACCATTTCATCCGCCATCTTGAATTGCATCAGATCGAAATTGTTCGTGTCGGATCCTTATATTGTAAGGACCTTAAGTTCCAAATTTCAAGTCATTTCGTTGATTGGGAGATGAGATATCGTGTACACAGACGCACATACACTCATACACACACACACACACACATACAGACCAATACCCAAAAACCACTTTTACAGACTCAGGGGACCTTGAAACGTATAGAAATTTGGAAATTGGGGTAACTTAATTTTCTTCGGCAAGCAATACTTCCCTTACCTATGGTAATAGGGCAAGGAAAGTAAAAAGTTGTTTCCACGCAAATTTCAGTGATTCTGGCGGTATTTGATAAATGTTCGGTGATATACAGAGAGTGTTAAATGTGATTAAACGAGCGTCAGCGAGTTCTTACTTTTGACTTACCGGAGGCCCATGTATGTTCGTATGTTCTACAAAAACTCTAGAAGAATTGATCAATCAGCTACAAATTTTAAACATATTCTTCAAACCTTTTTCACAGGAACCTTCGTCCTTTTTCAAGATATAGAAATAACTAACATTGATAGTGCAAAGAAAAAAATTGTATTGATTCATAATTAAGTCAGCTAAAGAATTCATTGCATGCAGTTTTTCTATTCATTCTTAACATCAGCTGGGCTATTTGAGAGCTATCACACAGACAGTCCTTCATGCGCTGACACATGATGTCAGCTGGTTAATATACCACATAATTTACAACATTCACATCAACAAACTAATACGGGTTGGAATATCAATATGCGGTTTTCGCCATTCATTTTCTCTTGGAACTCTGTATCGAAATCATGTAAAACATGACCACCTTCTCATTTGAAATTTAATTTGGATTCATATGAGGGACAAAGATGTTGAATCCACAGAGTAATTTTTGAAGAGTAATTTTTCATTTCAAATACGATCCTCAATGAAACCTACTGTCAAATTATTTTTGTTGGAGAAATATTCAGCTGTTTCCATGATTTTCATCAATTAGTATAATTAAAAGTTGCGGGTTCCAAAGATTACAATACATCAGTTCTTGAGCGAGTTCTCCAACCCAGGGGGTCACTATTTATGGTCCATGAGATCAATATTGATGATGTCAACGAATTGTCAATGTTTCAAATAAGAGATTTTGTTGACCGAGCGAAGTGAGGTCTAAGATTCAAGTCGACGGTTTGGCATTTCTCTTAATGTTCAAATGTTTAAATGTTTGAATAATATTTGAATGTTTAAATGTCTATTATATGTTTATATGTTGCACATTTACGGCGAAACGCGGTAATAGATTTTCATGAAAATTGACAGGTATGTTCCTTTTTAAATTGCGCGTCGACGTATATACAAGGTTTTTGGAAATTTTCCATTTCAAGGTTAATATAAAAGGAAAAAGGAGCCTCCTTCATACGCCAATATTAGAGTGAAAATCAGACTATGGAATATTATTCATCATAAATCAGCTGACAAGTGATTACACAGATGTGTGGAGAAGCCAGTCTATTGCTGTATTTCCATAAGGTCTATAGTTTCAATCAGGTACTTGTGGATGAGAATACTGCGTGAGGTCTACTGTTCACAGAACTACTCGTGATATTGTAACAACGAATTTCGCGTGCTCGTGGCGTATTAGTCTGTGTGTACTTATACAATGATAGAGATAAGAGATCTATACAATATTTATTTATTTATTTATACATTGATAAATACAATATATTTCTCAACTATGAATGATTGGAAAAGGAATAACAGGCCGTTTGCAGAGTGACAGTTTAAACTGAATTTAAATTTAAACTGAATTAAATCCGTATCAAGTATCGTTTGTTATAATGTGTTTCATTTTGAGTTTAAGCCAACAGCTGATTGAATTCAGTTTAAGCTTTGACTGTGCAAACGGCCCTTAAAGTCCAAAACTGTTCCATTTGGATAGAAATTAGGTTATGTTTAAAACTTCATGAGTTTTGTCAAATTTCAGTCCAAAATCAGCAATTCAATTGAGAAAAGAATCTCAAACACATTTCAAAAATAGCAGCTGGTTACAGCTCAATTTCTTCAGCTTTTCTTCAAAGTCAATTACTTTTGATGTCAACGAGTATTGTCAATGTTTTAAAATGAGATTTTGTGATATTGTGATAATGAATTGCACGTGTTTGTGGCGCATTGGTCTGTACGCACCTATACAATGATAGAGAGATAACGGTCGAAAACCAGAAATAGGTTCCTATGAAGCTAGGACATCGCAATCAGGATTAGAGTGATGATGACTGAGCCAAACATAGGAAGTCAGAGTCGGTGCGAGCAGTCGAGTTGAAAAATAACGATGTCATCCCAACATCATTCAATATGGCCGCCCACAGTCATTAAAACCAGCAGAGAGAGAGAGCCAGAAACAGAAATCGACATCATCAAGATTATAATCATCATCATCATTATCAGTGATCAGGTGACTCACAGAACACGGGCTGTTTTCGAGTGCGATATGCTTTTCCGCTTCTCTTACTTTTCCTGCCTTTTTCTTCTTCTTCTTCTTCTTCTTCTTCTTCTTCTTTCTTCTTCTTCTTCTTCTTCTTCTTCTTCTTCTTCTTCTTCTCTTCTTCTTCTTCTTCTTCTTCTTCTTCTTCTTCTTCTTCTTTCTTCTTCTTCTTCTTCTTCTTCTTCTTCTTTTCCTTCTTCTTCTTCTTCTCTTCTTCTTCTTCTTCTTCTTCTTCTTCTTCTTCTTCTTCTTCTTCTTCTTCTTCTTCTTCTCCTTCTTCTCCTCTTCTTCTTCTTCTCCGTTATTTTTCTCCTTCTCCTCCAGTCATCTTCTCTTCCTAATACATGATAATATGATAATATAATATGAATAATATTACCACAATATCAACTTCCTAACTACCGTACACAAAAAATGTCTATCATAGATATTTTTCTTCTTCATTTTCCATTGTTTCTGACTCCTTCAACTGCCCCCTATTTATTCCCTCTCTGTCGGGAAGAAGGGAGACAGAAGGTGCAGCCGTGATTGCTATCGTCTCAGCTGTTCAGTCTGCTATGCTCCAGATATTCGCTTGTGATTTGGACCAGGTTGGTTCACACAATACGATGATTTTTTGTCAAGAGAGAGAGTGAGAGTGATGGATATTCAAAAAGGAAAGGAGTAAGAGAGATGATTGGTCCACACAGTACCATAGTTTGTTGTTTAGAAAGAGAGAAAGTGAGGTGGATATCCAAAGGAAAAGGAAAGGGGGAGATGGTTGGTCTGCACAAAGTCGAGGTTTGCTGGCATGAACCTTTCGTTCTCTCTACCTCTCAATCAGTACGATATCGACTGTATTTATGTTGATGTATTATGCTAGGATACGATGCTCATAGCAGCTGATTCAGTATCAGAGAATATTCCAGTATTTATGTTGATGTATTATGCTACAATTGAACCATCAAGCTCATAAAATGTACCAGAGATTTTTTGCCTTATTATCAAAGGTGAACAAATAAATGTAAAGTGAAATTTAATGTTGTCAACTGAAGTGACGTAGAGAGATATGGAGTGGAGAAGAGTTATGTGAAGTGGAATGAAGTAAATGAGAGTGGAGAAGAGTCATGTAAAGTGGCATGAAGTGAATGAAAGTGGAGTAAAGTAAAGTAAGGTGGAGTCATGTAAAGTTGAATAAAGTGAATAAAAGTGAAGTAAATTGAAGTAAGGTAGAGTCATGTGAAGTGGAATGAAGTGAATCAGAGTGGAGTAAAGTAGAGTAGAGTCATGTAAAGTAGAATGAAGTAAATCAGAGTGGAGTAAAGTAGATTAGAGTCATGTAAAGTTGAATGAAGTGAATTGAAGTAAGGTAGAGTCATCAAAAATTGAATAGAGTAAATAAAAGTGGAGTAAAGTGAAGTAAGGTAGTATCATGTGAAGTGGAATGAAGTAAATCAAAGTGGAGTAAAGTGAAGTTAAGTAGAGTCATGTAGAGTTTGATAGAACAGGGTGAAGTGAACTTGATACATTAGAAAATAAGTCGCGAACAAGAAAATATAAGAATGAAGATTGACTGACTCGGTCTTGATAGACGGAGGGGTGGTTGTAAGATTGGGTAAATTGAGGGGTGAACTTCACCCCCACCACAAATCAAGTGAGTGGAACTTGGCGTGTAATAAATCTACCCCCACCCCCAACCACGAAACCCTTACTACCAAGAATGTCCTTCGAACCCTCACGGAAAAGAACTAATGTTAACCTGAGGGGTCTCAGAGACCCCAATGATCAAGTATTTCCTGAAACTGCGGCTATCATCGAATTCTTTTCGCAGAGTTTTTGATTATCGAGGTAAGAAGAGAAGGAAGAGAGAGGTGAAGAGGAGGAGATTGAGAAGATTTGGGAGTGAGTAAGAGAGGAGACAATGGAGGGGTTGAATTGAGAGAGTGGAAAATTGAGAGAGAGATCGAGAAGAAGTGGGGAAGAGTAAGATAGGAGGAAAATTGAGAGGGAGAGAAGGAATTCGAGGAAGAGAGGGTGACATAGAGAGGATAGATTAGGAGGGAGGAAAGGTTGAGAGAGGAGGAATTTGAGAGAGAGGGGATATGAGTTTTTTATTGATGTATGTTACAATATTTACTGGCTTAAACACCAATTTACATTAAATGAAGGTATTGCTAATTATTCAACGAATTTCACAATTTATGAAAAAAATCTGGCATCAGAGCAAAGTGAGAATGAGATAGCGCTAACCGCTTTGTTGAATGATAGACAAGGATAGCAATACCATTGCTAATCTAACACTGTCATTATAACGTGTACCTCACTATAGACTTCACAGAAGTTAAGGTAAATGTGAGAAAAAGCAAGATGGGAGAATAGAGAGAATATGATCCAGGTTGAGAAAGAAGGAAATTTAAGGTGGTGAGAAGGGGGGAGAGAGTGTATATGAAACACCAGAGGTAAGGGAAGAGAAGTGAGGAATACGGAAGAGAAAATGAGAGGATATTCCTTGAAAGTCTGAAGAGAAGGAAATTTGTAAGAGAATAGAGGAGATTAGATAAGAATAGATTATATTTCTTTATTTATGTATGTTACAATATTTACTGACTTAAACACTAATTTACATTAGATGACGATAATGCTAGTTATTAAACGAATTTCACAAAGTATAAATAATTAATCAATATGAATAAATATAGAAATGCAATCAGAATAACGATAATAAATAATAATGTGATGTAACTTCATAAATCGGCGGTGTTTCAACAAATAATTGTCGAAATAATTGTCGATTCTTTTAGAAGGATATTAAATATCCTTCTCATTAACACACGACCGGGAGAGAGAGAGAGTTGGAAAGAGAAAAGAAAGTGAAAAAAAGAGAGGATCGTGGTCAAGTGAAAAGGGATTATTAGGATAGAGAGTAGACAAAAGAGAAAGATAGAGAGAGATTGATTGATTGATTGAGTACTTAATTTCTGTAGATTACAATATATACTGGCTTATACACTTATATACAGTAGCTTACATTGAGGAAATGTGGGAGAGTTGATGTGATATGGAGAAAGAGAAAGTAAGAGAGAGTTGGCGAGAGAAAAGAAAAGGGAAAGGAGAGAAGATCGTGGTCAAGTGAAAAGGGATTATGAGGAGCGAGTGAGAGTAGACAATAGAGTGAGTGGGTGTGATAGAGGGTGAAGAGAGAATGAGAGGTTGTGAGGGTGAGTATTTATTTTTTAAATTTATTTTAATAATTCAGAACTACACAACTTACAGAAAAAGAGTAAGAGAGAAAGGGAGGAATTGTCACTTTCAATATTCCTCTCTCACTTCAATAGGTTACAAAGTAGATAATCGCTTATGATTCACAACTGATGATAACCAAACGTAGTGGTTGAAGAACTCTTGATCACTACTTTCAATTTTGTTTCTCTGCTTTTCTTCTTTCCTCTTTCTCTATCTTTTCTCTCTCCTTCGATTTTTTTCTATTTTCAACCTCAATTCTTTTTCTCTTGTTTCCCCCCCCCTTTTCCTATCTCACCTTTCCCTGCTATTTTCTCTCTTTTCAACCTGGTTTGAATACGGAGAAATGATTCCGATTTCAACTTCCTAACTGAGAGAAACTCTCATGATTTTCACCTCATTTTTCTCATTCATCATCTTTGTTGTTCTCTTACACTTTTCGTTTCACTCACTTTCCGTTCCAAGATTCGGAAGCCCAAATTGTTTTCTGATGTTCCCGTAATTTCTTCAGTGACCCGATCACCTCATTATTGAAAATCTGAATTATTCTCTACTGAGCAATTCACAGTATTCCAAAATAGTCCATTATATTTTCAAGTATTATCCGAAGACTTGTGTGGGAGAGAGATTTCACTGACTAGAATCTTGTGCATTAACTTGAGACTTTTCAAAGACAAATACTTTTTAAACATGGAATTGCACTTTGAGTAAGGATACAGAATGATTATGCTTAGAAAAAATTTATCCAAGATAAATATTATTAAAGAGCAATGTGAATATATATTGAATTACGTTCCTTGAAAAATTGTAGATCTTCACTCTTTGTCAAATATCTGAAGGTGCTTATTAATGTTTCAAAGCGAAATGGCACTCACTGACTGACTGACTGACTGACTCACTCACTCGCAGAACTAAAAATCCAGCCGCTAACACGGAACTAAGAAGGTGATCAAAAAACATTTGATCAAAAAACTTTTTATTATTTGTGTTCATTATTCAAGAATTAAAACATTATAATAATATCATTTATAATAATAATAATAATAATACCTTTATTTGCACAAATAGACAAGTTAGAACACATCTAAATACACAGAATAATAGTAGGTTTTTAACGTGCAGAATGACAGCGCCTTTGTGAGTTGCACAAGTCAAAATTGAAAAGAGAAAAAGTTCAGGTACATTTATATGATGTCTTTGAGTTGCTCAAAATACAAAATAAATTTGTGTCGTGAAATTGTGACGTGCAAATGATCAATATAGCAATTTCGCCAGCATTAAAAATATACTCTGTAAGTGACTTAAGCTTGCTTGAAAACCTTCACTGGCACGAAAAAGTCCATTCTTTCAGAAAGCTTATTTGCACTTCCAATGCTTCTTTCTACTGGCGATGTGTAGCTTCGTATAAACGGGTTTGAACACAGAACTGTCTAAAATGTCGAGTTGGTACAATCAAGTCGATCCCACGTTCACCAACGGTAATTGACCATGAAGACAAGAATGTATAAACATGGCATCGTTCTTCTTCCTCCGCCATTCAAGTTTTCCAAGTCTAGCCAAGCACAGCTCCCTGTACGATAAGTATCCGGAGCCTAGAATGAAGCGTCGCATCGAGTACTTAACGAATTTCCTCTGTATCCCCTCCAGCATGACAGATGTGCAGAGTCTATCCCGGTTCCAGATCACGGAGGCGTATTCAAGATGGCTTCTCACAAGTGCTGTGTAGAGACACATCAATGTATTGGCATTTGGAAATCCCCCGAAATCCACCTCATGATGCCAAGCTTCTTTCTAGCCTTGGCCACAACATTCTCCACATGTGAAGTGAACAGTAACTTGGAATCAAATTGAACTCCCAGATCCTGAACACTATTTACTCTTCTGACATCTTCCCTTTCAATATTGTATGTAGCTATAAGTGGGACAGTTTTCCTGGTGAATGTCATTGCCAATGTCTTTTTAGTATTCATGGACATTGAATTTTCCCTTGACCATTTGATCACCTGATCAATATCCTGCTGAAGACGGTGTTGATCTCACTAGAGTTTATATTCCAGAAGACTTTCAGATCATCCGCTTACAGGAGGGTTTCACATTTTGATCATCCACTATATCATTTATGAAGAGATTGAAGAGCAGGGGTCCAAGATTAGAGCCTTGGGAACACCAGATAAGGACTCAAACTCAGTAGACTTGCAACCGTTGTATCTTACATGAAATTTCCTGCAGTTGAGGTAAGATGAAATCCATGTTGTGAGAGCATGGTTAATCCAAAACCAGCCAGTTTATGATGAGACGATCATGTGGCATCTTATCAAATGCTTTTCCCATATCAAGATAGATATCTTATCGTCATTTGAAAGAATAAAAAAGTATAAAACTCACCTCCCAAATAACTGAACATCATCTTTTGGGTTATTAGACAAATCAGAATAAAAAATAAAAATACTGGACAATCTCCTGATATTCAGATTACCTCAGATTTGCTAGAACTATCACCTTCCACTTCTGCTTTCGGAAGTGATTAGTAAACAACTATTCTCATATAAATATATATTGTTTATTTTTGTGTGTGGCGAAAAAATAGCGTTCGCACCAGGGGCAAAAATGCTTTTCCGGCTCTCAATCTTTTCTAGTCCTTTGAAAACCGATTTCGAGCCGGAAAAAATCCATTTTCTGCTCTAGGTGCGAAATATACTATTATTATATCTGTATTTATACAGGAATCAAAATGTTACGTCCAAAAATCAGTGTGTGTAACTGTGTCTAGTCTGTGAACACCTCATGATGATTCTAATGAGAAGTACTCTTTGCATGTAAAACAGATTGCAAACTATAGATTAGGATACCATTGTAAAGTACCCTTGAAGTATAATATGCTATAAGGTCCAACAAATACGGCATTTGAAGATTTAGTTGACATTTTCTGCGAATGCAATCACAAGGTAGAATGTATTGTAGTAGGATTCAATTCAATGTGTCAGCATTTCTTATTGGATAACATCAATGGTTCTCATTCAGATAATGCTGCCAGTTTGAAGGGAATAACAGTGCTGGGGTTCTGATAGAAAATTAATCCCGACTACAAATTCTTGTCGTTTTGTATTTTCTGCTGCGACCCCTCTTTTACTTCACAATTTCAATTCAGATTCGAGTGCAGTGAAGTGAGTATTTCCTTGTTCATCCATTCCTTTTCTCTCTCTCCTATTCTATTTATTTTCTTTCTACTCTTCCAGTCTCTCTCTCTCTCTCTTTTCTCTCTCTCACTCTCTCTCTCTCCCTCTCTCTCTTTCTCTTCAATTATTACTTATTGCTTTTTTCGTATCATATACAGTTCAATAAATATTTTCTTAGTTTATAAATAAATAAATAATCATTTTTTTGTTCATGGACCAACCATACAAAAGCTTTACACTTGCTCCACGTTCATCTCCATCCCCTCTCTCAATTTTTCTTGCTCTTAGTTTATATAATCTACATAAATAAAGTACTCCATCAATCAATCAATCAATCTCTCTCTCTTTCTCTCTCCTCTTCGTACCTGTCCATTCTCTTTATTCTACCCTATTCACTTTCTTTTCACGTTTCGATTCCTTCTCGCACCTCCTCATAACTGTTCATACTTCCCCCCTCCACTTCAACCTCTTTCACCAGTAATATTCTCTCTTGTTTTATATTTTTCTTCATTATGTTTCATCCAATCCTTTTTCACATTCTTCCTCGATTTCATTTCTTTACTTTATTGGTTCTTCTCCCTCTCTATTCTTTACTCTCTTAGACATTAAGCTTTACACTTTCTCCACGTTCATCACCACTCCCCTCTTTCACTCATCATTGCTCCTTCTCCTTTTCTTTAACACCTCTTCTCCCTCTCCATTCATCCCACTCTTCCCTCTTCTCACCACTTTTCTCCACTTTCCTCCTCCTCCTACTTCTTCTTCTTCTTCTTCTTCTTCTTCTTCTTCTTCTTCTTCTTCTTCTTCTACTTCTTCTTCTTCTTCTTCTTCTTCCTCTTCCTTTTACTCTTCTTCTTTTCCTTCTTCTTCTCTTTCTTCCTCTTCTTCTTCTCCCCCTTCTTCTTCTTCTTCTCCTCCTCCTCACCACCACCAACTCCTTCTTCTTCTTCTTCTTCTTATTTCTTCTTCTTCTTCTTCTTCTTCTTCTTCTTCTTCTTCTTCTTCTTCATCTTTTTCTTCCTCATTCATACCCACTTCCCTCTCAAACACTTACTTTTTCCTCTTCTTTTTTCCATCGTCTTTACCTCCTCCTCATTCCCTCATCTCCTTCTTTCCCTTTCCACCTGTCCATTCCTCCCTAACCCTCAGACCTTTCTCTCCCTTATTATCAATCTGCACTCTTGTTCTAGAGGTCTACATTTTAACCCTGTTCCAATCTTGCCTGCAATCCCATGTAAAACCGTATTGTTTTCAATTTCTGTGAGCATATCATTCTCTCGAATTGGTCTTGTAGGTTCGAAGTTTTCAGTATATATTTGGTAGGGAATGTTTCACATATTACGATTCAAGTCTTGAGAAAGACGTCACAAGAACGGGAAGGGGCCTTTTTAAGACGAGAATGACGTTTCTAGTCGAGGCGTTAGCCGAGACTAGAATTTCATTCGAGCACTGCAAAAGACATTCACGACCAAGTAACGTACACTATTTTTTGTCATGATAATCCAAAGAAGAATAATAATTGAGAAATAGAAAACATCATCTGCTTGTGCTTAAGCTACTACATGCATTCTATAAACATAACCTAGCTTACAAATTCCGAATCAGGTATTAAGTGGAAGTTGACAAAACTTCCACCTGGAGCGCTGGAAGTGGTCTTTTTGTTGCAGTTTTGCTGTTCCTATTTCGGAAGTAGGGAACATACTCGACTGTATAGGAAACATCTTGTTTCGTTACAGTAGAGTATGCTGTAATGAGAATCATAAATGTTTATTTGTTCTGCAAACAGCTGTTCACCGGCTTGATTTCATGCATGGATAACAGCTGAGATTGAATAACTATGACAAAAAATTAATATCAGTCAGTGTATTTTTAGGGCCGGTTTCCGAGCTCGGGACTTAGTCAAGTTCTAGACTTTAAACAGCCGGATTCGGAAAATTGGCTTTCTGGAACGGGACTTAGTCGCAGTCTACGTTCAAATTATATTTGAAAAACTATAAAATTGAACACAAAAAATTAAGAGAAAATAGTGTAAAGTTTCTGAAATTTAGAATTACTCAGGGATTTTTCATTTTGTCAAGGAAAAACGTTTCCAAATATAAATGAGAAAATAAAGATTATCATAAAAACTGCGACTATGCCCCATTTCCAAAAGCCTATTTTCTGACTCCAGCTGTTCAAAGTCTAGAACTTTACTGAATCTCGAGCTCTGGAACCGGCCCTAAAAATACACTGACTGATATTAGTTTTTTCCTACAGTCACCTTGAAAAGTGACCATTCCTGCACTGATTACAGAAGCAAAGAATCACTTTTCCGCTTTAGTGCGCAAAGTATTACTTTGCGTACTCTTGATACTTTGCGTATTATCTTGCAACCATCCCAATCAGCTGTTGACATTGTTGGCGTGTATTTTGAATGGGAATTTTTTCTATCTATATTTTTTCTGATTTTCAAATTAATAGAAATGAGTACTCATTGAATATGCATTTTGAATAATATAATATCCATTTTTCAAATATTTTTTCCATTCCTAGATTGATTGGTTGAAAAATTATTTAGAAATCAACATTTACTCAAAATTCCAAATTAATTGGATTAATTCAATTTCCAATTTGAATAAATTATCAATTATTAATTTTCAATTGGATTATCAAGTTTAAAATGATTAATAACAAAACTATACAGACAAACATTTGACGTATTTCAGCCATCATTTATCCATAATCAACAACTTCCAATATCAATGGTACAATAGGAAAAATTTAATGTGAAATACGTGCGCAAAGTTCCTCTGCTGCACTCAAGAAACCATTCTGCCCTCGCCTACGGCTCGTGCGTAAACGTTTCTTTCGGTGCAGCAAACTGTCACTTTACGCACTAGTTGCACAAATAACTAACTATTCCAGTCTACCAATCTTATTATAAGGATTGTTGAATGCTTCATATGTATCGGACATCGAGATGCGCTTGTTATTTATTTATTGATAAACAGAACACAATTCTTAAATGATTGGGGAAGGACTAACAGGCACAGCCCAAAACTATTTCTTCCCCGAGTTTTGAATTATACACTAGCTAAATCCCAAACTCGGAAACCGTTCCTAATTAAGGACCTTGAGAGAAGGTACCCTCTTGTATCCTTGAGGGATACAACAGGGTAACTGTCTAAATTGAATAGTGGCCATATTGAAAGGGAAATCATGAAATATCAAGCTTTCAACAATCATTATAATATAATGAAAAATTACAAAACCAATGTCAATCAGTGTATCCGATATAGGTTCGATTTTGATGCAGATTGCGCTGGAACAAATCTCAGCGTTCCTATATCAGATTGCGCTGGAACAAATCTCAGCGTTCCTATATCTATAGTAAGGTTCACGTTATAATGGCAGAGTTTGATTAGCAATGGTATTGCATCCTTGTCTATCACTCAACAGAGTGGAAAGCGCTATCTCTTTCTCGCTTTGCTCTGTTGCTAGATCGTCTTTCAACAATGTAGAACTAATGATTAATTAACAAAATATCTATCTCATCCTAATTATGGAGATTCATTATGAAATGTTATTGAAGGTTACAATTTCTTGCTTGATAAAATATAATTGTTTATTTTGTACGAGAATGAACAGTTAATATTACATCAATAAACCTGTATCAGCTACTGTCCATAGATGGCATTGACAAGACATAGATTGACAACGTAGATACTCTATCTCTCTCCACTGCTATTATAAAGTGGACCTTACTAATTGGGATTTGATTTATCTTATCAATATTGTTATCCTTGAGAAGAGGAAGAAGAAGAAGAAGAAGGGAGAAGGAGGCAGGAGAAGAAGAATGAGAAGGAGAAGAAGGAGGCAGGAGAAAAAGAAGAAGAAGAAAAGGAAAAAGAAGAAGAAGGTAACAAAACCAGATAAAATGAGAGAAGGATAACGCTAGTAAACCAAAGTGAGTGTTTTACTTGTCGTTAAAAATTCATGCGAAAATGACGCCACAACGATCGCGAAGGAATACAGAGATAGAGAGAGATAGAGGGAAAAGAGAGAAAGATATTGACTCTTGATAATTTCAATAATACAGCTTTCTTGGGATCCATACAGTACAATTCAAAAGAGGCTGGCTAGACGATATCTTTATTGTTCAGTCAGTTATTTGTGTGCTCTGTGAGAGTATGGTAAATGTATTGGAATTTATTGGACAAAACAGAAATTTCTACCTCACATATTCCTTACATTTTCTTCTATCTCTCTTTCTCCTTTTTCTCCTCCTTCCTCTTCTTCTCTTCTTCTTTTTCTTCTTTTTCTTCTCTTCTTCTGTCTTTTCATTCTTCTTCCGAATGCTATATTTTTTATTTTCTCCATTCTCTTCATTCTACTTTCCTCTTCCACTATATTTGTCCATTCTGCTCATTCTTCTCTATCTGTTTCCCTGCTTCTCACTTTTTTACTTTCCTTGTCCCATTATCATAGGTAAGGGAAGTATCGCTTTCCGAAAAAATTGAGGTAGGCTACCTCAATTTCTGAATTTCTATATTTTATTTCTATAATTTCTATCATTTCTTGTGTGTGCGTCTGTGTACACAATATCTCATCTCCCAGTAAACGGAATGACTTGAAATTTGGAACTTGAAGTCTTCCCCCTATAAGGATCTGACACGAACAATTTCGATCGAATGCAATTCAAGATGGCGGCTAAAATGGCGAAAACGTTGTCAAAAAACAGGGTTTTTCGCGATTTTCTCGAAAACGGCTCCAACGATTTTGATCAAATTTATACCCAGAATAGTCATTGATAAGCTCTATCAACTGCCTCGAGTCCCGTATCTATGAAAATTTCAGATGTTCCGTCCCATCTATGCAAAGTTTGACTTTAGATTCCCGATTATCTGCCTTCAGATACAATTTAAACGAAAAATTTTGAGCATAAAAATCTCTACAATTAATGCTCAGTAACATTTTCACCTAAAATTGAAATTAAGCTTCAAATTCGAGGAAATGTTATTATCCAATTACAAACTGTTGGCAACTATTGATTCTATTAAATCATTCACTATGAAGAGATGAAGAGCAGACCTCATGTGTCACCAGCTGGCTTAGATCTTTGAATAGTATAGACTTGAGATGCGCGTGGACACTAACGTCAGGTGATCAATTTTCATAACGGCAAGGAAAGCTGTGTGAGTGCGCCACACCAGATTTTTTTTTATTTTCTTCATTCTCTTCATTCTACTTTCCTCTTCCACTATATTTGTCCATTCTGCTCATTCTTCTCTGTCTGTTTCCCTGCATCTCACTTTTTCCCATACTCATTACCCTGATTTAATTTTATAACTTTAAACACAACTGAATATAATTTATATTCTCATACATTAATAACAAATAATTGTAATGATTGGGATTGAATCATGACATCTTGATCGATTCTGGTATTATTATATTTATTATATAATATAAATATTATATCATCTATTATCTATTAGGTATATTATATTATCTGGTCTCATTATATTTCCACATAGCTTACAGACGAAATAACTACGGTGTGATGTTGGAAAGGGATGGATTTATCTGATTCGTTTAATTGGAAACAAGGATAGCAAACCATCTTCAAAAGGTGCTGACTTTATAACTGGATCTCAGTCTATAGTGGGGTCCACGTTATAATGGCAGTGTTTGATTAGCAATGGTATTGCTGTACTCTTGTCTATCATTGTATCATGAATCGATCATTGTATCATGTTTGATTAGCAATGGTATTGCTGTACTCTTGTCTATCATTCAACAAAGCGGATAACGCTATCTCTTTCTTGCTTTGCCCTGTTGCCAGATCGTCTTTTAACAGTGTAGAAATTAATAATTAACAAAATATTCCATCTCAATTATGAAAATTCATTATTAAATTATTGGAAAATATAATCTCTTGCTCAATAAAATATAATTTATTATTTTTAACGAGAATGAACCTTCAATATTGCATCAATAAACCTGTATCAGCTACCTTCTATAGAAGGCATTGACAAGACAGAGGATCGGCAACGTTTTTTTCTTATCTTTCTTCACTGCCATTATAACTTGGACGTCACTATAGAGCTTCTATGTGGTATTCACTCTTAGCACAAGAAACCGATCTATTGGACGTACCTTCTAATACATACCTTTCTCAATATATCTTATATTTTCTCCAAATTATTTTTTACCTTATTACCAGATTATTTCCACTTCCAGATTATAACTAGATTATTTTTAACTCTTCTTATCTTTTTTCTCTCCATTTTCTCTCTTTCCCAACGATTATCTCCATCTCCTTTATCTGCTCCTCCATCTTCTCATTA